>NC_086077.1:7548863-7874090 GCF_948474715.1 Cydia amplana | reverse complement strand
GTTTGGCTGGGTGGCAATGAATGTTAACGAAAATAGTCTTGCCTCTAAATAAAAATACAAATACAAATGTTTATTTCTCTTACATCCTTCAATGATTTTTTGCGTTCAGGAACGACGAATAGGATAACAAAATAGCGTTCTTGGATTTTTGTAAGAGAGGATGGATTTTGACATGCCATTTACCTTCGTTACGCTTTGAATATAATATGCTTCATTGAATAGTGAGACTAGACAGCTCGGTTCGTAATGATATTGCGTTAAACGAAGTCGCTTTATTTATTTATCTAATACCTTTAAACGAGCAATTCTTGCATATTTATTTATTTATACATTTATTTATTTATTTATATACATATTTCAATGATCTCGGAAACGGCTCTAACGATTTCGATGAAATTTGGTATAAGGGGGTTTTCGGGGACGATAAATCGATCTAGCTAGGTCTTATCTCTGGAAAAACGCTAATTTTTGAGATTTCATATGTTTTCCGAGCAAAGCCCGGTCTCCCAGATATTATTGATTAATAACAGAATCAAACGAACAAATATTCGATTATCGCGATATAATTTCATTGTTTTTACCTTTAATTCCGACGTTTCAGCTGAGTTGCACCAGCTGTGGTCACGGAAAGACTGACGTCCCAACAAATGTCAACGGAGATATTAATAAAACACCAGTAAACTACCCGAAATTAGTTAATAAAAATGTTCGGGGTAGACAAAGAAATTGCCGCTACCCGTCAAAGTTTAATGTTTATTGTTTAACATTAAACTTTGACGGGTAGCGGCAATGTTCGGGGTAGACAAAGAAATTGCCGCTACCCGTCAAAGTTTAATGTTTATAGTTTAAAGGTAAAAACAATGAAATTATATCGCGGTAGACCCGTTTGTGTAATTAAATATGTGTACAAAACGCGAGAGTTTAAAGTGTTAAATATTTATTTATTAATTTAAATTGTTTAAATTCGTAACGCTCACAGCGGATTACTGAATTCGTTAAATAGCATTTGTAACATTTACATTCAAGTTGTACGCCGTTAAATCGTATTAAGTACAATTGTATATTAATCGTACCTTATTTTCTATAGAAATTTTCACGCCGTGGTTTTGTATCTGAGTCGTGACTTGTTAACATTTGTAGTTGCGAAGTTTGTAGTTTGTATTGTAACTAAATAATTAAATAATGTGCAGGTATATTAAATTAATTAACAACTTTGCACAAGTCAGACGCTTTCTGTGACGCCGACATCGCTAATTATGTTTTAGAAGATGTTGGCTGTCGCTATACTCGTATCTGTAATTTGCTTGAGGATAATACGGGCAGACAATTAAACATAAATAAGGATTACAGGAAGATATTCAATTCACTTCCATAATTTTTCTTCCTTTTAAATAAGGAGGTTCTTTAACAATTATTATGTGCACGAGGATAAACGAACATTATTATTTCGTTTCTTTGTTATTTTGGTTTCTGTTGCTTTCGAAAAAATATAAAATAAATAGACTTTTTCCCCCTTATTCACACAACTTAGCAACCTTTTACAAACCTTCGTTTGTCTGTTTTTATTATCAAACATGTAATACTAATAATCAGGGAGCGTAGATTTCATGCCGGTTTCGTCATAATGACGTATTCATATAAACACACAGGATGTTTCAAAAAACGTAGTGACACAACTTAGTAACCGGAAACGTAGTGACTTTTATTTTATTTTTAATTATAGACCACAACTTTGTCCATCCTGTATGTAGGTTGACGTCATACGCCTGTCATCGGCATGAAATGTACGCTCCCTGCTAATAATACACTGTCTTTACTCAAAGTCTAAAACACTAAAAGTCTACTGGACCCTTTTAAAGAGCAATACAGTTTAAAATAAATATTAGGTATATTTGCAAGTTGGAGCACCCGAGCTTACGCTGAATACTAAATGGCAGGGTGAACTTTATCGACGCGCTACCGGTCTCTATTGGTTCAGGTGAGACTCGCCCGAGAAACTTCTTGTTCAGCACAAATACCTTATTCAATCTGACTACGTAGTATGTAATGTTTCCGGCTTTGGGAGTTCGAGGCAACCTTTACGGGCTTATTCGAGCTCAGTTACGTAGATACAATTAGTCAGAATAGTATTATCAAAGATTATTCTTTCTTGGTAATGACAACCAATTCATTGTCTTGATATTTTTAGATGTAGCGCGTTTATGAATACTATTTTTTTCCTTATCACGAGTTCATTTTTCTAACTACTAATTATAGTAATTATATATTAGGGCGAGCGAGATGCATTGCGAATATTAAGGTATCATTAATATGTGAAAAACAGATTCGGAAACCGCTCCTGGTCCTCAGAAAATATATTGATGTGACAGTCACACTAGGTTGGGCACCGCCTGCAACCCATGTTTGCCTTCGGCGATTGAATTAGGTAACAACCAGTGACATTAACGCATTAATTTGACCATATAATATAATACCGATCTGCAACATTGTTTTCCACTGCCAGTATAACCCGTGAATCCAATAACCGAATAAGGTACCTAAGGTTTTCAGACGCTTCGTGACAAATTGATTATCGAATTCACGAGTTTTACTACTAAGTGCTTCCTACTACGAGGGGTATTCAAAATATTCTCGGTATGAGAATGAAAACAAACAAGTACGAAAAGTTTGATATTTTTATTTTTCAATATACTCCCCCCCTATGTTCATACACTTAAAAGATCGATCAATTATTTTTTTTAATCCCTCGTAAAAATATTTTTTATCTTTCGTGTAAAAATGCTCCTCCACTGCCGCCTTCAATGCTTCATCGTCAGAAAATTTATTTCCACGCAGATCCTTTTTAAGATTGGGGAGCAAAAAGAAGTCGCTGAGGGCTAAGTCCGGACTATACGGTGGGTGAGTAACAGTTTTAAACCCACATTCAACAATAGCTGCCTTGGCAATATGAGCAGTATGGACGGGGGCGTTGTCATGCAGAAGCAGAATACCTTTGGTTAACTTTCCTCGCCTCTTTTCTTTAATTACATCCTTTAATTGACGTAGAATGTTAGCGTAGTACTGTCCTGTGATATTTACACCTTTTTCTTTATAATCGATTAGTAATACTCCTTCACAATCCCAAAATATCGTGGCCATGACCTTGCCAGCTGAAGGGATGACCTTGAACTTCTTGGGATGAGCTGAACCCTTAATGTGCCACTGCATGGACTCTTGTTTACCCTCTGGGTCATAATGATGAACCCAGGTTTCATCTCCAGTAACTATTCTTTGCAGCACCTCATCAGGATTTTCACCGCACAGGTCAATAAAATCGGAACAACAAGCTACACGCATGTCTTTTTGAAGCCGAGTCAGCATTCGCGGAACCCATCTTGCACTTACTTTTGACATATTAAGATGGTCATGTATAATATCATGTACGGTACCAATAGAGAGATTGGTTACTTGTGCTATAGATTTTACCTTCACTCGACCATCTTCCAATATAAGTTTTTCCACTTTATCAATATTTTCTTGTGAAGTAGCTACTACAGGCCGGCCAGGTCTAAGGTCATCTTCAATACTCTCCCTTCCGCGTTTAAACTCGCTTGACCACTTTTGAATGGTAGATAAAGAAGGAGCAGACTCACGGTAAACACAATCCATTTCCTCTTTTATGGTTTTTTGATTTTTACCCTGTTTTGTCAAGAATTTTATCACGCATCGATGTTCTAATTTAGTTAACATTGTCAATTCGCACATGATGTTCATGTTTGTTCAGCAATTGCAGAAAAACAAAAGACCATCTCGGTTCGAATTATACTTTTTTTTAATGTCAATGAATAAACCTTAGCGGCCAGTAACGAAAGAAATTTTAGAAGAGGTCGTAAGATATCAATACCGAGAATATTTTGAACGCCCCTCGTACTTTCAAAGTAAGTAGGGACCTAGTTTTTAAAATATTTTGTTTCTATATTGGAGTTTTAAAATCGGTTTAATAAATATCCGTTACGTAGGCATATGTTGAACTAAAGCTGTTGATGACCCGATTAAAGTAGGTATATTGGTTGTTTTTCTGTTAACATATTTACATATTTAGGCGTTTAAATAATGGTTGATTTTAAAGATGTATTAATATTAAAACCCATAAAATGTTACAAGCCTCGATTAGTTACTTTTTATTAAGTATGTCCCTTTCTTACAAATACCATTCTATTCAATTCATTTTTATCCGTTTTTTATATACTTAGACTATCACTACCTACTATCAGAATCACTTATTTACTCTTTGAGACCATCCTATTTTAGAGCATTTGAACGTATGTACATTTACAGTTGTTAGATATAATAAAATTGCCCGACGTTGATCGTACATGCGTCAACAGCTCTGTAATATAGGTAATTAACCTATTGCACTCTGTTATCTCAATGAAGTTTATGGGATAAACGACTGTTGAACACTTACATTTTATTTAAAAGGGATATCCTAATCTATACATATATGTATTTTAACAGTCAGCATTAAACAACAACATTGGTGACCAAGTACATGGTAACTTATCCTTGTACCTGTGGTAACAGAGGTTTGTATTTTGCCTCTTTGGCAGTTACAACTCCTCTTTGCCTGTAACTTTAAAAATTAAAACCAAGGAAAGAAGTGGTTAAGGTTCGGGGATATATTTTAAAATCAATAAAATTTTGCGCAAGTTTTGTATTGATCACTGTTTTCATAACAGCAGAAATATCTTTGATTTACTCCGGTCGCTTTGAGATAACCGAGTTTAATGGCCAGCCCACACTAGCGTCTTCCGAGCGTCGGCGTCTAGTCAACTATGGCTGCTGCTCGACGCAACGTTGTCGTAACAGCGCAGCGACGCCATTTTCCATAGCGCTGACTAGACGCCGACACTCAAAAGACGCTAGTGTGGGGTGGTCCTTAATAAGTCTGGTAAATGAATTGTAGTCGGTGACCGTACCTGCGGACGCCGCCGTGGCCGGGCGGCGCGGTGGAGTGCGGCACGCCCGGCGGTACCTGCGCGCCGCCTTGCACACCGCCTTGCGCGCTGCCCTGCGGCGCGCACACACAACACCCTGCGCTCACAAAAAAAACACTTACTTTTTCAAATGACAGTCTGACTTATGTACTACACACAGTATAGCGCACACAACACCCAATGCTCACAAAATAATGGCATCCATTATGTATTTTTAATTTAGCCTTAAATTACAACAACACCCTACGCTCGTAAAAACGATTTAGATTTAGTTGCACTAACGACAATTGGCTGATTGATCAACATCGATCAGCAGTGACCTTTGGATCTTCCTATACAATAAAATTTAGTCAATAGTCAAAGTGTTTATTTGTAAAACATAGGTAAAACTATTACAGAGGTGTAAAAAATTATAAGTTTGGTATCACTATGTTAGCGGACCTTTTAACGGTGACAGACGGTTTGGCGCAACCGACCCTCAGTAATGTTCAACTAATCAATGTTGCCTTTCCGGATAGCAGTAAATACCTAGTACAAACTATTTCCCGATGCTGAAAAAAAAACAGACAATTTATATGGCACCCGTACCGTAAAATGGGGTGAGTAGGCGCAAAACTGACATTCAAACCTCGATAACTTTTTACTTTTACATATGCAAACTGAATGGTGTATATAATAAGTGTTCCGGACGTTTGTATTTTAGTTTTTATTTTATTTTTGGTAGTTCCATTTCATAACTTTGACGATAAACAGGAAAACCCACCTCACCCCGTAGTCCTTCGTATTTGGGGTGAGTTGGGTTTTCATACAAAGGTGATTTTGGAAGATTGTTGGATCGATTTTTTTTTATTATGAGTATTACTATAGCTCCATTTTAAATTGGAATACATTATTTTTGTAGCAGTAGCCTTAAAAATCCATCTCACCCCCCTTTTAACCCTTCTCTCCCCATTCATAACCCAACTCTCCCCGCGAACCCTACTCACCCCATTTTACGATATGAGATTTTTGGAAAAGTACATCTGCTAATTTGTGGCGCGTACATAAACAAGACACACAATACCCTGTGATCAAAAAAAAGTTTCATGTCGTATTGAGTTGACTTTTGCATACCTACTGCTTCGTCTGCTTCTTTACACAGAGCGCACCAAGAACAATTACTAAGTTATCTTGATTTCAGTGTGCTCGCTACTATGAGATTAAGGCCTTGCGGGTGCCTAAAAATAGCTATGTGAACTGCAAAAAATATAATAAAATACAACGTAACTTTCTGTCTCCACACCACATTATACCTACGTTGAAAATTACACGCCACAAATTTAAAAATAACATTCCTTTGCGGGGAATAAGCCTTTCTAACATAAATAACAGATCCCTGTGTCATGAACGACCTGTGTTCATAATAGGAGGTTATTTTTATTATCAGGCCATCAATGTCCCATCAGCGCCTTTACGTATAAAAATAATACGGTAACGTTGGGGCTGTTTTGCATATAAAGGACTGGCAACTCTTCCAACGTAGCTTGGATTAAATTAGCAACATAAAATAAATCTATTGTTCATGTCACTGGGTGTCACTATTTGTGTTAGTGCGATTTGTGGGATACGTTCAGAACTCTTAAGTTTCTGAACGTAGTGCCAAACTTTTTCAATAAAAATAGCAAAAAACAAATAAGAAAAGAAAAAAAAAGATAGTTATTGAAGAGTTATTCGCAGTTACCTATAACTATTTATCACATAGAAGTTGTTGATAATCTGTGAATAGACTAAATATAAGTATTTTACTTCGTTAGTGTCATTTGAATTATTCAACAAGTATTATAAGCGTCATAGTCGTCGTAAAAGCAAGGGGTTCGTATGTAAGCAAATTTTTCCTCCAGGCGCGTGACGTCAATAATTTTCCTTGTTTGGCTTTCCCGCCTATTATGATATTGTTGTATGAAGAAATGAAGGGGAATTAGGACAAGGCTCGCCGCACAATGACTGGCTTTGTAAGGTGTGCTGCTCCTGATACTTCTGCGGAACAATGCAGCCGGACTACTATCCATTGTTTTCATTTTAGTCTCAATAGAGCACGTCTGTCTCCTTTATAAAGGAATCAACACTTCGTTGTGAAGAAATGAGTAAATTTAAATGAGCAATTTTATATAATTTTGTGTGAACTTTATTTAGACATGTTTAGGTGGTTTTACCATTCGTAACAAATTTATTTTAAATCTGTGGGTACCTACATATAAACTTATACAGTCCACAAAGAAAATTAAATGACAATTTTATGTATCTCGCATAGTTTAAACACCATATAAAATATGAACACCATAAAAAATTACCATCTAACAGTAGTCTAACGTGGCGAATCCAAGGAGATATCCAGATTTAAAAAATATGCTATTAATTTGATATCAGCCACTATAGTATCCGCAAACCAAACTCACGATCAGGATCGTAAAACTATTTCATTCACACTTGCTGGATCGTGGCAAGAGTTAGAGAGATATGACCGCGATCCTCACTTTGGTTTGCGGTTATTATTAGATTCGATAGGGACGCAATAATATTTTGAACCCAATATTGTACATATTTTAAAATCTAAACATTCCTCTTAGTTCGGTTGAAACGAGCAAGAGAAAAGGCGCCTGTAATGCCGTAAAGCCGGACGCTCGCCGGCCGCGGCAATAAAGGCGTTCTCTGTGGACTGGACAGCCGCCGGTATCGCACTAAATTACTGCCACCCCTACTGGTTCAATACTTTTGAATTAAAAATATTTCAAGCTTCTAATTTATTTTTATTCACCCTACAGAAGAATCTATCTATTTCATTTGTTATTTTCTTAACAACGTTAATGTTACTGGCGGACTTTCATGTCTATTGACCAGGAAGTCAATATTTTGTTTTTATACTTGGTCAACCAGACCTTGACAGTAGAAAAAGGCGGCAAATTTGAAAAATGTAGGCGTGAAGGGATATCGTCCCATAGAAAATTTGAATTTCGCGCCTTTTTTTACTGACAAGATTTGGTTGACCAGCTATATTGTGATTGTAAACTGTCATATGTATAATAAAGTGTTTACATCTTCTTCTTTCTTGTTTCATTCCATTACGGTTTTGCTCATTTAGGTGTTTTAGTCACTTCGCGCAACATGAAGGCCTAGAGGCCTGTTCATATTTCTTTAACCAGAAAATAATGTCACTGTTGACAGCTGACAGGTCATATCAATAACCATTTCATAACAATCAATTACAATTTGAATAGGCCTCATAGCAATTTTTAAGCACTGAGGTTGGCTTGGTTATTATTTATTTTAAAAACAAATTGGTGCAGATAGTATAGTTAGTTATCTGCATTTCTGCACCCACCCACCCACAAACCCATAAACGATTGCAATTACAGAAGAATTACATTCCAAAGGTGGTACCTTAAATTACATTCTTATAATACTATGTACTTCATAATAAATTCTTCGTTTAAACTTCTTTATAAGTTTTATAACAATCTTGTTTTCTAAAAGTTCTTTCGGAAATATACTCAGCACTTAATGTTCATCTGCACGAAATAAGTGGAATTTATTACACCTTCGGTAAGTGAAGACGGTGTGCTGCATTAAGGTACAGGTCGGATTCAGACTACATCAGCATTGCTGCAGCAGTATTGCAGCGCGACATTATTGCTTTAGTAATACTGCCGACTGCATTATTGTAGGAAACGTCAAATTTAATACTTATAACTGGTTCGTTAAAAGGGCTGTTTTACGTTTCCTGTATTACAGCGCGACAACATTAATGCCGCCAATATTTTTGATATTCACGGGAATCTTGCAGTCAGCAGTAATATCGGGGTGCAAAACTGCAGAACTAATGCTGGTCGTAGTCTGAATCCGAACGGTGCACGGTGCCTTAAAACTTGTTTGAAAGAGTAGCTCTGCGGTGGCAGCATGGTTCCATTTTTATCGACTGTCGCTATGCCTGTCACTTTCGCACTTACATAATTGTTAGAACGTGACAGGCGGTGACAGGTGATAAAAATGCGACCTTGCTAGGGCCGCAGGAGTAGCTATCTTCTCTTGACGGTGAGGAATACTTATCAAATTACATTTTATTGACATTAATAACTTGGATTTTAGATAATTTTATGGTTTAACTCACGTCTGTTCCGTCACTCGTGCGTACTCGTACTGTTATTGCTTAAAAAGAGGTACCTATGCTCTATGAAACATGTCAACACGTGAGTTAAATCACTGCACTCACGGCAGTTTAAATCCGATCTTGGATTTCGTTTCAATATTTGACACTTGATTTAAAAGCCAAATTAATTGGCAATGACTAATAGGAGTAATAGGTATTGCTACTAATTTGCAATTGAGAAGTATTTAAATGGATGCCATGCTGCAGGAAGCGAACCACTAAATAATGCCATGCGAATTGTTTGATTAGTGGGACTATCCAAGTATCCATGACCCCTCTGAGAGCTTTAAAATTATCTCCATTATCCATGTAAATTGAACTGACGCTGTAAAAGCCGAAAGGTTAGTATTTAGTATATATAGGTCGTAGTAATACAGATATTAACTTGTAAACGTATTGATCATTTTATTGGATACGTCGTATCAAAAACGCTAAACAAAAAGAAGATACTGGCTAGCGGTAACAAAATCGAACTCCGATACCATGACCACTTTACACTCGAAAGGATTGAAAATAGTTTATTTTTGTAGAAATGTATTAAGATCTAATTAATCACGATTTTACTTAATTTTATTATTAACCTGCTTTTGAATTTTATAAGTTAAAAAATCGGACTAGGTCCAAGTTATGGGAAAAACCGTTCCGAACCGCATTTAGTAACGCGATTTAATGCAGTCGCGGAAACGCATTTCATTCGTATGTGTCGGCGAGTGATTGAAGAACGTTACAAAGTCATGAGAGTCGTTAATGCGGTAAAGTAGGTCTTGCATTTCCAACGCTTTCCTAAAACAGCCTGAGGATGTCTAGTTTAAGTTCATCCCTGATTACGCCTAGTTGTGGTCTATCTCGAGGTCAAGTTATACTAGGGACTCTGTCGAGAGAAATGGAATCGAACTTGATAGCAGAAGTTCAGAACGACTGATGATTGATATCAACATGCATTATGCATCGCATCACATGCACCGATTTAATTATGCTTTCATACGACACCACCCCAGAACTGATATCATCAAGCTTCGGTGACAAGACTAGATCATATTTCTCTTTTAAATCCGTCTATACATTTCCGCATTTTAGATTTTATAAAATTTGTTGGAGCTGGAGGAAACCCAGATACCTCCACCAGATTTCCATTAACTTCATAGCTAGCGGAGTGATTGCGTTCCAGAGCGCTAGAGGTCACAATCACCACAGGACAATGACAAAATGCATTCTATAATATGTCCGCCGCACATAGTCCATTTTAGCCGTCCTGTACAATGTGGAGATGGTGACTTGCAAATAATGCCGAGTTATTACAAAAAGGTGACCGGGTGTTGTGTGAGCTTTCGCTGCAATCATAATAGAGTGAAGATCTAGTAATATTCGTACCAACTTGTCGAACGTATCATCATTTTAGAACGTATATGTATGTACATACAGAACCAATAGTAATCGCGCCTACTAAACAATGCTGATAGTGATGTGATTAAAAGATTGGGTGATGTGAAGCAGCCTTCATAATTAAAGTAGTTAAACACAAACAAACTACTTTCACCTGCAGTTTTACCTTTGATCAATAAAACGGCAAATTTCCTTAGAAATCAATTATTACAATTATTTGGCTACATGTTCCTTTTTTAAATTGAAATTACTGTGTTCAGTTTCTATTACCTGGTGTGACGCAAAGAGACTAAAGAAGGTTACCGATTGCTGCAAGAGTTGCCAACGTCAGTAGCGCGAAGCGGCTGAATGCCATGTCAGCGGGGCATGCCGCGGGCAGTGCGCGTCATCGCGTCCGCGCGACCATGGCACGCACACGCCGCGACTTCTTGCCCCTGCCTGTAAAACATGAATAACAGCGTCATGCAATATACATAAAACAAAAATATACGCTCAGCAACGCACACATATATACAAAAATTTAACGAGCAATTCTTGTATATTTATTTATTTATTTATTTATATATATATTTCAGGGATCTCGGAAACGGCTCTAACAATTTCGATGAAATTTGGTATATGGGGGTTTTCGGGGGCGAAAAATCGATCTAGCTACTTCTTATCTCTGGGAAAACGCTATTTTTTGAGATTTTATATGTTTTCCGAGCAAAGCTCGGTCTTCCAGATATTATATACAAAAACGTGTTGCCAGTATATAAATATTTCTCTCAAAGTGGGGTATTTTAACCACATCCTTAACACTTGGTTATTAATAATTTGTATGTGTGTAGATTTGATTTCGTAGCAAAAGCTTTTTATGTTCCTTTTAAGGATTTTGTGCATTTCTGTACTTTGTGAAATAAGTTTTCACTAAAAAAACGGATACATTTTGACTATTTTTATTTAAAATGTGCATAAAATAATAAAAATAATACATCAATTGAAATAAAATAATGAAATACTTAAAAATATTTTTTTTTTATGCAATTATACAAGGAACTTCAATTAAGCGTATTTATTTTAGAATGTAAACGTCATGTCTCATTTTGAGGAAAAAAAAATCACTACACTTGCAAAATTTATAAGAAATGGCGGCTGAAGAAACTTAGGATTTTTGTATTTACGATTACGTAAAAATATCACATTAATTAAACTCGATACCTACTTAAGCGTGAAATGTAATGTCAGTCTGTTTGTTTTTATAATATGATGCGTTGTGACATCCATTCACTGCACAAACAACCATCTTTCCTGTGTTTTTGATTTTTAAACGGGAGGTGTACTTACACAAACCAATTGGACCTTGAGAACTGCCAGGGCGGTTCGAATACGGTGACACGAATGCGACGTGACGTCGCACTTGAAATGGCTTCACATGGTAGGTATGTACGAACACTCCATCTGTGCCTTATAAATCTATGTTTACATATGTATTAAACCACACAAACCTGAAGTAAACGTTGTCGTAAATATTGTCGAACAACATGTTTACATGTAAGTGAATCGTAAATGAAACTTGGCAGCCACCAGCGTCCCGAGCGTCCTCTTCGTTAAATGTGTTAATTTACTCATTTAGATAAGAATGTTAGTGAAACTTCCCGCAGTAATCAACAGACCGCCGCCATGTTCAAATAGACAACGCTAATAGTACATTACGATACAAGTGCGAAAAATAGGAAATTTGCAATGAGTGGTGATAAATCAAAACAAGACCGAACCGACCGTGTTTTTAATCTACACGAGTTGTGAATTACCTCTTCGCACATGTATCTTACAATGTACATATGACCCTTTAAATTTTCGACATAGTTACGTAATGTGCTAATTATCGCACTAGTCTGGTAAAGTAGCACCATGTGTACCTACTGTAAAAGACTTAAACACCAGAAGATAAGCCGTCGCTGGCTGGATGTTGTGTACGAGTTGTGAAATGCAGCGGATTGTGGGGTTGTTAGTTTCGTTTCGGCCCCAATCGCACTGCTGTTGTCGTTTTGGCAGCAAGAACGCTTTTATTTGATGAGACAGTTGGGAGAGCGGACCGCAGCGGCTGTCCGTCGAGACAGACGGATTTAATTCGTTTTGTGAGTGCTCTCTGTACTTAAATCAAAACTTGTACACAAATGCAGATTTAATCGAATTTACATAAATGTACTTTAGTTTTTATATCAACACGCAGTTGAACTAAATGTCGGGTCTTAAAATGTCACATACAAAGTTTTTTGAAATAGATCTTCTTTTAGAGATAATGACAATTCTTATGAAAATTTGTTTCTGTAAGTAATAACTTGGTGAAAACGCCTTTTTGGCTGCGACGCTGCCACTATGTGACTTCGTTTAGACATACCATAGTTCCATACATTAAATACAACCATATGGCGGCATTATTTTCAGTTCGTAAAAATTCCGATTTGAGTCAAAAGCAAAAATGATTTTTTTTATATATATAATACATAAAATATTTATTAAAGTAAAAAATAAATATAAGGTATAAGGGACAATATTACACACAATTTACCTAGACCCAAACCAAAAAGCTGTACAAATCAGCATCGTGGTTGTACGTTGTTTCATATACCTACTACATTTTCGTAGAATTGTGCTTCATAGAAAATGTTTCTCATATTATCATTTCATAGAATGATCAACTTCCAGTGCACTTACATTGTAGAAGCTGTATTTGTAGATTTTTATAGTTCAGAAAATTTATGTTTCGAAATTCATGTCATAAAATTTCAGGTCATACATTATTATTCCTTATAATATTAAGTTATAAAACTTGTTTCCAAGCCTGCATATTCATAGAATTTTGTTTCTCATTTTATTAAACTTAATATTTTCATTTTATAGAAGGCTCAGTAACTCAATACTTACTTCGCAGTTCTAACCTAAACTAACCTACTTTTCTGGCAACAGTTTGTTTCCGCAGGGGTCGCAGTTCTAACCTAACCGAACCTACTTTTCTGGCAACAGTTTTTTTCTGCGGGGGTCGCAGTTCCAACCTAACCTACTTTTCTGGCAACAGTTTGTTTCTGCGGGGGTCGCAGTTCTAATATTACAATTCTTTACAATTTAAATGAAGTGCCTAAGTTCTGAAATAATAATATTTGAAAAGAAAATACTCGAACTAAATATTATATTAAACAGTTCCTATGAAACAACAATCTATGAAATCTGTGTCTACGAAACAAGAATACACGAAACATAATTCTACTGTTTTATAAGTTTCTAAATTTAAAAAGTTTGATAGTAATATACATTCAACTGAATTTTTGTGAAATATGTTCAACCAAGTAAATAGTCTATGAAACAATAATATTGAAACTGAAAGTATATGAACCAAATAATATATGAAATAATTTCTGAGAAACGACATTCTATGAAATTTCTGTCTGTGAAATAGGGTGACACCCCGCAATATAGGTACCCTTTTCCGATAGCTGGATTTGACCGCTTTGGCTTGCGGGCGGCACGATCTAATTGGTATCTATTTGATTAGGTCCTGATAAACTATCCGATGTGGTTTAATCTCATGTTGGACGTGACGGTCAGATTCTACACACGGCGACGAAAAAGCTTTCAAATTAAATTAAATTTCGTGCATTGTAACATTTTGTACCGAAATCAATTCTAAAGCCATTATTAAAACAAACGTGACTAGGTTCACAGACCGGGAGAATACGACCATTAAGTTTTTCCCATGGTTACATATACTTTCAATTAGATACATCGTATCCGTATATATATAGGTATATAATTTATTTCGCAATTAGATATATAGTCTCATATTAAACGTTGTGATATGTGATCGCCCGGACCGGGGCGCCCCACACTTCGTGTTTAGGGTTCCGTACCCAAAGGGTAAAAAACGGGACCTTATTGCTAAGACTTCGCTGTCCGTCCGTCCGTCCGTCACCAGGCTGTATCTCATAAACCGCGATAGACAGTTGAAATTTTCACAAATGATGTATCTCTGTTGCCGCTATAACAACAAATACTAAAAATAATATAAAATAAATATTTAAGGGGGGCTCCCATACAACAAACACGATTTTTTTGCTCTATTTTTTATTGATGGTGCGGAACCCTACGTGCGCGAGTCCGACTCGCACTTGGCCGGTTTTTTATGACACGTGATGCTTTCTACATATAGAAGACTGAAGTGTCGGGTGCCCGCGCCCGGGCCTGGCGGCCCGATTCGAACTTTAAGATATGTCAAATATTACGCCTAGATACGATATGGATTAGATATGCCAGTGTCAAAAGTGACGTTTTTGTTTGAAGCAATAAGATGAGGGGTTCGAAATGGTGACAGCTTTGTCGTTTAGAGAATAAGAGCGTGTACAAACTTTCTGGGCATCTGACCCACTTAATTACTGGTTCTGGTGACTGTGTAGCTATGTATAATTTAATTAACAGTTCATATAAATATGGTACTAAATTGTGTTAAGCTTAAACATTTTTGTTCCACTCGAGTAATTGAGTGGCGCGTTAAATGCCGAAGTCATTACTTTCCCAAAAATCTATATTATGACTCGAGAGTGATTGATGGTCCAGACAAAAAATATAGGTACAGTTGTTAAATGGTTACTGGCGAATACAGGGTGTTTTATTCAAATGGGACAGTAAGGAAAAAACTAACATTACAATAACTGATCTACTTTACGCCCCTTAAAGTATTGGGATTAAATTAATCACATGAGCTCAAAACCCACTGCGGTTAACTTTGATTAGGATTACCTACCCACTGAAGAGTTCCACTATAATTTCCTGGCTCTACTATCGCGTCAGCTCAATATTACTATATTGTTCTTTGAATTATCATCTGGGTCACATGCAAAAAGCTGTGTTAAAAACTATGACACTTAAAATGGAAGTAAACTTCTAAATATAAATCCTGTATCCTGTAAATAGAATGAATAACAAGCTGAAATATTTAATTATCTTAATGAGAACGTTGTTTTGGTTAAACTGCGGCTCAGAGAACTTGTTTCCAGTTATCGCTCGAGGCTTTGTTAACTTCAAGTCGGCAAAGGGCAACTAAATATATCCGGAATAGCGAAATTACTTAGCACGCTAACTTGCAACATAGCTTTACGGCAGCTATAGACATGTATTCATTCAACTGTATAGAATTTAATTATTAAATCCTCACCCGATTTAATGTGTAAGTAGAGAGCTAGCCCCGAAAATTGTATGTATAGTCAGCAGCAGAAGTTGCTAAGCGGGCGAGGTGTTCAAAATTACCTTGACACATTCTTATTCTCTTAACAATAAAGTCGCGTCAAGGTCATTTTGAACACCTGGCCCGCTTAGAAACTATTGCTGCTGACTGTACATGACAATGAGAACAACGAAATTGTATAGTAAGTTTTCTGTAATATCCTTTTTACTGAATCCAGGAGTCTGGCAGTTGTCAATTGGTGGAGGTATAGTTAAAGCTAACAGCATCTATGCTTAAGAACAACGAAAACGGGTTATCATGTATACGGTACAGTACAATACAAATACTCTTTATTACACACCTCAATAAAAGAAAATAATAGGTGCAAAAGAAAACAGAAACACTAACAGAGGTAAACAATAGGCGGTCTTGTCGCTAAAAGAAACCCTTTATTGGTATTAAAAACTTTTCTATGCGTCTCTAGGACCACATACAATATAATTAGAGGTGTTATAATATAAAGCAAAGCATTAAAGTACATATGTATCCAATACCATTCAAAATATTCATATTGTCGCGAAGTAAGAAATTTTATTTGGATAATACGCGTCGAGGGTGCGATTTTGTTCTAAAAATAAGAGTACAACAGGTGGTTCATATTTAATGGTTATTGGAAGGGTGCAGTTCATTTGTTGGATCCGTTGGAGCGCGGCGGTACAGATTAAATATTATAAAAGGTGAAACAGGTACACCATACACGAAATCTGTGAAATATTTAATGGCTTTGTTAATTAATAATTATGTATGGTATTTATTATACATATATCAATATTAAATTCTGTTCCGGGGGTATAGATATAAATAAACACTTTGTACCTTAATTTTATCTGGAAAATATTTTTTTAGAATAGATGGACACAAAATAGAGATGTTAATTATATGTACTTGCCAAATTAACTTCGATTTGCTTGCTGCGCAACTAAAAGCAATGCATCTAGAATAATTGGTAGGTCAAAAAATTATCAAACGGTACATATTCCTACGTTTAAACGGTCTTCCGGTCTGTCCGGTCTTTGAAAGTGTTGACAATTCAGGTTAAAGCCCGCGCCAGATTTGAATGAAATAACCTGTGTTCAGAACGCAACCTATGTGACGTCATGGACGGCCGATTGCGTCCGAAATTCGAAGACCGGCAACGATCGGATGCGTATATAACGTCCGCCCACAGCAGCCAACGGCAATCTTCCAAAATCTATTGAACGATAAACTGTACTTGTAGTTGTACTGTATTAATTTAATTTTACAAATAAACCTCTGTACACAAGTTATAATAATAAGTCTTCATTGAAGATCCACTTAGGCATCCCTGCATCACTAGAAAGGAGCCTAGGCCTCAACAACCTGCATTTAGAAATCGGGAACGTTAATTATATTGGGCGTGCAGGATCTGTAGATAACCTGCAGCGCGGTGTTATGAAAAGCAAGCACGCGGGTCGCGACCCGACACGGGTCTCTTATCCGCAAACAACAAGCGGGATTCCAACGTTATCCCGAGAATTTGTTATTACCGATGTAATGTAATTCTCAAGCTGACAGTTTCGCATTCCAGCTTACTCATATTACTACATACTCCGCGTGTAAGGAATAGTGATTAGGAATATTTCGGTATTCTAGGGATTTTACTGTCATATCTTATTTAATTTAGTTTATTTATGGACTGGGAATAGATAAACTAATCATTTACAATGATTATTATTCCTCGGATTGTTTACGGATAACCTAGGCATTTTAGGCAATATATATATTAACTCATGAAGGAACCTACTCGTACATACTTGCATCTTCAAACCTGCATAAAAACGCGGAGACGAGGTACGATAACTGATAACTTTCAAAAATTTAAGGTAGATGGATAATTTAAACTAAAACAGGCCTTATCGCGTATACTTACTTTTATTATTTGTGCACAGTACGATTAGTTTAAATAATGAGTGAAGATCGTGTTATAAATAAAATCTAGAATGTAGATAGATATTTATCTACCTACGTGGATCTTGTCATCTTTAACATGCTATAAAAGCTGAAATATAAAAGCAATTATTTACATTTTGCGCAACTTGTAACTTCATTGAGTTGTAAAACAACAACCATAAACTATTTCACAGTGAACCCTCAGTGGAAACGAAATGTAAGGAACTTAAATCTTTGTAGTTACGTTTGTTTTGTGTTAAATATAGTCTATTCATTTTCCGGGCGAGTCTATAGTTCGTTTTTTTTTGCATTAGAAAGAACTTGAAAGAAGGTAAGCGATTTTGACATGTCTTTTAATTGAAAAACACTTTTTAAAAATTAATAACTATTACTTAACAGAAAAGACTATGAAAGATCGTATTAGATTCATAATTGTTACATATTTCCCGTAACTTATTTTTAAAATGTGTTTTTCAATTAAAAGATACATCAAGATTGTTTACCTTATTTCTAATGCTAAAAAAACGAAGTATAGAACACAATCAATCAAATTACATCGTATGTACAGAAAACCAAAGGAAAACGCCGAAACTACTGTCGCAAAAGAAAGAAACAAAACATGAGTTAGGGCAATAAAATTCGCGACATTATGACGAATAGACGGGAGAACAGGGACTACAATAGGCGGCACGCACTGGCGACCTCATAACCATCTACTTCAATTTATGGACGACATTTTCGGTTCGCAGAGTGCCTCGCGAGATACGTTACGAATAGTTGTAGTGCTTGCCGTGCCATCTACACTTATTACTGCTATTATGTTTGTCTGATTGATTTTTTTTTATTTAAATCTAGTAAATTGCCGATAGGTTATTACGGCCGACATTTAACAACTACATATTATTAATATTTATTGATCCCACTTTTCACATTCACTACCTAATATGATATGCGAATGGACTGTTCCATTTAGTACCATTTACTTTTTTTCGAAAAACCATCAACTTTTGGGTTATTTAGACTCAGAATCACGAGTGCTACTGAATGAGACAAAAAAAAAGAGTCCCCAGCTTTTCATACGAATTTTGGGTGTCAGTTTTGTAACGGTCCATACAAAAGGTATGTGACAATACTGTAATTTTTTTGGGACACATTTTTTTCTCTTTAAATCGATAGTCCTCGTGATACTGAGTAGAAATAACCCAAAAGTTGATGCATAGTCGGTAAAAGTAAATAGTACATTTTAAGTGAAAATGCCCTTAAATATTTTCATCTGTGACTTTTGTGTCGCTTCTAAATTTTTATTAGGACAATAATATCACATAACATAGGTATATTATAATTAGCTAAACGCATTTGCAGAATTGACCTAACCCATAAACTTTGCAAAATAGCTACCTACAGAGTCTAAGCTGTACATAATTTACTAAATCGATGTAACAATGTTATACAGCACAGCGAAAGAATCTCGACATTCTCGCCCGCATAGGTGGGTTAATTGCTTATACACCCGGTATTCTGGACATTTCATACGCTTAGTTCTTTTTAGTTTCGTATCTTCATGGGCTTGTTACAGCTGCGTGTGAGACCCAATTTCCGGGATTTATTAATCTTCCTTAATAAAATTATAATAAAACATTTCAATTCACGTGAATTAAACTTAACTTAAGATAGACGTAGCCATATAAGTTAAAACGAATTATGCCCAGGAATTAATTAGGACTCGATTGTGAGAAATATATGCAGGCCCGTGGTCTTAAATTTTAATCAGTAGATACATCTTAATTTAGTATAGCTTAGAATTTAATATCAGTACATGCAGTGTTAAGAGGATAGTGGACAACCGCTGTCAATACAAACGTAGTCCCTATTTTCCTCTCTAGATTTTCCATTATGTAAAATATATTTTCTACTACCAGATAATGGATACCAAACCGACTATGGCGTAGCATTTTCAACTGTTGTCGCTATTGTCTGGCGTCTTAATTGTTATAATTTGTAATTTCGCTTCTCTTATACAACAACAATAGCGATTACTATGATTAATATACATCAAATTGAGACTGTAAGGCATGTATATTTATACCATACCTATACTTGCTGCCGTATTCGAACTTCAAGATTCACAAGAGACGACACGTACTAGATCCATTCTAGATACGTTATAGTTTAGATTTCAACTACGAGGGGCGTTCAAAATATTCTCGGTATTGATATCTTACGACCTCTTCTAAAATTTCTTTCGTTACTGGCCGCTAAGGTTTATTCATTGACATTAAAAAAAAGTATAATTCGAACCGAGATGGTCTTTTGTTTTTCTGCAATTGCTGAACAAACATGAACATCATGTGCGAATTGACAATGTTAACTAAATTAGAACATCGATGCGTGATAAAATTCTTGACAAAACAGGGTAAAAATCAAAAAACCATAAAAGAGGAAATGGATTGTGTTTACCGTGAGTCTGCTCCTTCTTTATCTACCATTCAAAAGTGGTCAAGCGAGTTTAAACGCGGAAGGGAGAGTATTGAAGATGACCTTAGACCTGGCCGGCCTGTAGTAGCTACTTCACAAGAAAATATTGATAAAGTGGAAAAACTTATATTGGAAGATGGTCGAGTGAAGGTAAAATCTATAGCACAAGTAACCAATCTCTCTATTGGTACCGTACATGATATTATACATGACCATCTTAATATGTCAAAAGTAAGTGCAAGATGGGTTCCGCGAATGCTGACTCGGCTTCAAAAAGACATGCGTGTAGCTTGTTGTTCCGATTTTATTGACCTGTGCGGTGAAAATCCTGATGAGGTGCTGCAAAGAATAGTTACTGGAGATGAAACCTGGGTTCATCATTATGACCCAGAGGGTAAACAAGAGTCCATGCAGTGGCACATTAAGGGTTCAGCTCATCCCAAGAAGTTCAAGGTCATCCCTTCAGCTGGCAAGGTCATGGCCACGATATTTTGGGATTGTGAAGGAGTATTACTAATCGATTATAAAGAAAAAGGTGTAAATATCACAGGACAGTACTACGCTAACATTCTACGTCAATTAAAGGATGTAATTAAAGAAAAGAGGCGAGGAAAGTTAACCAAAGGTATTCTGCTTCTGCATGACAACGCCCCCGTCCATACTGCTCATATTGCCAAGGCAGCTATTGTTGAATGTGGGTTTAAAACTGTTACTCACCCACCGTATAGTCCGGACTTAGCCCTCAGCGACTTCTTTTTGCTCCCCAATCTTAAAAAGGATCTGCGTGGAAATAAATTTTCTGACGATGAAGCATTGAAGGCGGCAGTGGAGGAGCATTTTTACACGAAAGATAAAAAATATTTTTACGAGGGATTAAAAAAAATAATTGATCGATCTTTTAAGTGTATGAACATAGGGGGGGAGTATATTGAAAAATAAAAATATCAAACTTTTCGTACTTGTTTGTTTTCATTCTCATACCGAGAATATTTTGAATACCCCTCGTAGTTCTCTTTTGCAGCGCAATTCGGTCAACCAATGTCACTTTTACGATAGATCGTGTTAGATATCTATTAGATGTGAATTAGATCTCTAAGTAATATCTTGTGGAAATCGTTCAAAAGTATCTCCAGAATCGCGGAAATGTCAAATTTGACAGGTTAGCTCTGAAACATATCGTTATCGTATCTTGGCGATGTCTAATAGATATCTATTACAAAATCCGCTCTCCGGCTCTGTCCGGTCTGTAATTATAATAACAACATGAAAAATAATTGTGAAACTGATTTCGTAAATAAATGAAGTAGCGAGTGCTGATTGACCCAACAACGGCCCTCTAATCACATTCCAACTCTCGCAATGGTCCCATTAATTTCCCAAGCGAGAGAAATGGAGGAAAAGTTTATTCACTGGCCGACGTTTGTGAGAATTCTGCTATATGAATAATACACAATTACACATGTGTGCGATTGTGCATGCAATCTCATATACCATTTATAAAGTTATCAAGCTTCAAGTAACGATAATATGTTTCCTGTGAAATATTTAAAAGTTAAGTTAAGTAAAAATAAATATTACATAATAAATTTAAGTAAGATTAACATGTAACATTTCCCCTATTTGTAAAATGGATGTGGGTAACCCTTACCCGCGCATGTCTTACTAGACGTAACGAATTTCCCTATTAGGTACAGTATGTGCGGAAATGTACCATAAAATCAAGTGAAACTGACTCCGTAACTTTAAATGATAGTATCATTGAGTAGGTAACATATAAGCTGAAACTTCAGTTTCAAATGTACAATATATATCTTCAATTATTAATATAAGCTACAAAGTACCATCCCAAGATCTTTAATAATAACATCTAGTCACAGTTATTTATGTGTTTTGCAGGCCAAGTTTAGACATCGTATTTACCGAACGAGGGATAGTAAATGTATGAGGAATAAGTTGTCCGAATACTGACCTACACTCGTGCCTGACAAGGAGCGGCATAACGTGAGTGTTACTTTAGTAAGCATGTTTTTGTATCATCATGCATCACCGGAGAGTATGCCGCTAATCCTTGGCCACCTCAAGGGGATTAACATAATGTTATTGTAGATGTAAAAGACAACCTGTACCGACGAAAGTAGGTAAACACGCCTGTGTTTTGTCTAAGAACCTTTACAGTCCGAGAATTACGAGTATTTAATTAATTTGGCAGAGAAAATAGGTTGTCAAGGGTATTAAATGACGACGTTAAATAAGTAGGTAAGACGTTTCATAAGAGTTAAAAAAAGTAAAGTTCTTTTTGTATTTTTTTAATAATGTAAACGTCCTAGTGCTTGACTAGATATGCTCATGTCCAATAGATGACATCCTGCTTGGAACTCTGTAGAATGTGACTTAAGATGAAATATGACAATACCTACATGTATACCTATTGGGAATTTAGGGCACCCATGAGCTCTCGGACGTCTATACAAATATGGTATTTTATTACACCTTTGGCTAGGAAAATAAGGTGTCGGCGACATTAAACGACAGCGATCAATCGGTATAGTCTGTGCGGAAAGAGAAGAATCGTGGGTTGTATTGGGCCCCATACATTCCACGACTCTTCTCTTTCCGCACAGACTCTAACAAGGTTCCTAATAAAATGATGGTCACATCGTTAACTTAAAAATGATTCTGACTATTTGATAAGCATAGTTTTTAGCAGAATAATTATTAATATTAACCGACTTCACAAAACAGTTGAATGTCATTAAATTTATATGCGGCCATAAGTGCATCTTCTTATTATTATTAATTAATGAGTTGTTCTATTCTGGTCTGCATTAGCAGTTTTATTTCATCAAATAGCTCTGTTCAAATGCAAAGGCTTACTTTGTAGATAATAAAAGTACGAGAGTACGAACAGTCCATCATCTCGCAAATTTCCTCAAGTTTGGTGGAACATTTCACCCCCGTATGTACTTATAACTTCTCTAACTATAATTAAGTGAAAAACTAATGTCTGTCTCGCACTGTGCCAGAGTTAAGCTACAAAAAGTCGAATTAAGGTTGAATGACATATTAATTAAAGATGATAACTGTAGTTGGTTATAGACAACAGATAATTATAACCGTCCGTGAAATAGTCCCTTTATAATTATATAGACATCAATCATGGTAGATTTATTGGATCACCGTCTGTCTATTAATTACTGTGGATATTGTTCAATTATCGCTTGCGTAATGCGAAATACAGTCAAGCTATCGCCAAGTTACGCTGAAACTGATGATTAAAGCATTTCTCTTGTCAAAACTTCAGTTATCCTTCGACTATCATGTATTTAAATCATATTTATCCGTAACAGAATATTTCTACTGGAAATCCATGAATTATGATGCTATTTTAGTTCTTAATGAAAAGTAATTGAATTAGTTTTGTGACGTGGAAATCTGGCCATCCAAATCCAAGATAGTGTATAATCCAGATCCAGCTGCTAGAAAATGACCGACGACAATTTTGCGACGGCCTGCAACGGATGATGTGAAATCAGTTTATCACTCTTTCTTTTCTTGACCCGTTTTTTTGGCTTTCGACCGTAGGCACTAACATTCTAAGGTTTAACTATTGCATACGTGCTGCTTTCTAAGCTTAACCTGCTGCTCCTGTCACTTTGTGGTCTTGCAAAACTTTTTGCCATATGTTTGTTGTTTTTTACTACTAAAGCCGAATATCTTCATACCTGAGTGGTATGAATTTATCCTAAAAGTGATTAAATTGTATAGGTACTTACCGTATCGTTCTCAGTACCGGCGTTTGATCTAACAGCTTCTCATTTTCAAAGGATCCTTGAATGTGAAAACAATCACCACTAGTAAACTGTTGTCTATGTCCGCCGAAGCACCACACCGTGATTTGTTTAGCAAATGTTTCATTAAAGTTTCATGGTGTCGGGGTAGGGGGATGAAGTCAGCGGGGGTTGCCGGCGGCCTGCGGGCGTCGGGCGTCGGCGCCACCTGTCGCTGCGCGGGGGTGACGGCGGCACGCGCTGTTCGCTCGAGGAAGGCTCGCTAGCGACTGAGCAGCGAGCGAGCGGACCCGGCCCGGGCACGTGGGCCGCCGCCCAGGTGGACTCCTCGCCCCGCGCCCGCCGCCGACGCACACTCGCCCGCCGCTTGCACCCTGCACCCAGACTGCACGCGACGTCACCTTATTAAAATGCAGCACTTACCCCCAGACAATTACCTATCCCAGTAAAAAATTACGCCGTCTAAAGCCGCCCCGTCATAACGTCTGTAACTTTATTTCGTTGATGTACAAAGTGGTTCCGCCATTAATCATAAACTCATACGTGTCATTCAAGTGCGTCCTCTTTTTATAAAGGGATAGTTATTTCCTTTACAGCTTCTTTGGCAAATAATAAAACTATTATTATTGCATACTTTCACTTTGAATGATTTTTGTATTCACTGTTAACTTACTAGAGTAACTAATTAATTTGAGACCAAGACCAACATTAATTGGATTTCTTTCATAACACGACCTTAATCAACGTTGAATTCCCCATTACAAGCGCTTCGCAATTCCTTTTTTTGTGATAGTACCTACTCTATTCCATTAGCAGGGCGGGAATTGAATTCATATTTCGTTCCGCCTACATTAAACTTCCGGGAAATTAACGGTTTTATTGTAGGCATCCGTGGTACGCCATTAAACATACATTAGCAAAAAACGTTTCCACAAAGTAGACAGCGGTTGTGTATTACTAATTATTTATTAACTTGGTTTTAGATTGTGCTACGCGGTCGTAGCACCTGCTACGAACTCGCTTTAGCTTTGTCCTTTGTTAAAAGACGAAGCGCAGTTGTGATTGCATTTTGTTATAAAATAAATAAATAAAAACAACGGGTTGCACTCCGGGAGTGCCGACAGAAGTGAAAACTCAATGACTAGTCCAAAATGTCTGCAGCACTATGTATAATTGACCCATCCTCCTTTCTATTGAAAAACTTCAGTTCTAAAATTGCTGGTCAGTGAGCTTGTTTAAAATTCGAAATTCAAATTTGTAGCGTTAATTGTTTAAAATTCGAATAAAAATTGTGAAGTTACCTTTACAATTGTAGCTTTACAGTTGTAGCTTTATTGAATTATATTTGAGTGATATTAAGTTAGAATGTAACTATGAGATCCTCGTATTTCAGCCCGTACAAGATTAGAACCTTTTTCATGTAATGTCATTGAGTTTTTCTTTATTGATTTTAATGCCATCTAAATGAGTGGCCATCTAAACCTTACGGTCACGTGATCGCCTTACGCTGTCTCGAGTTTATCATTTTTTCCCCACCTCAAAAAGTGCCCAGCGCCGCTAAAGAAGTTTTCACTTCAAAAATACAAAAGCGCGATGGTTTAAAGACATCATTACACAATCTCATTTAGAATGTATGTGAGCACTCCTTTGAGGCCGGTCTTGTCTAGTTTTCTGTTTATTCTGGTTACGCCGCAATTAGATGCACAAACGTTGGAGCGTGGCTAGACTGGCTAGTCGCGTAATTCAAAACCATTTCAAAACAGAGCAAAAACCATCATGAAATGTTTACGTAGTAGACAGATGATTAGGTTTTGTCATAATTACAACGACAAATGCGACAAACCGTGTCAGTATGAGAGCTAGGTATCACTGTCACTTATTAGCTTGTATAAGTAATTGCGTAAACAATGTGTGTGTGTCCGTGTTGTAAAATACGAACTTTTCATAGTAACTGCCAACGAGTGTTGACAGTTAATTCAAAAAGGTCACACACAATTGTGTGTTGTTTACATTGCGTGCCGAATTATTTTGTGTGGTTAATATTTTCATTGTATGTATTTGTAAGCAAAATTTATCTCAATATACTTCTTAAGTTCTATACTAACCGCCGTTTAAATAGTATTTGCCCGTATTGGATTTACACACTGTATATTGATAATGTCACAGGCATACTATCATATTATATTATGAATTTATGATGCTAAAAGGTTGAAATTAACATTTTGTTTATTTCTTTACAATTTGACGACCGATCTGGCCTAGTGGGTAGTGACCCTGCCTGCGAAGCCGATGGTCCTGGGTTCGAATCCCGGTAAGGGCATTTATTTGTGTGATGAACACTAATATTTGTTCCGGAGTCATGGATGTTTTCTATGTATATAAGTATGTATTTATCTATATAAGTAAGTATATCGTCGCCTAGTACCCATAGTACAAGCTTTGCTTAGTTCGGGGCTAGGTTGATCTGTGTAAGATGTCCCCCAATATTTATTTTATTTTTATTTTTTTATTTTAATGGTCGCATTGATGCAATATATATTTATAGACGTTATTTATGAAAGTAAATTACATGTAGCTACTCGGGACAGTTGGTTGGAAACAAAATTACGCTTGAAACTTTACACCGCACTGTAATATCCAGGGCAGCGCGGTCAGCAGAGCAGCAGAGTGCCTAAAACAAGCGACTACATGCACTCACCACGGCGTTAATGCGCTATCAATAAACATTACGGCAAAGCGACGAAAGTGCTTCTAATGTGGCTTCCTACCTTACGTGAAGGTAGCTTGGCTTACATTCAAAGGTCATTGTATACATTAAGGTGATGTGAGTGCAATCAGCTGAGTTTTTGATAAATCGTAGCGCTTTTTTAGATCATAATATTATTGCGCTTACCAAAATTGTAATATAATAGCATAGCAATCTTGAAACCTTTCTCTAGTAAGTTAATTGATTTGAACCCAAATTAAACAACCTTCTAAAAATTCATTATAAATGCTTAAATGAAGATTACTTTTTTTGTAAAACTGACCAAGAATCTCAATTCAAAAACAATGATATCCGCGATCTCGCAAGCCACATCGTCCGACGCACAATCTGCCCGTTAATAAAGCTGACATGACAAGGATTTTAGGTTTTGATCAAACTACGTAACGATTTTTGTATAAGTAGTATATACCTAAAGTATGTACTTACTACGTCATTCATTTTTGTATGCAAGAAAAAAATGAGCTCCATAGTACTCCATACTTATCCTATGGCCAGTAGGACTAGAAAATCTGACTAGGTATACACTGTGTTTTTTTCATACTCCGTTAATTTCAAAGGTGCATTCCTGAGCTTGAGTTAAGTTAATTTCTCAAAAACACTGGTATTCTTTAGGGCCTTAGGGCCTGTTTACAATACATATTGATTAGTCTTTTAGTATGAAAATACATTTGCTGCTAAACGCAAGTACTATCTCAGGCGATCGTTGTTCGAAATTACATTCATATAATATCGTAGTTTTCAATTGTTTGGTTGAGTTAAATATAATGACCGTGTTATGACTCTATGTATATGTAGCATTTAATTATATTGTATAAAATTTAACTAATTTAGTTTTCTTAAATGTACTTAAGTTAACTGAATTCAATAAAAACACCGTGTAGAAACTTTATTTTAAAAAATAAAACCGAAAAGCTAAACATACTTATCCTTATCCTCTCCCTTATTCTGGCACAGAATTGTTCATGAGATATTTCAGAAATAGTCATTTTGGATTTAGATTGGCCACTTTATGCTAAAGTGTAAATGGATTATGAAAGCGCGACTAATATATAATTTTTTCACTTTGGACCAATAGCATTTTCAATTAAATTGTAATACCTCTTAATTTTGTTTGCTCATTTGAGAATAAACGCACCGAAACTGTGCGGTAAATAACAAAATGACAAATATCACAATAAATCTGACAATGTGTTTCACATTTTGCAGCGTCTGTCATGTTTTTTGTTTGTTCGTGCAATGCCTCCTGTCGAAAACTTCCGGCGAAACAGGTTCCGGTTTAATAATAAAACTCTCAGAGACAACTCTTGCGTTAAGCTCTCAATGCCTAAATTGCACAATACACATTTTACTTTTGTGAAAGTTCATTTATATAGTTATTTTCAACACGCTTTTATTAGGTCGACCTGTATGTAGGTAAGTAACTATGTAATGGAATCTTGCAAGTTAAATTTGATCCACTTTCCAGTTTCCGATTGAGCTGAAATTTTGCATACACATGTAAGTCGGGTTACAATGCAATATTATGGTATCATCGAGCTGATCAGATGGTGGATACAGGAGGTGGCCATAGGAACTCTGTGATGAAACAACGCAACCTAATTGTGTTAGGGGTTTTTAGAATTGTCTCGATGAGTGTTAGTTGTCTGTCGTAAGAAAAGTGCAGTCAGCGATAAAAGCTTGTGAAAAAATGAAATTTTTGCCAAAAAAATATTATTTATTTATTTATTACATACACACAACCATCGTTACGGGCTAGGTATCCTAATTCGACAGTATGGAATTTGACACACAAGAGAAAATAACAACATAGGTACATAATGTATGTACCTATGTTGTTATATGTATATGAGCTATGTATACCTAAATTTTTTTTAAAGTTTAGTTTTGGTTCTACGTGACGTAGACAAAAAAAGAGTCGGAAACTCAGTAGGCTCAGTCAGTATAAGTATAATCCCAGATAGAGATGGGGGAACGGCTCAGACATCTGCCCTAACAACTGGCCGAAAGGAATAGAAAAGCATTAAAACTCAGCCTTACCCACCAGTGGCACACTCATATTTGAGGCTAGTAAAAAAATCTTACAGTGAAAAAAACATAACTTTTTCTGCTGAACGACGTAGCTGTAGCATACCTACATTTAGTAAAAATAAACATAAAACTTAGCGATAATGTACCTACCTAAAGTAGATCGATCATCCAATACATCAGAAAACTTGCTAAGTATATAGTATGAAAGCGTATCAAGTAACTAAACCAATAAGTTTGAACCCGAGACTGCAGTCAGTGTAACTAACTCTAAGAACAAACCATGCTAAAGCACTATACTTCCAGTATACATTGTACTATTACTATATGAAGAGGTAATATTTCAGTGTATATATAAATAATAGTAACCATTTTTCTGCGGGAGCAGCATTCGTCATAGATTGGTGACAAGTCAATTTTGTGAAGAACATATATGAATCTGTTTGACTGGTGGCTGTCATACGTTTAGAGTTAGACCAAGAAAAGTCTGCAGCGATTTTGATAGCCCACGCAGTGCAAGTGTTATTTACACGTCATAAATTTATAGTAAGTTTGACGTTTAAGGGCGTTTTTTTTTGTTGTCCCCTACACTTTTTTTTCAAATTTGGGATTTTTTTATGTTATTTCTACTCAGAATCACGAGCTCTTTCTATCCTAATAGGAGAAAAAAAGTGTCCTAAGGTTTTTATTTCCATTACGTCACCATTTTTCATAGACTTTGTATGGCGGTCGCGGAATGGAAAGATCAAAAAATGTATGGAAATTATGGGACACTTTTTTTCTCCTATTAGGATAGAAAGAGCTCGTGATTCCCTTAAAATGACACTTGCACTGCGTGGGCTATCAAAGTCGCTGCAGACTTTTCTCGGTCTGACTCTATACCTACGTGTATTTTCGTGTATTTTGGAGGGGTGAGAAGGACGAGCTTCTTGTGAACAAACTCACATGTTTAGTCGTTGAAATGATAATGAAATATTTACAGTGAAACCTGGTTAATTGGCACCTGGATAAATGCAAAACCTCCATAATTGCAACCAAAGGTCCGGTCCCGGTCCCTTGAGACCAAAATGCCTCTATAATTGAAATTTTGGAACCTCTATAATTGCAATTTAGATTTTAGTGCTTTTCGTAATTTTGCCTCTGTAATTGACCACATCGCAACTACGACCTCTATAATTGACACTGTGCTAAAAAACCCGTTATTTAGCTCTTTTGATTACCTCTATTATTGAGACGAGTCTTACTCATTACCTCTGTAATTGAAATAATATTAATGTAGACTTATAGAGAGCAGAAATAATATTTTAATAGCAATGATAATTTTATTTTAAATCTTCATCCAGAATTCAAGTTATTTATTGGGTGTCTATCACAGACTTGTAGGTGAGTTAGTTTTGATTAAATCAAAAACATATAGGTGAACCAGGATCTATTGAGGGTGCGCCATGTTGCGGAATTTCACTGGAACTAATTTTTTCATACTACACTGAATTGTCACCCTATACATGAGAATAACAGCGCCCTCTTGACAATTATCATATATTACTGGTCAGGCTATAATAATATGATTTTTACATTCCAATAAAACTTTCTTCTACAGTTCAAGGGATTTTTTTAAACCATAATGATTAGAAGAAAATAAAGTTGTAATGAATGTAGTGTAAAAGTGCAAGTTATATAATATAATAGACCAGAAACCCAGAACGTAAGCTTGTAAATCTTCTTTCAATGGTTATTTGCACCTCCATAAAAGCAATTTGTCAGAACGCAACCTAATGAGAACCTCTATAATTGACTCAAAGAGTTTTTGAACCTCGTTAGTTGGCACGACCTCCTTAAATGAAAAACCTGGTTAATAGACAAAAAATTGCCGGTCACTTGAGATTTCAATTATCTAGGTTTCACTGTAATTGTAAATTAAATACATTTCTCTTAGTACCACCCTAATTCCAACCATTAACATTATACAACTATTAACATTCATATCACGTACCAAATCATGGTTCGGTAAACCGATGTCCATGCATAGGTTGTAACTTGTAATTCAATAAGCTATACCATTGCGTTACAATTTACAATAACCACAATGTAGCTTGGAAATATAGTTTGTAATATATTACACATACACGATTTACGAACTACTTTGTAAAAACATAGTTTCCATAACCCCAACACCCAGAACAGCATTTTTGTCATAGAAAATTATACATGTATCTTATTAAATAACTATTAACACATTAAATGCTTAGTAGAATATATTAGGTACTGCGTCTATTTGACAAGCGTATCACTCGTGGAGTTGGACTAAGCTAACTTTGTACAGGCTATGCGATAAAACGTGGCCAGGTACAACGACGACAGATGGACCATCAGAGCAATCAAATGGCTGGGACCACGGGGTACGCGTGCCAGAGCCCGTCCGCGCGCCAGAGCCCGTCCGCGCGCCAGGTGGGCGGACGAGATAGTAGCCATAGCTGGACAAGGGTGGCTCCATAAAGCCACTGATAGAGACACATGGAACACTTTGGGGGAGGCTTTTACCCAGAAGGGGTCTGCACACACTTGATCATTACTTTATATTATTTAGAACCGCCAATAGTACAAAATTGCATCCTCTACTTTCAAAGCCTACTGTGAGAGGCTAGTGTGAGAAGTGATGCTAAATTTAGTACCTACCACCTAAAATTAGATTGATTCAGTTACCGGGCCAATGTAAATCTGCCATGTCCCAGTGGACGTATATGTATGTGCCAACCGCCTGACCCGTTCGCGCAACTAAACTACAGCCATATTTCATTCGCTTAAGTTTTATGTCTTATCAGTGTTCGACTATCTCGAACTTTTTCCAGTTCCACAAGAAACGTTTTCAAAGATCGATACGAATATTTTATGAAAAATGCAAAAACGCGGGAAATCTGTTAATAAATTGATTCAAGACGAGGGAACGAAGCTATTTCGCCCTTTGCGTGATCAGAATGTAATTTTCATTCGAGGTTTACGATAAACAACCCTCGATCATTCATTTCACATCGCAATATTTTGTAGGTACCTACCACCAGTTTGACACTGGCATATTCGCTAGCGTGTGCGTAACTTAACTTGCATCTCGCTCGTACTCGCATATTAGTGCGAGCGAAATGTATAGAAAGTAAATTACGCAGACGTTAGCTAATATGTCAGTTTGGCACTGCTGAAGGCAGTAGCGGTAAGGCTAATAGTAAGGATATTCCAAAACGATAGCGTATGGGTACGAATACCAGAGCACTAAAAAACTCGATGCAAGCTGCGTAAACTTGTTGCGATAGGTACATATATGTTCGTTGTTATAGTGACCGGGGCAATGGAGTTTATGAAATATATGTTGGTTGCTGACGGGTGCTGCGAACAAAAAACAACATTGACCGCGGTAAAGCGTTACGTATGAGCTTGTGGTCGAGTCCGTCACATCACGTACCGCTGCACGCTGTAATAACTGCCTATACGGCTACCATCAGTTTGGCACTGACATAAACGCCATCGAGAACGTAATTTACTTTCTATACATCTCGCTCGTACTCGCATATTAGTGCGAACGAGACGTATAGAAAGTAAATTACGTTCTCGATAGCGTATATATGTCAGTTTTGACACTGTCAGTGACTCATGGTACGGGCTTACACGTCCACGTCAGCAACCTGCCTGTCGAATGAAAAAGCAATTAATGTTAAATATTTAAATTTGATGGATTTGTTCACAGTGGTCAGTTATGTACTTAGTCTAATTTTACGATTCCATTCCTAAATAAATAGTAGTAAGATGCCTGTTATTATAAGCACAATATTAAAGTAAATACAAAAATAATAAATAGCGCTAACCTATACAACAATACAATTACAATTATGAGGCACGAGGCGTTGTATAGAGAGAGCTAATAGGCTGGGTTGTCAGTCGTATATTCATGTAGCTTCTGCTTTTACTTAAATAGGTTTATATTTTATTATTTTATGTATTTTTTAAGGTGTACCTACACAAAGACAGTTTTAAATGCAAACTTCAGTGATCGATAATAAACTTTCGTGAGACATATTTTAAACTGTTTAGACGACAACGAAATTCAAGTGAGTGAAACCGTTGTTGTCTAAACAGCAAACTTAAGTGTACCATTAAACCTTTTATAAACAATAAAAAAAACAGAAATCTAGATTATTCGATTCTTAGGTGGAATGCATTAAATTGAAAAGTGAAAAAAAAGATTTTAACAGAACACTAAAAATGTCGTAATTTAGTCCATGCTTGTGCTTGCAATTGTAATATGTAGGTATATATAATCGTTTGATATTCACTTTTTTTTTATGGCTTTCCCCTCTTGTCACTTCATGTTTGTGGGGAATAAATGATGTTCAGATGTGCTCTATCACAAATATTGGCATTATCGGGTTAGGTTAATTTAGTTATCAAAATACACCCAACAGTAGTCAACAGCAATGGAAACGGGTCAAATCGTATAGAATTTAAATAATCGATGGCCATTTTCACTGTTACACATGTAAACACATGTAAGCAATTATAAAGTAAAATATTTGCGCCATTCTCAACCAAAAGGGTAGGTACTTATTGTCGGTTGTCAATAAGGCGCTATTTCCGTATAGCTTCAATTTGAAATCAACCTTATCGATAACCGACTATGTGGTACCTTTTGGTTAAAAACGTCACATTTTTCATTTGTACATATTATGGTATTAACCATAAATTTGTGTTTGGTATTTATGTGAAGTTATATAAACTCCAAGTTTTAGGTTTTCTTTCAAAACTTTACTTTTCCCGACAGCACGAAGAAAGGTTATTAATATGTTTAAAAGGGTTTTCATCTTTATCATTTCTGAAGTAACATTGTCATAACTTCAAATTCATATCCATATTACTTAGCAAGCCCACGTAATCTATTTCCATTCCCCTTACGTGTGTTGTGAAGAACATGATTCGGATTATGGAAATTACTACACTCTACATAGTGTGTAACCTCAGTGTGTAAGTGCACGGTATCTAACGGCTTGTGAGATAAATAGATATATACTTTCCGTTTTCCTCTTAAAGGAAACCATTAAAATACCACATTTGCCACCTCAATCTGCGGTAACTCCATTTATTCCAGAATGAATTAAATTGTTTGCTTTATGAAAACTATAGCTTAACTATTTTAATCATTTAATTTTACATTCTCCGACTGCAAACCTTAGCGTGAAAGACGTGTGATAAGGTCATTTAGAGAACGAATCTAGTGAGACTTTCGCATTGCCGGGAAATCCCGCGGGAATACAATGGAATGGTTGCCAACGTATCCGTGTCACGAACAGATGTAGAAAAAAGCGATTTGTTTGAATTTTCGTCCTTTTTAGTTCTTTTTATAAAAAGAGCCCTTAAATGTATGTAAGTATTTTGTATGTAAAGTGTAAAAAATACTACTGACTTTAAAAGTTTAATTACTTAAATAGTAGGTACACACAAACTTTTCTAATTCATCACTTTCCTGCTATACCTAATTGAAGGGATGTTTACAAAAACAACATAACTGCTTAGAGCGGTTGACACTTTTTTAAGAACATTGTTAATCGTTTCAGGTGCAACCAGTGTAGTCAGTTATGTTGTTTTTGTAAACATCCCTTCAATTGTACTAAAGAAATGCAAATTTATGAAATATTCATACACACGGTCTCATATTGGAAACTTTAAATCTGGCACTTGATGTTATTCGCAATGACAAATTTTTAAGTAGGTACGAATATGCTGTAAGTGTCGCACCTATGTAAGTATATAAAATCACGTTAAGTATGATAAAAGTAAAAGAGTTGTTGTATTGCCCCAAATCACTCCGTATGGAAATCATCTGTCCTTGTTGATTTACTAGCGCCTTGCAGTGAAAAAATATTGACAATTTAGTTATCTAAAAAGGGTTTTACTTCCCGCCCAACATATATATAGGAGCGGTAATCCGCCGCAGCACAAGTAGCTCTAATAGGCAAGAGCGATAGAGTGGCAGATCAAGATTTTCGATTTTTCGAAGTTGGCGTGGCGGTAGGCCCTCAGACACCACTGACTATCATAAAACTACAAAGTGAACAGATTGCATTATAATTGCAACTTGAACTGAACATTCACTGGTGCAAGCAGTAAATTGTACCAAAAACGCATACCTATAGGTACATGAGTTTGCGTGCGCTCGCTGGCTTTTGGTATACAACCACATATGTGTAAGTCCAAACGCTCATAGGTACCTATTCATATTGACTGATGTTGATGACATACAACACTACAATTATAATTATAATTGTAATCACTCCACATTTCAACAAACGAATTACACGTAATGCCGGTGACAAGTGCGTTAACTTCTGCTCTTTGCGAATAAATAACAGCATGTGACGCGGATTAATTCCACGGATAGATTAGGGCTCGAAATATGTTAGCCGCGCGATTTACCCCGCCATCTGTCAGCATTATTATTAGTGCCTCCGCCGCCGCACTCCTATTCCTACGCATACCTGCTGAACATTTTCATATGAACCACTGCGATCTTTTTGTTACGATTCTCTAGGGCACGCGTGTACTGGTTTTAACCAGAGGCTAACCATCGCTTTCCGCCGGCAAATGACGAGAATAGCAGTTTTGTAACAAGGCCAAGTCACACTGGCAAAAAATGTTGATCCTGAACTTTTTACCTTCTTGAAAAATTTCCTTTTTTTTTAAGGATTAGCTTCCGTAATAAATTGATAATGAAAAATGCCTACGCTGCAATGTGCTGCCGCTTTCATTTCTGTGCTTACACAAGTTTTAACAGATCGCAATGTATTAAAAAAGATCACTCTAAATAAGTTATTGATATCGATGTATTTTGCTTTTACTAATTTTAGTTAAGTCTAGCAGCTCATTTCAAATTAATTTTTGAAAGTATTAAGTAGGTACATGCTATAACCAAATTAAAAATAATGGTATGTAATGAGATTAGTGAGTAAGCCTTATAAAGCAACCAATTTTAGGTACAAATACAGTCATAGAATTCAATTTCGTACCTTGTCACAGTGATAATCAATATGGAAGTCGCTAGAGGGACAAGATACAAAATGGTACTGAAATTAAATTCCTTGACCTACAAATAAAACGCTTACAACCGCGTTTAAAATATCAAAGTAATCGTAAAAAACAGCATTCATAATACCTACTAAACCTACTTATTTACATAACTCAATTCAAAAGTTATGGTTTAGAATCCTGATCTACCAGATAGCTAGTGGCACTGGGCTTAGTAAAATTCATTTTCCACATTATTCCATTCTCATCGGTTCACGTATTTGCGGTATCGCTCCGGATGACTGAGAATAAAAGTTCCATGAAAAATGCTGATACAAAATCCGGGGCGAATTCCGTTTTTAACAATTCAGTGTCATATGCCGGCGGTGATCGAACAATAGACGAAATGCCTGCAATATTATTCACATACACACTTGATATTATTTAAACGTAGCTGTTGGAAATGTTTAAAGTGAATACAAATAAAAGAGAATAGGCGCGATAGTGCTCTTGTGGACAATGCACACTGGCATCGATTATGCAGTTTAATTTTCACCAGCGTGGGTTGCTTTATTTATGGATTAGAGACTACTTTGAGTAGATACCAACTAGAACTCATGTGCTTAGAAAGGCACAAATAATTGTAGAGCAAGGTTCTTAAAAAATGTGGATGTGGATAAGCCTTTACCCGTGTACAACGACTAAAAACTTTTGTATAATAAAAAAATACCTCGTCCATTGGTTACTTTGGCCAAGACATAAATATTTTTCAGCAAAAGGGCACGCAGTGAAGATACAAATAACATGTTTTTCAAGTAATCGCATTTCCTATTCCTATCCTATTCAATGCTATAAAATGTCTCGAGGCATCTACGTCTTGGTTAATGTGGTCACTGAATATGTATTCAGAATTTCGGTGTTTAACATAATACTAAGAACTCCTGATGCCGGGCCATTTGCATACTTTATAATCAAATAATGAACAACTGAGCGAGCACGATGTCAGTAAACTACACTACAATGTGAACACGTTAACTATTTCAGGAAATACATAGGCACCTATAGAAGTCTAGCTCAAAATGTAAAACGCGAGCCTCTATGCGCGGCGCTATGTGGGGTTGTTATTTTATTTAAACTTTATTGCACAAAATATATACAACAATGTACATATGGCGGACTTAATGCCAAATGGCATTCTCTACCAGTCAACCATAGGGCCAAACAGAGATACCTTCAATTGGTGCAGAGAGAGAAAATATAATGTACTTATTCCTTATTTCCCGGGTTGTTCTGTAAATAAGAGTATGTTCGGTGTAAGTTTTGCTATTATTCAGTGAACTGTAAATTATAGTAATACATATGTCAGAGAATCAAAGTGGCCATTATTGATCTTAATGTTGTCAGACTGTATGAATTGATAACATCTGAGGCAGAACCGAAAACTGTCGAAGTAAGCATCTTTTAGAGCACCTAGAGACCGCCTCTTGGCAAACAAAGCATAGGCCATCTTCACTTCACTTAACAGATCAGATACCAATATGAACTACCAAAATGAGCTACCAGGGTGCCATAGGTATTCTGATAAGATATAGATGGTCAAGCAAATCCTGTCAGTAGAAAAAGGCGCGAAATTCAAATTTTCTATGGGACGATATCCCTTCACGCCTACATTTTTCAAATTTGCCGCCTTTTTTTACTGACAAGATCTGCTTGACCATCTATAATAAATTCATAGACTTCATAGTGTTAATAGACGCTTATAATTTCTACTTCTCCAAGAGCCTTACCAAGAGAATTTAACATAATAATTTACTTAACCCTGTCTGAGTTAACTTTAGAAACTTCATTACGCAATGTAAATATAACTTGACGCATTGGTTTTAATTCAATCCGGCTCAGTAGCAATAAGCAGACGGGTAAATAAGCACGGACGGTTATCGTTGGAATGTACGTTCAACTTCCCCGTGGGAAATTTTTCAACGGTAACAATAAGCCAGAAGTTTATTACACGTGAAAGATTCGAACACAGTTCTACCTTATTCTCGAGTTCACATTTGATTCAATAAAAGTTATATTAAAGGATACTGGTTCGTGAGGAACTACTTCCAATTAACCTCATTACATATATGCGACGGTTAATAGACAAGCTTGCTTTGGATTTTGATTGTTACAATCAGAATACCGACGCTTATCATCACTCGCAGCATGAACATAAGTGAAATTTACACATGTACGAGTAGGTAGGTAGATATAAAGCACCTACCTCGTACCATCGTAATGGCCGCTTATACTCGCATATTACTCTAATTCACTGTAAAGTACAAATGCGCAAACAAGTTACATATTTAAATTCTAACTAGATATTTTGATAACATTTCATATGATTACCTTTCAATTTAATCCATCCAAAAAGTCATCAAGCGTTACTATCAAGTATCATATGGTAAACGTCGCACAAACGGGCTAAGCGAGAAAGCGGAATTTAGGTGGAATTAAATTCAAATAATTTTTGAACCCCTCATATAATTTCATAAGGGTCACGAGGAACATTCCCAACTACTTTGCTGTTATAAACAACTTCGCTCGGACGATAAAACTATGCAAAAACCTACTGAAAATGAAAAAAGCGGAAGTCATTTTGTTCTGCTTAAATTAATGTTCATAACATTATATTTTTAAATCCTTATCCATGTTTTGTATCTACAAATGGGTACGCGGTACACGACTAGGAAGTTATTATTTTGCAGTTGCAAGCATTTTCTTACGTACGTAGATGTGTAGCTGCGTACTTATTTCGGTTTAAAGCAGGGATGTTGCGGATGCCGATTTTTTGACATCCGCAGATGCGGATGCGGATGCGGATTTTTAAAGGCTCACATCCGCGGATGCGGATGCGGATGTCAAGATTAGGTACTTAGAAAACGTCAAATATTACATTTTTAGTATTTTTTTATTAAAAAAAAACGAAACGTTTAGTATTTGAGCAAGAATATAGGTGGGTTATATTTAATAAACAGTAACTTGGCCGACTTTTCTGGATCTAGACGATTTCGTTATAGGTAATGACGAAATTACCTAGCACTTACGCCGCCGCTAAGACGTTCCTGTACCGACTTGTTCGACATCCGCATCCGCATAAGCTCCGCATCGATTTTATGCGGATGCGGATGTTCAAAATAATGCGGAAGTTCCGTGGTTGCGGATGCGGATGCGGATGTTCGCAACATCCCTGGTTTAAAGTTTAAATAACGCATTTACCTACCATTTTTAGGGTTCCGTAGCCAAATGGCAAAAAACGGAACCCTTATAGATTCATCATGTCTGTCTGTCTGTCTGTCTGTCCGTCTGTCCGTCTGTCCGTCTGTCCGTCTGTCTGTCCGTCCGTATGTCACAGCCACTTTTCTCCGAAACTATAAGAACTATATTGTTGAAACTTGGTAAGTAGATGTATTCTGTGAACCGCATTAAGATTTTCACACAAAAATAGAAAAAAAAACAATAAATTTTTGGGGTTCCCCATACTTCGAACTGAAACTCAAAATTTTTTTTTTCATCAAACCCATACGTGTGGGGTATCTATGGATAGGTCTTCAAAAATGATATTGAGGTTTCTAATATCATTTTTTTCTAAACTGAATAGTTTGCGCGAGAGACACTTCCAAAGTGGTAAAATGTGTGTCCCCCCCCTGTAACTTCTAAAATAAGAGAATGATAAAACTAAAAAATATATATGATGTACATTACCATGCAAACTTCCACCGAAAATTGGTTTGAACGAGATCTAGTAAGTAGTTTTTTTTTATACGTCATAAATCGCCTAAATACGGAACCCTTCATGGGCGAGTCCGACTCGCACTTGGCCGCTTTTTATACTCAGTACGGTTACCATCAGTTTGTCACTGACATAAACGCCGTCGAGAACGTAATTTACTTTCTATACATCCCGTTTGCACTAATATGCGAGTGCGAGCGAGATGTATAGAAAGTAAATTACGTTCTCGACGGCGTTTATGTCAGTGACAAACTGATGGTAACCGTACTGGTTAGTGTGTCCCCATGTCTTTGTATGTACATAAACAAATACGTTATAACTTGCAGTAGGAATATCAAATATATTATCTGGTTAAAAAAAGCAGCTTTCATTGCTCATGTGCCTACACTGTAGCATTGTAGGTACTTACGTTAGTTATGAAAATTTCGTTTTGTTTGCAAACGAGACGCGCCAACTATTAGTACGATAATTAATGGCATAATATCTGGGTGACCGAGCTTCGCTCGGAAAACATAAAAAAACTCGAGAATGCGCGTTTTCCCAGAGATAAGACCTAGCTAGATCGATTTTTCGCCCCCAAAAACCCCCATATAGCGAATTTCATCGAAATCGTTAGAGCCGTTTCCGAGATCCCCGAAATATATATATATAAATAAATAAATAAATAAACAAGATAAAATGAACCTCGCGATTCCAATTAATTTACCTATCCTATATTTATTGTGGTCCGGGGCGTTGACAGTACTTAGGTACTAGTCACAGTTGAGTTGAACAGTGAGTTTCTAGTTAGAAAAGTGTGGCGAGTCTGGATTTGTTTGAACTTTTCCTGCCACACCTTTACCAGGTACTTAGCCAAAAAATGTCCCAGATCTGGTGGAATTTCACTTATCTGCGACCTCGGTCGATGGAACATGTCTGCTGTAATAAAGGTACCTAAAGTAATTAATTTTTATATACATAATGAAGGCATTAATTAGCCTACAGTTCAATTCTGTCCATTGTGTAACGAAAATTACATATAACTTTTGTCAAAGGAATTTATTAAAAAGAAAAATTATGATATTCCTTAGTTATTCCTCGATTATTCTTTAGTTACTTACCTCTAATTTGGGGTTGACAATTCATTTTTAGGGTTCCGTAGCCAAATGGCAAAAAACGGAACCCTTATAGATTCGTCATGTCTGTCTGTCTGTCTGTCTGTCTGTCCGTCTGTCCGTCTGTCCGTCTGTCTGTCCGTCCGTATGTCACAGCCACTTTTCTCCGAAACTATAAGAACTATACTGTTGAAACTTGGTAAGTAGATGTATTCTGTAAACCGCATTAAGATTTTCACACAAAAATAGAAAAAAAACAATAAATTTTTGGGGTTCCCCATACTTCGAACCGAAACTCAAAAATTTTTTTTTCATCAAACCCATACGTGTGGGGTATCTATGGATAGGTCTTCAAAAATGATATTGAGATTTCTAATATCATTTTTTTCTAAACTGAATAGTTTGCGCGAGAGACACTTCCAAAGTAACTTCTAAAATAAGAGAATGATAAAACTAAATAAAATATATTATGTACATTACCATGTAAACTTCCACCGAAAATTGGTTTGAACGACATCTAGTAAGTAGTTTTTTTTATACGTCATAAATCGCCTAAATACGGAACCCTTCATGGGCGAGTCCAACTCGCACTTGGCCGCTTTTTGTTTTCTACTATCAACATAATTATTAAAAAGTCTTTATCACATTAATTAGGTTTCATGATGCATAAATAAATGCCTAAATAATAGATAACTACAGTATGAAACATTTCAATAATTTGATTGGTAAGTATTTAATTTTTTGATGAAGTTTTAGGATGTTAAACACTAAGAGCACGAAATCATAATAAATGTAAAAGGTTAAAGTAGGTATTTTATCCATCCAGCCACAAGCTTTACTGTAAAACAAAAAAAAACCGCTTTCGCGTGTAAAACATTTTTGCATTTTACTACGTGTTTATTATGGACGCTTTAATCCAGGCTTTATCACTTTTTTTATACTTTTTATACTTTTATGATTGTCGACTGACCTCGGTATAAATAGAATAAACCTTCACTGCATATTTTTAAAAGCTAAAGGTAGGCATGTTTTGTGAAAAAGTTATTAAATAATCCTCGGCTTCTTACATTTCATAAATAAGTTTTAATAGAGTCTGTTTGATTAAAACACTTCTCTTGAGCAGACTTTCATCATCTTATTTAGTTTCTATATTTATATAACTAATTCCTAGTTGACTACGAAATCCTAAAAATACGAACCCTCTTATGCCCGAAGTTGGATTCGAACCAGGCGGCCGCGGCCTGGCCAAGGTGTCAATCGCTATCGCTTCGCCATCGAATCGCTTTGTGTTTTTCTATCAGTCTTCCATATTAGTGCGACCGTGACAGTTGCGTTTCGATCGCTACGGAGCGTAAGCGATTGGCACGTTGGCTACGCGGCCTACTTCAACATTCGTAGTTAATACTAATAGTATGTAGCTTAATCTGGGGGCCTAGCCAAGATGCCAATCATTAACGAACGAAACGCTAGTGTCTCTCTGTCGCACTAATTTTATGTAAAAGTAATAGAGAGACACGTTTGGTTCGCTAAGGCTCAAACGATTGGCATCTTGGCTAGGCTGCTTAATGCTCTTGCTCATATTGTATTATAAATTAGTACCATGACCGATCTGAAGATATGTATATTGATAAAAGTGCCTACCCAGGTTTCATTCGCCTTGCTTATTTACATACATGGAAATAATTTGTAATCTTAGTAGACTGACTTTGTATCTTAATTCCTAGAGAATTCATTAAACCATGATGCAAAACTAAGAAGCCTCTTAAACTGGTTGAGTAAGCTCGCGCAGGGGTAATTACTTGTACGTAATACCGTAACTACCGTAAGTCACGGCCGGTCTAACGAGACGGTAACTCCGAATGAGCTGGAGCTATTCACAATATGCAGGGGCGAAACAATAAGGCTTATACTGAGTTTCATTCGAAATTTCTCTAAACAGAACAGACTAGAGACGACAACGAATAAAGCTTCAAATAGTTTTCTTTAAACTCGTTCCATAAGTTAGTTACATGGTGGACTGAATCCCAGATGCAACTTGTAAATATGCATGTGAACTGCACGTTTTCCATGCGAATCTGGGATCCAATCCGTCTGCAAGTTGCAGGCAGGTCAGTTTTCAAATAGGCATTTTTTGCTGTCCCACGGCTAAAACTCGAAGTCCATAGGACTTAAAGACTTAGATGTGTATATATTTTCATTCAGTGTATTATAAACTTTAAAAATAATGTACTACTGTACCTTAAATATTATTTGTTTCTGACAAAATCGCATTTGAAAGTCCAAAAACGGCGAAATTTGCCGATTTTCGCGTGTCCCAGTGGCGGCATAGCCCAATAAAAAAAATCATAACTTTGGATATAGGCAACTTATTATTAATAACTTTATATTTTTATAAAGAGCAAATTCTAGAGAATTTATTAAATAATTTCGATAATTTAATGCGTTATTTAATAAAACAAGGGAAGCCTTTTTATCGTTGTCCCGCGCGGCACTTGTTTTGTTATGACTTAAAGATACCCCCCAAAATCTTCTTTGTCTATTGAATAACGATTAGATTAACTTTACGACGCAATAGTGCGGTTAGTTAGGCATCTATCACCATTAATTATGCACGCGGAAACAGTTTTATTTATGTAAAAACAGGTAAGAATCTCTTTCGATATATTTTGGTACGACTACAATAACATTTGTATGGACGCTTCATATGTTGGTACACAGTCGAAATAAAAATGTGTATTTCATAATAATAGTTGCAAATAGTGTTAAAATATATAGTAAAGTAAATAAGTGAATCGGTTATATAGTGTAAGAAATATCACCAAAAAATATTATTGGCGACATTTGTATGGCGACATTTGTACGGATATTTTGACCGTAAAAATGTCGATTGTGGCATACAAATGGCGATATAGTGCCATACAAATGTCGAATAGGCGTCATACAAATGTCGTCACGGTCTTACAAATGCCACAAAAGTAATAAATAGTGACATAAACATTTTGATAATGCCATACAATGTCGAAAAAATGCCATATACATGTCAAAAGCGCCTTAAAAATTGCTAAATAGTGTCATACAAATGTCGTTCTTTAGACGTCCATATCTAGCTAACTATAAACAGTAGAGTGGTGCCTCGTACAGTATATTTTTTGTTGTTAAAAATACTTCCTAATACGATGATTATAAATCTAATTTTCCAAAAATAAAAAAATGCCATACACATGTCGAAAAAACACCCTCTTCCAAAATTGACCCAGGCATGGTTGCAGTCCGCCTGTTTTAACCATTGTTGATCGCATCGCTATGCATAAATAAATTTCCCAATAAAATAATCTCAAACATGGGGTGTTTCTAAGGTAGCCGTGGTGTTTGTATGTGTTGACAGCGTTGAAATGCTTATTCTTGGTGTGCTTCGCGAACTATTGGTAAGAAGATCGTCTACGGCTACGCTACGTCAGCCACTTGCAAGCACACCGAGACAGCAACGGATTTGATAGCAGTCGGCGGCCGAATCGGCCGTGAAGTTATTATTATTATTATTCGCTAAATCATTGTCAATGATCGTGAAACTTTCGGATTTTATAAGCTTTTGAGTATTTTCTCCACCAAAGACGTGAGTTTTGACAAAAATGACTACTTAAGTATGTACTTAGATTCACTTTTCTGGGAGTGCTGGGTGATGACACTGATGACCTTTAATGATGACATATGATGTTTGTTTCTCAGAGGAAATATTAAAAGTAGCTGAATAAAATGATATAGAACTGAAACTGAAGTAGCTTAATAAGACTTTCGAGGGAACACCTACTCATGGCTAATTTCAAGAATGTGTAATTACATATGCCATAGGTAAATTAAATAACCTTCTTCTCGTGTTTTTGATACCAGCGTCGAGATCAAATTATACTAGGAACGTCGAGCAACGCGTTGTTCAACATTTGTGAGATAGTATAATAGTAACGCTTGACAATGCCCAACAATTGAAACGGATGCACCGTAATGTGGATAGATAAGTAATTACGTACAGTTTTCAAAGTCGAGACCCTGTTTAAAAAAATAATTGATTAAGTATAAGTTTAGTATTAATACGTCGGGTAGGTATAATAAAGGCCAGTGTACACCTGATGTTTACTTATGCAGCCCTTCGTGTATTTATTTTGTAATTTTCATATGAACCAGCTTCCTTAAATTTAACTCTTCCTTAAATTTTACTGTATTCCATTTATTTTATGTACCTATGTATTAAATACCAACTCAATAAGTACGTTTAGTAGGTATGTAAATGTGTGATTACCAAATCGAAGTCACAAGGATTTTTAAATGGGTTAATATAACATGGTTCCATTCATCCGAGTTTATCCTATGATTACATTCTGAAGTTGTGATATAATCCATGTTTAGGTACTACTGAATGAACAAAAGCTGGGTCGGGTGTCATTTTCAACAGACCAAAGTCAAACGAAATATTATTTCAATCCTCATGCACAACTCCAATATTACCGTGTGCCGAACTCGTGGAAAATGGCTTTTTCGTTGCATGCCGCCGCCTAGCTTTCGTATCGACAACGCAAAACTGCAATTCAAACAAAAGGATTCTGTGCTTTTATAAAATCCGTTTAACGTGCATTTTATTGGATCAATCAAGCTTAATCTGACAAAGGAGACTCGTAATTCAAAGTTTTAACATCTTTTTTGTAGGATTCCATTTACGAGCGTCGTCTCGCCTGGCGCTCGGAAAACTATTCGAAGCGCTAACTGACAAATGAGATTAGATTAGGACATTTAGGACCGTACTGTTTTTGACATATTGGTTCCGCTTATGAGCAAGGCAATCTATGAAAGCGAGAAACTTTTAAGTTAAAACATATATTAACCTTCTATCTTAAATGTCCACTACTACTGTGACGTAGCAGTAGGTACTAGCAGGACTTATCTCGGTAGTTTTATTCCAAACAACGTTTTCAAACCAAAACGACACTCTGTGCAAATTCAGAATATTGGCCAGAAGCCATATATGTAAATGGGCGAGCCTTATTGTATTTCACAATTTAGGTTGGAGAGATACCTACTTTGCCAGCTTTGATAGATAAACATGCATTAAGAATATGAGCCTAATTTATATTCTAATTATTTCAAATAAACTTCATTTTATTATTATTATTTCTTAGATACTTAAAGTTAGCCCTTTTTATTTATTCTTTGTAGAGGGTGAAATCGGAATCGCTACATTTACAAGATAGCGAGATTTGATTCCGCTTACCCGTTGGACCCTTGCCAATACAATAGATGGGCAGTGACTTTGCAAAATCGCAAGGATATAGATTTATTGATACTTTTTATGAGACCGCTATAATAGATTTTTTTATGGAATATTATGCAACCACCACCCACACGTACCTAATACTTATTTCAACCATTTCTAAATGTAAAATTTTGAAATGAAACCTAATAAAGTAATATATTAAGAACTTGAATAAGAAGCTTGCTACAACGCGCGCAAAATCATAAATATATTTTCATCTTTGTTCATAAAAAAACATAAAAGAAAAATCTATATTTAGTGATTTTGTTATCTAGCCGGAGATTGCTCAAAACCGAGACGAATGGAAATCTAGGGGAGCCCTTTGCCTAGCAGTGGGACACTGTTTAGGCTTAACAATAAAAGGAGGCCAGAAAATTTATTTATTTATTTAAATGCTCTGCTAACCCGGGCTAACGCCGAAATATTAGTTGTTCCATATAATGGGACAAATAACATACTATAATGTTTGTATCGACGTACGTACTTATAATTTCGAAGCTGCCTAGTTGTATGTCTATCAGGCTTTTCGTGCCTCGGACAATATTCGTATTTATGGATTTCTCTGGCCCACTTTCGACGCAAATTCCTCTGACGACTGGAGAATGCAGAGAGCGCGGCAAACATTTGTGGGGGTTCTAATTACTGCTGTCCGTGCATTTGACAAATTTTCGCTCTTAGACCACGTATTGGAAGCTCATGTATTTGTGGGCGCCGTACATTTTAAATGCTCTCTATAAACTTTCATATTATACATATATCTGAGATCGGATACCTACCAAAGTTAGCGAACGATACCTAATGTTTTACAGAATAGCCCGATCGATGGCGTAATTTCCGTAATAAATAAAAAACAATAATAATTAACACAATAACAATAATTATTCGGAATCATCAAATTGATACAGTAACCTACGATTTGCCAGTAGCAACGAAACATACATATATTTAAGCGTAAAGTGTCTTAAAGGAACCTTTTAAAAAGGGTAAAAACCGTTGGCTTAGAAATATATATTGTAACTCATGAATACATTATTTACTCTTGTGATAAATAGTACTAATGAAACGTTAACACTTAACTTATTTAGACCTCCTTATAGCAACAACAGCATTACGTAGATAGATATCTTCATAATTCATAATTATTACTAAAACTGTGTCAGTTGGTAAGGTCTCGGGAGGCAAGAAAGGACTCCGTGGTCCCACCTACTTGCAGCTTCCAACATCCTTCATGGGACCAAAATCCACCCCTTCTAAAGTTATTAATGGACATACGAATTGAAGATTTATAATTATGATAAACTTATAGAGTTGAGTTCAAATTGTTTACATTCATAAATGAATAAAATATTTTTCACCTCAGCAGCTCAAACAAGGGTACTTTGCTACTTAAAAACAGTGAGTAAAATCGCATTTTGCTCACTGAGTGACACAAAATGAGCAAAATGCGATTTTGCTCACTCAGTGAGCTAAATGCGATTTTGCTCACTGTTTTTAAGTAGCAAAGTACACTTGTTCGAGCTGCTGAGGTGAAAACTTAATTGTTGGTATATTTTAAGAAAACATGAGTGAATAGGTAAGTGATGAAGAAGGAATACATTTTTCGGGTTCTCTAATATGTTCTCACTGCTGAGGTGAAAAGTTTTGTGAACTACACGAGATCAAAGTTATTTACATCTCGTGCGCTTTTGAGTCCCTTACTACGCTCAAGATTCTAAATTAGATTCACACGCTACGCTCGTGAATCTAGTATAGAATCTTTCGCTTGCACGGGACTCAAAATAAGCACTCGAAGAAATATCAAACTTTGATCTCTTGTTGTACAAATAACTATTGTTGAAGTATTTTTAAGGTATCTAAAAAAATTACAAAATCGATACAGTGTGGGCCTGTAACAAATGCAACTATTTAATGACTCATTAAACTAAGTAATATTTACAGCGAGGGCGTTGGACATTGAACGGACATTGAATCCTGAACTAAGCGAAGGATTCTAGAATTCTAAAATAAAATCCTAAGCGTAGCCCATACGGGCTGGGTTAATTTATTTGTGAGACCGAGCTGTGCAGAACTATAGTCTTTGATCTGGACTCCTTGAAGTTACAGGCTCACCCCGCTCAGCCTCCTACTAATTTTAATGTGTAGGAACTAGTTTAATTAATTCAGTATAACATAGATACATGGGCTAAATATGAAAGTAATTAAGGTTTAGTTAGCTTGCTTAACAACCCCTTAACTATGTATGTAGAATTCAGAAATTCGCCTTCATTCTCAATTTAAATGTTGCGCATGCAGAAAGAAAATGAATTTTGCAAGAAGTTTTACTGAGTACTTTTAATTCATCGCAAAACTAAATGACTTACGTTAGTAGGTAAACTTCTCTCAAGTGTAAGTGCCCACCTTGCACCTGCAATCTTACTGAAATATTACCCTGTTTCAGACGGTAGCTACGTTGCTCCAGAAATATAATAATTATATTTAATAAGTTTAGTCTAAGGCAACCTTAGAAACAAATGACGAACTACTTGGTTTAAAACTATGGAGTCCTCAATTTTGTCATATTTAGATTTACCGAATAAATATTTAATTTAGGTACTTACCTTAGAATTATCATAATATGTTATTATGAGCATAATAATATGAGTTCAAGACATTAGTTTAGGTTAAATTAAAACTATATTTTAATCTGTCGTAGCTTCCGCAAAACGTCCCAAGAGTTCAGTAAATCATTACGACATGAAAAATATCCATCTATTACCACCCACCACGATAAATCGAGACATTAAGGATAAATTTAAGTCTAAAGGAGGTTATTAAATTCACTAATAACCGCTTATTGTCATCTGCGTCCTATTTAAGAATAAGTAATGGTCTCGTTAATCTATAAAATAAAGGATGTCGGCAAAATTTCTTAATGAGGGGTAATAAATATCAATTTAGATGGCACAAAAACTTTTGTAGGTAATTAATTATTATACGTAGTTTGATGACGAAGGTCCCAGACCTCTAGTCGTGAATCCTGTCAATTTTGTTTTCCTTAACTATGTCGATCTACCTAAAGTGTATTTTTAGTGTTGAAACCTGTATAGGTATGTATTCCTTTTTTTAATAATAATACTTAACTATTCCTGGAAAAAATGTGGTCAATAGTTATATATTTTTCTAATAAAACAAGAGACCCGAGACAACGCTGGAATATCATATCCGATAGTGAAATAGGAAAGGAAATTGTAGTTTAAAACTTATCGATCGATGAACCCTCGGTTTCATTATAGAAATAGAAAAGTGCCTCGAGCGACCATTGAAGTAAAAAAACACTGCAATTTGGATCGGTAATTATAGGTATATGTATTACGCTTGTACGATACACAAAGAACAACAAAACGTTGGAAAAACTGTGTGTACGAGTAAACTGAACAAATGGCATTTAGCAACTAGTTGTCCGTCGCATTAGGCAAGTGTTCAGTGCAGTCAAAGTCTCGATTCTGGCGCCTTGCCTGCGGCGAAATTGAAAAGTTTCGAGTCCGACGCGGCAACACAACTCGCCCGCAATATTCCGCCAATATCACCGCCGGTCAAGTTTTGCGGCGACACAGCGACAAATTTAATAACAGCAGGTGACTATAACTTATTGCCCCAAGCCTATGTATGTACAAGCCTTGCAAGCAGGGATCGGATACCGGTATTTTTTGTATGGGAACGGAAACGGTATTTTTACGTTCTTTGCTAATTACTTCATTTCTAATCGGGCAATCTAATAATACGAAGTCGTAACCTAAAAACACAACCGAGTCCTACATTTAGAGTATAAAATAATTCGTAAAATATGGTTATTTCTAAGTTTTTGCAAAAAACCGGTTCCGATCCCTGCTTGAAAGTGTGTGTGTACCAGTTTGTACAAATCATATCAACTCGTAGGTACATACAATTCACGAATAGTAAAATCGTATTTATGTAGGTATTAGAAACGTTTGAAATAGGTACTAGGTTTATTTAAAGAAAACCTTCCTACTCCTTCAAAGTCGGTTAAAAATGTAGTAACTGATCCACAACATAAATACTAATTGTTAGGGACACACGACACAAACTTACAATAACATTATACAGTATAACACAATGGTATAACATATACAATACTTAGTATTTCTTAGTTTTGTACGTAGGGTCACTTGTCGAACATTGAAACAATCGTACACAGTGAAACTTTGCGATATCTCGGAAACTAGGTGTTATCAGCTAGTGCCGTCTGCCAAGCAAGGGCAGGCTCAGGGACCCCCAGCACCTCCCCAATATGCGAGCGCGCCTCGGAGAAGGAGCACGTTGCTACGAGCGTTATTGTGAATTCGTGCGACAAAAGTAATATTTTTCATTTATGTTTCGCAATTTTTTACCAAGATATAGAGTCTAGTTTGGCGTTATTTAATTTTTTGTTGTGTTCTATGTGTATTAAAGTTACTTTGGAGCTAAATATTTTTAAATTTATTTCACTCTTTGGTGCAGTTTTTTTAATTGATTCAAAAAACACCCCCTAGTCTCACAACGAAACATTTTTATGTAGTAAACAATAAAACATGATGTTCATTGAACACCAGTATTAGTACACAATGAAACAAACTCATTATTTTTTTAATTAATTAAAGACTATGTCCGAAATTTGTGAAACTAAAATACCATGAAAATTGTTAATAATTTGTCTATCATATGACAAAATATAAGATACTTAACTTTAGAAATGGCTGAGATAGGATAGTTTATATGTTGATTATTTCATTGATGGCAAGGTTAATGTCACATGTCTAACATTGAAACAGTCGTTTATAAACACTATGTCGCAAGAAAGTGTATGATACCGAGCATGGAGATGCTTAAAACCCTCCCGCGTCCACCTAGTTGGCAATATCATGCTCCGTGGACAATAAAAGGCAGTATGCCGTAAGTGCCGACCAGATTTTCGATTCACAATGAAACTTAGGTGTGCGTACAATGAAACAAGTCTTTCGCTTTTAGATATTTCAGCAATCTTATAACGATTCCATATTTTGGAAACCTTTTAAATAACCAATTTCAGCCTACCACTATTTACTCCTTTCCTTTCTCATTAATTGATTGAAAGGATTAATAACTTATTTATTAATGTAACTTATTTATTACAACGTTTCAATGTTTATTAAGGATGTTTCATGGTAGACTATATATTACATCTGTTTCACTGTAAAAATTAGAGTGTTTCATTGAAAACATGCACAAGTACACAATGAAACAAAACTCATTTTTCAAAAAAAGGTTTACAATACAGAATCAAAATCAGATCAAAATCAAAATCAAAAAACTGTTAAAGATAAGTAGAAACCTTGAATGCCATACGATTGCCAACTAAATTGTTTATCTTCATGCGAAATGTCACACTCGTAACTTTAAAAACACCAGAGATAGAAAGGCTTGAACTTTTAGTGTTTCATTGATCAACAACTAACCCTATACGTACAAAACCAAGAAAACACCGACCGATTTATTAGTCGTTTTTCGTAAAGATTTGTGATAAACCAGCAATGATTCTTATATAGGTTTCAACTCAACAGATGGCGTTGTTATAATTTCATCCGGAATTATTGTTCCCTTCATGTATAATTTCATTCGGAATTCTAGTAGGAAACAAAGCTTCAAATCCATGAATACCTCTTTTATGGTTAACCGCAAGTTGCCAGGAAAATTCAAATAAAAGAACCCTAATTGCTCGCTAAAATCTATTGGCCACATTCCAAAAACGATGCAGTGGCCGCGCGATGGATTTGATTTAGCCACTCGACTTTCCGGAAATGATAGAGCTCACTGTCGGGGATGAACGAAACATGCGCGTCCGGAAAATACACATCCGGGATTCTCGGCTAGAATGTTCGGAAAGAGAAGAGTCGTGGAATGTATCGGGCCCCATATATTCCACGACTCTTCTCTTTCCGCACAGACTCACCGGCGCTTTAACTACACTAAAACATATTTTCAAGAGTTTTAATTACTTGCACTTACATATCTTTCTGATGGTCATACTTACCAATAAGCTATCGATAAAAGTATCTGATTTCCGTAATAAAAAAACTACCCTCTGTCTTCCGGGACTTAAAGAGTTACTTTCGCATTTTATAATGCCTCATGGCATTCAGTTTTTTATGCAATAATATTTAGCAGAGAAGTATAAAAGGGGGTGAAAAGTGAGGCCAAGAAATAAATAAGTGATTTGAAAAGGGGTGACTCGACAATATCCGCATTTGGGAATGGATTGATTTCAAAGTTAAAAAGTTATTGCCAACGTAATAATAATGGGAAGAAACCAAAAAAATTAAGGGAGGTAACTTTCAACAAACAATAAAATACCGATGCTAGGCGCTTTGCCGCAATACCTAAAATACACTTTTTAAATAGGTAGATTAGATAATATTTTAATACGATTTAAGCTAGGGACAATTGTCCCACGACACGCTTTCCACATGATTCGCTTTCGAAGCCGACAAGTTACCCTTGTAGCAAATATTCTTTAACTTAAACCAGCTTAAACATAGCAATAGGGAAGGTAGATCGAGCGCTAAAACGTGCAACATCCTTCAAAGGAATAGAATCACTTTGATAAACTTTAAGTGACCGGTATTATAATATAACTAAGTACATAATAAATACCTTACTTTACGCACTTACTTACCCGCATATATTGTTCTATGAAAAAGGATCTTAAGGCTAAGGCACTTACGTTACAAACCGCCGCGTTTTCTTACGAGTATTGTTAATAATGGCGTACGCGCCAATCGCTCTAAAGTCCCTTTTTATATGGAGACCGACACATACCATTACTCTTTGCTTTTAACGGTTGGACACTGAATTTCGGCCATTTATCCCAAAAAACCCTCGATTTGTATACGTTCAAGTAAACCAAGAAGCTACCTATTTGCATACTTTCGTCACTTTTGTGCAAACTCGACACAGCCATAGACAGGTAGCAAGTTGATTGGGTCCCGGCCGCCGTTAAAGTACCTACGTGTTTCATTATCTATTTACTAAAGCCAGCTTTAGGCAGCTCCTCACGTATACGTTGGGATACCAACTCACATACATGAATAAAATAAAATCCTCCCGTGGGGCGTTGTCTCAGAACAATGTCTTTTCTTTGCACCTACGTAAATCCTCATTCTATCAATTATTCACGGTCGTTTACTATTGCCCGATATATTGCATTGTTAAAGTTGGTTTCCTAGACTTCTGCCTGAGCTTCTGCTAATTACCTATTTTCCTACACCCTTTCCGGTCCATATATGATATATGTAACATATATTGGTATGCAAATAAAGATTTCTATCCCTAATCCCTACTATCCCTACCCCTACTATAAAGTAATTTATACCTAGTACGTATAATATACATTATTTATATGGTTTTATGATAATTATATTAGTTATATAAATGTGAAAGTGACTGTAGGTGTGACTGTCTTGACTGTAGCCTGACCAGTAATATATGATAATTGTCAAGAGGGCGCTGTTATTCTCATGTATAGGGTGACAATTCAGTGTAGTATGAAAAAATTAGTTCCAGTGAAATTCCGCAACATGGCGCACCCTCAATAGATCCTGGTTCACCTACGTAGGCGCTTTTCTCTACAAACGAGAAAAGCTATGTTCTAAGTTCCTAGAGAGAGCCCCCTCCACACTCGTGTGCTTCGCCCGCGATTCACGCACATAGTCTGGAGGGAGCTTCTCGCTAGAGTATCGCTGACCGTGTCACCGTGAACGTGCTATACCAAGTCCATACCCAGTATAAAAACGTCCAGACACCGCAAAAAATCGATAATCGTAGGCGATTTGTTGGAAGGTAAAAGTTTCGGGACAGGAAAAAAGACGTGTCTTTTTTGACCGAGCACGAGCGAAGGTCTCCGTTTTAGTTTGCGTAAAAATGCTTTCGTCCGACAAGACACTGGAGAAAATTATTGAGGGCGCCACTTCCTACGTAACTGTCACATTTTTGACGTAAAATGCTTTTAAACATGGCAACAATTTAGTATGGAAATATTTTAGTTCGATTTTATTTAAATTATATGCTTAATTTTTACATTTTTTTAATCTTAGCGCGAGGACTACAACTCACAGAGCCTAGTTAGAGTTACTAGTTAGAGCTAGATCAAGATATTCAAGATATAATATATTATATTATAAGTCTGCAGCGATTTTGATAGCCTAAACAGTGCAAGTGTTATCTATCTATCTAATACCTTTAAACGAGCAATTCTTGCATATTTATTTATTTATATGTATATTATATTTCGGGGATCTCGGAAACGGCTCTAACGTTTTCGATAAAATTTGTTATATGGGGGTTTTCGGGGGCGAAAAATCGATCTTGATAGGTCTTATCTGGGAAAACGCGCATTTTCTAGTTTTTATATGTTTTCCGAGCAAAGCTCGATCACCCAGATATTTTATTATAGTGTGTCAATGTCAAAGGTCTGTTTGATTTCAAACATAGACAGAGAGAATCATACTATCTTTGTCTTACACTAGTACTAGCACCCAAAAGAAAAGGATGAGTATAGTTTTTTTTGTTCCTATTTACTGACAAGATTTGGTTGACCCAGTATATAAAACTAGTTGTTAGAAAGGGAGGCAAAGCATAGAGCAATTACAGTTATAGCCATTACACACTACCGCACCGCACTGCGACCTTGGTGGCCCGCATTATGGGTGCGGCGCACCGTCACTTTGAAAGGTGCGGTAATGTGTTACGGATATTACAAGCCTTTTGTAGAGAGTAGCGATGTGACGAGTCCACTTTTTTCAATTCGAATCATTCGAATTGATTCGGCCGCTGATTCGAATTCAAAATCGAGTTGACTCGACTCGACGATTCGCGTGGTTCGCGACAAGGTCACAGGCACAGGCGCGGAGCGAGTTGAGACGGCGAGTTACGCGGCAGTTGTTGTAAAAAGAACCTTCAAGGCACGGAATTAAGGTTTATTTTTGAATGGCCATACTAGCAGTGAACTCGAGTTGGGATACTTGGAATGGCGAATCAAGCGGCAGTTGTTGTAAAATGAACCTTCGGGTCACGGAATTAAGGTTTATTTTTGAATGGTCATAGTACCAACTCGAGTTGAGACGGCGAATCGAGCGGCAGTTGTTGTAAAAAGAGCCTTCGGGCTACAGTATTAAGGTTTATTTTTGAATGGCCTTAGTAGCAGTGTGATAGCGTTGACTCGGCTCGGCGAGTTGTTCGCCGAGTTAGCTAGTGGTCGAGTTGATTCGAATTACCCATAGTCTTGATTCGAATTAACTCATCTGTAGGCTGATTCGAATTATTCGAATCAGATAACTCGACTCGCCCATCGCTAGAGACAAACCAAAGAAAGTCTGCAGAGCTAGATTAAAAGTAGTTTTTAAAAATCAGTATGCGACAACACCACAGAAAATGGATTAAATAGTCTTGATACTTGTGAAATTTCTACCATATTTACCGTCTATGAAAAAATTAAGCTCTATGCACAGCTTAATTTTTATGGTAAAATAAATTTCATTCCAACAATAGATGTCGCTATTAATATGTAGACATATACTAATATTGATAAATAATATTGGGAGTATGTGACATTTGGCTTCATCAAAATTAATAAGCTTTTGTAATATCCGCGACGGCGGTAAATAGGTACAGAGGGCCTACCGCGAACACCGAAGTTCTCAATATGCGAGCATCTTTCTCTTTTACTCCCATTAAGGCGTAATTAGATTGACAGAGAAATTGCCCGCAATTTGCGAACTAAAGTTTTCGGAAAAACGAAATAAACCATTAAAACAATAAACATATATTAAAAATTAATTTTAGCTTTAACTAGTAGGTACCCATGCCGTGAGCATAAGCATGGAGGTTGTGGGTTCGAGCTCAAAACCCTTGGAGGATACAACTAAATATTGATTATATCCTCCAAGTCAAAACCCGGCTAGTACCAATGAGTTTCTCGAAATGTTAGAGGAAGTTCATAAATATGCCTATACCTATTAGGTGTGTTCAATTTGCTGTGAAACCTTAGTCTAAACCAATATTATATTATCTAAGTAGGTACATATGGTGAAGTATTAAGATGTTTCATTCCACTTACCCGTCATCAACTCCAAATTTTGTAAACATTGTCGTTTTTCAGCTTGAATCGCCTCGTGCTGACTTTTTACAAGTGTAAAATTATTCGTCATGCGGAAAAATAACTCCCGCACGCCGGTTTTGTAAGGTTTCACCATGTTTATTCCGTTCATCACAAAACACAATGAATATTTAAACGATTTTGACAAACACATACCATAGTGCATGACGTTTACTGACTGCTTAAAAAACATTGCCATATGTAGTTTTTTAATTCGATGTCAAATTATTGCGCTGCAGACTTTCTTTGGTTTGTCTCTAGTAGAGAGCAACTCAAGTTATATTATGGCGCAATACAATTGTGAGCCTAGGTGACCCTTAATATTCGTTAAGAATTACTGCCAAATTTGTTTCATTTCTGAACGTAACAGGTATGTATTATGCTACTAAATTAAAAAGTGCCTTTTGTCTCTTTCTGTTATTGAATTATATTTAGGTATGAGTACTATGTTGAGAGATGTACATATTCCACTTAAACTAGTTAGTATTGTTTTCATATCTGCCATCCATGCCACCTTCACTATACCAATGAAATGAAACAAAAATGACTTTTCTTAAGGCGTACAATAAGTGAACACGAAATTAACATTTTTAAAGATATACTACCTTGTTGAAAAAAACCATGGCGGCACGTGGGGAAAGAGGTGTTAGAAGAGTGCTGGATAAACTAGCAGCATCCGTAAATTCTGGTCAATACTATGAAGCTCATCAAATGTATAGGACGCTTTATTTCAGGTAGTGATTATCATTTTTATTGCATATTTTGCTGCCTGTGACTGTTGTTTCATGGTGATTGTGTCGTGTTCAAGGTACCTAAGTCAGAAGAAATACGCGGATCTATTAAACTTGCTCCATGAAGGTGCGACATTACTCTTGCAACGTGACCAACAAGGTAGCGGTGCAGACCTAGCAATATTGCTTTTGGACGTTTTGACTAAATCAGAAACACAGCCATGTGAAGAATGGATTGAGAAAGTAGCTAATATATTTGAAATCATGAGTCCAACCATTCCGGAGCGAGAAACATTCTTGACTAATGCAGTGAAGTGGTCAATGGACAGCAATAAAAAGGGCCATCCATTACTACACAAGGTGATTATTATTTAGTTATCTTCATTTTTTAACAAGGTATAATAGTGAAACTTGAACATGGGAGAAGAGATGCACACACACACACACACACACATCAGTTTACCCTCTTAGTATTTAATTACACAAACGGGTCTACCGCGATATAATTTTATTGTTTTTACCTTTAATTTCGACGTTTCAGCTGAGTTGCACCAGCTGTGGTCACGGAAAGACTGACGTCACTGGGATCGGAGAGGTTAATAAAACACCACTAAACTACCCGAAATTAGTTAGTTAAAATGTTCGGGGTAGACAAAGAAATTGCAGCTACCCGTCAAAGTTTAATGTTTTTTGTCCACGGCACGAAACGCAACACTCACAGTAATAAAATATGTGTACAAAACGCGAGAGTTTAAAGTGTTTTACCCTCTTAGTATTCGTCAATGGGTTGGTTTTCAAATTTTAGTAACAGAAGTCTGCCTTTTCTATAGCTAATGGGTAATCACTATTTTTGTTGTTAATTTACACAATCAGGCAAGAGACAACTAAATAAGTTGAAGTTTCTTTGTGTAATCCCCATAATAAACATACCAAAACACTGGCGACAATTCAAATAACACTTTTTACAGGTAACTTTTTGGAAGCCAAAAATCTCTGGACCAAATGTTGTATTCCTTTGATAACATTTGTATTGAATTCTTATTTACTTTTTTTTTAAATTACAGAAAATTGCTGAAGTGTATTGGAGAGAGAAGAAATACACAGCAGCACACAGGCATTTCCTACACTCCTGCGATGGATCGGCATATGCAACCATGCTCATTGAGCTGCATACTACCAAAGGCCTTAAATCGGAAATAGACTTGTTTATAGCACAAGCAGTGTTGCAGTTTCTCTGTCTACGGAACATACAAATGGCAACTGAGACATTCAACAAATACACTGGATCACACCCAACCATAAAGAATGACAGAGGCCCACCATATTTATTTCCTTTACTCAATTTTCTTTGGTTTCTTTTACGTGCAATTGAACAGTAAGTAATAAATTATAGCTGGTCAACCAAACCTTGTCAGTAAAAAAAGGCGCGAAATGCAAATTTTCTATGGGACCATATCCCTTCGCGCCTACATTTTTCAAATTTGCCGCCTTTTTCTACTGACAAGATCTGGTTGACCAAGTATATGTAAACTTTTATTATCAAATACACATGAACAAGTGCCACATGAGGTGTCATATAAGTGTCTTTCAAGTGCACTTTCAATTCAAATTTGAATTGTCAAAATAAAAATTCAATGGGAGACCTTTCTATAGGCCTCTGGCCGGCTAGAGGATTAGCCCGTCAACTGCCTTGTCCTGTATACGTCCCAGACAATTTGGAAGGAACAGTTCAAAGGTTATTAATTCAGTAGCAGATTTTGGACAATGGCATTCAAGGGGTTAATTGCATTTATGAAGAGTGGTAGGTCATACACAGGTGCATTTTTATTCTTACACAATGAGCAGAACTACTTTATTACATCCTACGCCATTGCTTGTTACGGTATAAAAGCTGAGCTCATGTTTATCCCTGGAACTTGGTTTTTGTGGAAATTTTTAAAGTGAAAACTTCTTTAGTGGCGCTGTGCACTTTATGTGATGGGGAAAAAATGTTAAGCATGGGTCAATTATACATAGTGCTGCAGACATTTTGGACTAGTCATTGAGTTTTCACTTCTGAAAACTGGTGTCACATGGGAGTGCCTATGGAAGGTGGGCGAGGTTTATCCTATATGGCATATTGAAACCATAGTCTGATCAGTTTTCCAAACTAACAGGAGTTTAAATATAACTTTTTGTTCACAGGAAACATGCAATTCAATTTAAGATATTAAGGAACTGGTATGCAATTAGTATAAAGCGTGATCCAAACTATTCAGTGTATTTGGATAATATTGGACGCATCTGGTTTGGAATAGAGATTCCCCACGATCCTAAAAATGCCAACTCAATGTTTGGTGGGCTCCTCAAATCAATTATTGGTGAAGCAGCAGACAGTTCTGACGAAGAAGAGTACATGGGCCACAACACTTCAGCTCCGGACCTAGATTGAAAAAATGTATGACAAATAGCAGGATAGGGTTAAGTTTGTATAAATAACATATCAGCTTAAGCTGTGTCCATAACAATTGAACATCTATTTATATTACAACCATGTAATAAGTAGTAGGTACTTACATTGGTATAAGGAAATCAGTATCTTTAACAGTTTTAACTTGACAATTTACATTTTGGCAGAAAATTAAATGAAATTCGACTGTTTTAATGAATTCATGACTCTTCCATTAACATCATTATAATTCAATGTTTTACGATGTTATATTACTGATATTTCCAGTAACCAATTGATTTCTATTTACAATTTTATTGTGGGTACTACTAAGTTATAGCTGGTTATAGTCACTGCATTCAGAAATTTGCAATTATTGTTAGCAAATAGGGTGGACAGAATAATAAAACGTATTAATTTGAAGATTTTTATTCATTGCCACTACCCTGCGTAGGTATTCGTCAATACATTGGTATAGGTACTATGTATAAATCTCGGGTAAAATCTGAACAGAAGGCCTACCGCCAACATCGAAAATCGTGTCCTTCCTCTATTGCTCGAATATGTTAGAGCAGCGGTACTCAACCTTTTTTATGAGGGCAACAAAGGCGGTTTTGCCCCTTGTATGTGTATCTATCTCATAGGATCACTTGGTGGGCCACCTAAAAAAATATCTCGGCGGGCCGCAGGTTGAGTACTGCTGTGCTAGAGCGATTTTCGATGTTGGTGGACTAGGCGATAGCTAGGCCCTCAGGCCTAGAAACATAGATTTTTGTGCATTTTAGCAAGCTAAGTATATTAGCAATATTAGCATTCCTTAATTTTTCTGCCAATTACAAGATTTAGTTCATAAAGGTGTTTCAATGTTATCCGATCCGAGCAAGAAGTTAGGTAGGTACCGAGATTGAATCTACAGTCAGCAGCAATAGTTGCTAAACGGGCGAGGTGTTCAAAATGATCTTGACGCGACTTTATTGTTAAGAGAATAAGGTCTCATTTAGACGGGCCAAGAACTCGCATGCGAGTTAGATTACATTGCGTCGTTTGTTTGGTCTGGCTGAATTGATGTAACCTCAATGGTGCGCAATGTAACTAAAACCTTATACGAGTTCGCGCGCCGTCTAAATGAGCCCTAAGAGCGCGTCAAGGTAATTTTGAACATCTCACCCGCTTAGCAACTTCTGCTGCTGACTGTACTACTAATGATATCACATGCGTATGTCGATACGACTACAATAGGTATAAAAATAAATAGTCATATTTATTTCATTTTGGTGAGTAATAATATGACACACTGTACAACTTCATACAAGATAACCCACCACAACGCTTTGTAATTAGGTTTTTTCCCAGTTCCTTAGTTTCTGTTTATTATATTCCCATTTACTGCAAAATGTTTACAAAGAATGTCTGTAATTTTAGGTACAAAATTAGTAAAATTACATATAGCAGTATTTTATAGTTTTACCCAATACGATCGGTCGCTACCAATAGATAGGCGAGTGTAATAAAAAACGCTTAATTTGTTAATAATGTATTGCGAGTTGTAAGACTTGTAAGCTGTCTGTGACTTGTCAATGAGATAACTGAGTTACGTAGTAATTAATTAATTAGTACATAATAATGTATACGTAATGTATAAATAATGTAAATTATGTATACGTAATGTATAAATATTAACTACTGGGAATAATTTTTCCCAGTAGTTAGCACTGGTAACAACTTGGTGGTAACTAGTGGGAATAACCCGTTTAATTACACACTTATAGACTTTACACAAATACAATTATTATAGGTACATATTAGATGTGTAGTCTAAGAAAAATCGTGGCCACGAGCTTCAGGCGGCTGAAGGAGATGGCGTTTTGTGGTAACTGAATTGCCTAACGTCAACTTTTGAACCAGAGTTCCAGAGAATTTATGGGGCCCTACAGCGCCATCTACATTAGCGGTCATATTCAAAGCATGACTTTTTGCAGCTAATACAATCATTGAATCTGTGGTATACGAGAGGGCAGATGGATTGAGGACTTTGAAGTGAATTATTACACAAACTAGTAGATGGAGTAGGTACTTACTAATTGCAAACAGTACCTTAAAAAACTTCTTGATTAACCTTGCAGATGGCTGTTGAACTTTCTATCAACAAGAAAATGGAAATTCATTTCAAAATGAGGCTGCCTCTACACGACAAGTAGTCGTGTGCGTGGCGTCAACTCTGCCTGTCTACCGCGAAAATCTAAATGTCGTTATCTGCTCTGCCTCACTGTCAATCTTTAATAAGTTTTTGGCAAAAATTTCATTTTTGGTACAAGCTTTTATCGCTGACTGTACTTTTCTTATGACAGACAACTAATACTCATCGAGACAATTCTAAAAACCCCTAACACAATTAGGTTGCGTTGTTTCATCACAGAGTTCCTATGGCCACCTCCTGTCTCCATCATCAGATCAGCTCGATGGTACCATAATATTGCATTGTCACCCGACTTACATGTGTATGCAAAATTTCAGCTCAATCGGAAACCGGGAAGTGGATCAAATTTAACTTGCAAGATTCCATTACATAGTTACATACAGGTCGACCTAATAAAAGCTTGTTAATAAATGAGCGATACTAGCGATAGAGAAGCAAATAGACGAACGAACGAAATAAATTATTCATGGCACACCCTCTGATGTGGATATAATATACATAGATACCTCACAGTCGAATTATATTAATACATTGAATATGTAATAATAATTTATAAATCTTCAATTACAAGATTAGTTACATCACGTGAAAGTTTTGCAAATGTTATTGTCTGCTGATGTAGACCTAATTTGATTTTCCTTTGTTCTAAGTCCAAGGCTTGTTTTACCAAAAAACGATTGAATTCGTGAACATGAGGATGATTTAAGAATTCCTCCACATCCATCCACTGGCATGCTTGTATTTCTACATCAGATTTAGTTATTTCTGATGTTTTAGCTTGGAGCTTAACTACAACATAAATATCAGAGTTACCAAACATGGATCTGTGTGAATGCCTTAATGTTATCATGGAGTCGAATGCTGTCTTTATTCCAGTTTCTTCCCATACTTCTCTCATGGCGGCATCTTTTATATCTTCATCTGAAAGTTTAATATAATGTTTAAATATATTATGGTTACACCAAGTATAACAATTAAATGTTTCAACTGATTAGTATGACATTAATAGCTGCATCAATTAATTTTTACTGATAAAATATTTTTTCAGCTAGTTAAAATAATTTATTTTCCTATCCTTAGATGCTTTTATAATTTACTAAAATTAATTTGTATTTTAACTTACTCCTCTCAACATAACCTCCAGGAAGCTTCCAGTGCGGGTAATCAATGGATTTTTCTTTTACAATCAATATTTGATTTTTGTCATTGAACACCATGCCACCTACTCCGAGGTTTGTGTGACAGGCTGGAGGCAAGTTGTGAGAGCAATCTGTTGGTAACCACTTGTACATCATCACAAAATCATCTCTGGCATGATGAAAGTTAAAGCCATCCTAAAACAATATCAGTTTTATGAAGTATGTATAAGTTTTCTTAATTTAAAAAAGTTCTCAATTTATAAAATAAAACAAATGGACAACTCACATTGGCTAGTATTGGCACCCATGCAGCATCCTTTATATTGACTTTGAACCATATGCATCTCTTCCCTTCCTCAGCCCATTGTCTGAGAGAGTCTGGAATATAAGCAAAGAAATATTTATAAAAAAAAACCTAAACCATAAATCTCTTCCAGGATATTTACGGAAAGTACATCAGAATAATAAAGCTATTTAAGTATTAAGCTAAAGCATTCAAACTGTATGACTCACCTATTAACTGGGTTGGAAATAAACTGGGATCACACGGCTCTTTTTGTGAATCTATTGTCACACCGTTGTATCTATCTATTACACCATTAAACATTTTAGAAGATTTTTTTATTTATTTAATATATTCGTAAAGCGTAGAATAAATCAATACTATTTCTTAATTAAATATGTTTATGTTGAAATACTTCGCATTTTGCGCTAAAACTATTTTTTATAATGATATCTACTATGTGATTGTACAAGATGTTGTTTAGAATAGATAAGACGTCGGTAGCCTTGAGCTTTGACGACAAACTATGCGCATGTTAATGGTTTTAATGATAAAAATGTTTTAGCTCTTCAAAATACGAATCACACAATTGTTGAACACAACCTACTCAAAAGTTTATTTTGACAGACTGACGAAGTTTGACGTTGTTTGTGTGTTCGGATACTCACCACGCATTCACCACGAAACAGGATCTAAAGGCCTTGTCACACAATCCTATATTTAGCATTCTAAAACCTATTTTTGGGTTCTATCGCGATAAATAGAGCCCGAAAAATATTGTAGTCTAAAATGAGAAAGGCTAGTGAAAGGTATATCTTATCATCAATAAATAATGTTTTTTTTAATTTCATATAAAATATAGTCTCACAAGCCAGCTTTGTTCGTCGCAAAAGGCGGCAAAATTTTAAAATGTAGGTGCGAAGAGAGGACTTTCCATTGAAGTGTTCGGGATGAACTGTGACTACACTACACCATAGAACATTTGGATTTCGCGCCTTATTCTACTGACAAGTTGGGTGACTTGGGTGTGTTTCAGTATATTCTTGTTTATGCTTGTATCATGAGTATTCGAACTTACAAGAAAGTAGTTGTCAATGTCATCATAGTAGCGTCACTGTCACTAGTGTCATCGTGAGAGTAAAAGTTATCCGTGGCTGTAGTCATATGAAATTGAAACCAAATTATTTAAATTAATTTTAATTAATGAACCTAATTATAATTTCATATATTTTAAGAATATTAAAAATAATACTTTTTTAACCACCATGTTCAACCGTGTTTTGAGACGTTGTTCGGTTAACATATCGATACAAATTAACTATCAAAGTAAATTTATTAACAATAACAATAGTGGGCGATTAATGAAGTATGCTCTGACTGGCTCTGTATTTAATTTCTTTTTAGTATCATGTCTCATGATTTCATTGTACTATTTGTAATCTTAACTTGTTTTAGGGGCATATGCTGGTACACAATGAGGTCTAAAGATCTTTTTCAAGGTGAAAGTGATAAGTTCAACGGTATTACAGTAGATACTAAGAAAGAAAAATGGGAAATTTCATCACTTGAAGCTAAACTTGATGGTTAGTTTTAAACTTAATTATTGTGAGTTTTTATTTTTCTCTTATTGACATTGAATACCTTAATGCTCATAAAATAATATGTTTTATATGCATTCAACATCTTAAATAAATAGTAATATTTAAAATGTTCTAAAACCGCGAAAAATTACATACTTAGGTACCCACACAAAGTATAACATTCTATAAAGATATATTAGTCATTATTTGCAATTTTATGTCCATGACTTATCATCTTAATTTTCAGAATCACTTGCACAGTGGCGGAGCAATGGCAATAGATGTGCATGGTTTAAAGTGGACATCAAACACTCTGCAATAGTACCTGTACTAGCACAAGTAAGTTTGCATCATGATACAGACCTAATCCCATTTGTCACTGTTTACTTTTGAACTCTATCTTTCAAATAGAATTTAGTATTTCTACACCATAGATTGCAAAAAAGGCACAAATGGGAATAGGTGTAGTAATACTACTGTATATACATCTTTTTTGATAACTCAATGATAACTTATTCTTAGAAAGGTTTTAATTTCCATCATGCCAGAGATAGTTTTGTAATGATGTACAAATGGCTGCCTACGGACTCGGAACCTAACCTGCCACCGGCCTCACATACAAACCTCGGTGTTGGTGCTCTAGTCTTTAATGGTCGTAACCAATTGTTGGCCGTATCTGAACAACATTATGATTACCCACATTGGAAGTTACCAGGAGGATATGTTGAAAGGGGTAAGCAATTCTCATTTGAGTACCTAAATATTTATCATATTGTCTGCATGTGTACATTTAAATAAACTTACGTAGGTACATGTTTAAGATTATCACTAGTCAAGTTATAAGATGTGGAATACTTAATCTTTAATCAAAAGACATTTGACCTAAGTTCAATAAGCATACTCAATGAAGTTTTCCCCTAAACAGTAAACTTACAGTTTTAATCAGATATCATGAGATCAACATTAATTTCATTACAAATGTGTGTTATAACAATCCATATTTTTCATATTTATTTACTAAATAAATCAAAAGTTTGCTAGTTCTAAGTGGAGTTCATCCATCAAACAATTGAGTTACTAATACAAAGTTGCAAACAAAATAATGATGAAATTTTTTATTATTCTTGACTGTCACATACAGCTAATTTATCATAGAGATGTCTCCTATTTGTGTGATTTTATTTTGTAGGGGAAGACATAATAGATGCTGCTAAAAGAGAGGTTAAAGAGGAAACTGGTGTGAATGCAGCCTTCCAATCTTTAATCACATTGAGGCACTCACATAACATGATGTATGGTAATTCGGACATCTATATGCTATTAATGATGAAGGCGCTTACGGACCAAATTACCATATCACAGAGGGAAGTGAGAAGATGCCAGTGGATGGATGTTGAGGAATATACGAATCATGAACATGTGCATACTTTCAACCGAATGATTGTAAACAAGGCTCTGGAGTATAAAGATAAAAAAATGCAACTCAACCTACAGAAGAAAACTGTAAAATGGGCGACAATGGTCAGAGAAATGGAATTTTTAGAGGTTAAGGATTTTGATTATAAGTAAGTGTAAAGTACCTTACCGTGATACAACACATACCGTGTTGAGTGTTCATTAAATTATAGTTGCATAATACAGGTAATTGTACAGTAATATAAAGAGAGGACATAGTAAATAATTATAAAACTCAATCATCAAATTATTTCAAAATGGTTGTAATTAGCTGACTGTACATAAAATTGTATGAACTGTGTAAATAGTAAATAAATAAATATTGCAAACCAGGATGCATTTGTGTATTTCCCTTGCCCCTTATGAAAAAATTATTACTGGAGATCTGTAGACTGATTAGTGATCACAACATTTTATTTTAAAAAGTGATTTACAATTGACTAAGCTGGTAATACTTACTCATTTAATTAAATTATAAATTACACCAAACATTCCAAAAACACAAAATAAAACAAACTTTCAATTAGGTACCTATATAATATGCAATTTTGTCTTTAAAAAAATACAATTAATAAAGGAGGCACTTAATGTTAGATGTCATATATACCTCATACACCTACATAGATCATTGTTATAAACTTTAGGTATGCTATGCGGGTTAATCCCGCTAGTACCACCAAGGTGTTACCAGAGGTAACAACTGAGATTTTTTTGTCATATTTTATCACTGGGAAGTGGGAAATATTGAGAAAAAAAATCCCACCCTATTCCCCAGTAGTTACCACTAAAATATTCCCGCCTAGCTACGCCACTGCCGTTTAGCCTAGCCTGCCAAAGACTAGACAAACATTTATTCACGCAAAATTAATACGGATATTGTTTTCCAGTAATCCATAAATTAAAGGCTTAATAAAATAAATATATATACAGATAACTTAGAGCCTACATTTTATTGAGAAAGTTTTTATTGTTTTCCTCGACGCAGTAGAGCGACCGGGGCAGGAACTTCTGGGTAACCCGCTTCCAAGATATCACCATCGATTTGTTAGCTGGCAGGTTCGTCTGAAACAATTAATAAACTAATTATGTAGGGCCTTTTTAACAGATGACATAACTACAGAGCAGATGCCACACTATAGCACTTAAAATGAATAAAAAAATACATATTTAATAAATCAAAAATACATAGGGTAAATCGTCTATTGCTTGTCACCTTCCAATAACGACACATTAAGTATATGAAAATGGCTAAAATAAGAATTCTAGAGTTAGACCAAGACAAGTATGCAATGATTTTGATAGCACACGCAGTGCATATTTTATGTTTATTTTATGGCTTCTCTACACGATGGGCCAGCGCCGGCCACTCCAAGGGACGCATTTATGCGTTAGAGGGAGCAAGTGATATTGCTCTCTCATTCTACCGCATGGCTGCGTCCCTTGGAGTGGCCGGTGCTGGCCCATCGTGTAGAGGAGCCATTAAACGTCAAACTTCTAAGAAATACGGAAGCCTAAAAATGACGTATCGTATAGGTAACTATAAATATTAGAATTGTCAACTAAAGATGTCACGCACGGCAATGCTTCCTGCCACAGACTTGTCATTTTCGCGCTCGCGCTTGACAGACAGCTGAAGTGTGCGAAAGGGAAGCCATCACGTATATGAACATCGCATGAGTGCGAAAGAGTTAGACTACAAATGAGAAAACGTGACCATTTTTGAGTTTGACGACGGCCGCGGACGGCCAAGAGCGTATCACCGTAATTTTCAATTTGAAAAATATACACAAATTCGGAAGAAAACTATTTGATAAAGTAATACAATGAAGATAGTGTCTTGTAGTGTACCGGATTTCAGTGTCACGGGGCCAAATAAACCTAGCAAATACTTATTTCAGAGGAATAATGATATTCCGAGCGAAATTTTCTTAACGATATTTTGTCAAATTAACAGCATAAAAAGTGTAAGAAGCCGGTTTATACAGTTGATTATAAGTTTTTCTTCCTTTGTGTGCTAATATTTTATCATATTACTCAATAATTTAAAATATTTTGTGTAAAAACATAAACTGTTACTTTACGCTAGGGCTTGACAAAATGTTCAGATGACAGTATCGATAACTTGTCGGTATGTTAATAGCTATGTAATCATTTCTTCACAAGACATAATTAAGATATTAACCTTTATAACCGACTTCAAATAATAACGATTGTTATACCTTTTTGAAGGTGCAGATGTTTAGCAGTAAATTTAAACTTCACTTTCCAACACAGTAAGAGTTAGACCAGCCATTCTCAAAGTGTGTTCCGCGGAACCCTAGGGTTCCGCGACACCCCTGCAGGGGTTCCGCAAGAATTTAGAATAATAAAATAAGCATAATTATTGTGCTTATTAATAAAAAAATACACTTCTAAAAACTATTGTTATATTGTAGGGTTCCATCAAGTATTTCGCTTTCCAAAAGGGTTCCGTCAAAAAAAAAGATTGAGAACCGCTGAGTTAGACTAAGATAAGGCTGTAACGATTTTGATAGCACACGCAGTGCATGTGTTATTTTATACATCATAATGTCGTAGAATTTTAACGTTTAAAATAACACATTTGAAAAAGTAGTCGATAAAGCAATCAAACACCGACAGATTATTAATATGTTGTAACATGACATCACTATTTTTGATCTCACATAGACAATTTACGCACACACTTGCATTTCATTTTTGGTCGCACTTTTGAAGATTGACAGTTGTTCTTGTCTATTCTAATTCTATGCTTCCTGCACGATTAAAAACTGACGTGGAACACACGTTAGTTCGCGTCTGCGGTCAAGTCGGGTAAATTCTCGTGCAACCAGTGTAATCTGACCTCGTGTTCCATGCAGTTAATGCATTTATAAGAACCTACTGCTTAATCCACATGGGCTTTGACCCGCCAGTGCTCGGTAGAAGATTGGAATCCTGGATGTTCGTGTTGGTGTGATTGTTGCTAACAATGCAGTGATTTAAGATCAAATTACTTACACGAGTACGTACAGTCAGCAGCTTTGAATGATCTGCACAAGAAACAGCATCCAACTTTTTTAACCATGTCGATAAGGTAAATGTACTGGTGCTCCACGCGGTACCAGTACATGTCATCATCTTGAAACTTAAGTCATTGTCAATAGAGGTGACAGCAGGGTGTCATCTATTGGGCATTAGCATGACGACCACTAGTACGTTTACCTCATTAGTGTCATTACGCGAGATGGGTTGGGAATCAAGACCAATTATTTTAAGCATAGTCATAGTTTATGAAAATAGAAATACCTAGAAAGAGTTCCAAAAAGTGGCCATACCTATACAGATGGTCTACTTAACCGATGCGCAATGAGCTGCCAGAAACCAAAATCGTCAGTCACTACCAATTGGTACCTAATACAGTCGGCAGCAGAAGTTGCGAAGCGGGTCAGGTGTTCAAAATGATCTTGACGCGACTTTATCGTAAAGAGAATAAGAGCGTGTCAAGGTAATTTTTAACACCTCGCCCGCTTAGCAATTTCTGCTGCTGACTGTACCTACCATGCACAACAAAATGAGCAAAAATGTCTGACAATCTGAATTGTAGACCTATGGGGCGTGTTCAGTTATATGCATTCCGTGACACTGACAAGATAAAATTATATTATAACCATGTTTTAAAAGCTGCATCTAATTAATAATATGGGCCCGTTTAACCACTGATGCACTTAAATTTACATAAAAAATCTCACTTGCCTTGATAAGTAGGGTCAAGGAGGGAAAGTGGCTCGGTAAAAAAACCGGGTTCAGTGGCTCACTCAATCTAATTTCAACACGAGAGAGGCGATATTTGGGCGACTGAGCCACTATCGAGCTGAGCCACTGTTTCCGCCTTGACCCTACGCTATCGCGTCGTTCGCGTGTTTTCATAAATCAATACATTTTACTAAAAATCTTATCTAATCTAATCCTAATGTTTCTTGTTATCTCAACTAGGTATGAGTCAAGCGTAGGTCGATTAAGCTGTTTGGTTATTCCTGCTCCATATAAGGGTTGCCAGGTAAGGGGAAGCGAATTATCGAATTTGAGTGTCAAAATGATCGTAGGTACCGGTGAACAACATATCGTATATGTTACACCAAAAAAATACATCAATCACATCTTTTGTTTTGCCGGTCATACATCTGTAAGAATGTACATATTACAATTAATAGATTGTAATGTGTGGTAACGTCCCACAATAAAAACATACTTATATTAACATTTAACCCTTAAGTTACTTGCAAATTAAATATGTCCAAAAAAAATTTTTTTCTTAAATTGCGCAAAAATCGGTTCTACTTCATTTGAGCATGTTCGTGATAGTTCCAAGAACGGTTTAGAGGAAATTTAGTCATTTTTGACGCCTTTGCCTTACACCCAAGGAGGACCCAATACTATGTATAGTGACATACATACATAGGTACATAATGCTTATTGGATCGTACATCGTACTGGAGCCCAATTTATCGTACGTACAAGTAGAAGGCCCCGGTAAAGTATAAAAATAGTTAAATAAAGTTATTATCGCAATATAAAAATATTGCAATACCTTTATAATGACGTGTCAGTCATCTCTAATTAGGCACCTATATTAGGTAAGTCGGGCGCGTATAAGTGTATTTTTAACTTAATCGTTAACAGAAAAATGTATTCTATTAGCATGTACCCAAGGGTATTTATGCTCTACGTTTCGAACGTGAAACGCATGCCGATTTGTAGGTTCTTACAAGTAACAAGTATAATCTGAGGTAAAAAAAATTATAAGCCTGAGCCAGCTCTTGTGAAAAAGCTTGTGAAACAATGTCCGTATTTTTAAAGAACCCTAAAAAGTGTCTTCATACTCTTATGTCAAATACAATTTAATACAATCAAAACCTCACCTGCGTCTGCTGTTTTTCTCCATTTTTCAAGGTGAAATAAAGTGAGAAACTCATGAAACACAATTTCAACGTCAACGCCACGGCCGCCACTATTATAAACGCGTACGTCATTGTTATTATTTCGTTAGTTGTCGGTTTAACACACCATAGGACGTAGCTTGTCTGTTGCGCGAATAACACTGCGAGTTGTTACAACACAGCATCGGCCGAAAGTCGCAATGTTGATTTTTGATCGAAGTCGACTTCAATGGCGACGGTGGCTGCTCCCTAAGAAGTATTAGAACTGGCTTCATGATTTAATTTAATATCATTATTATCATGATTTTATTATCATAATTCATGAGAGATATTATATAGGTATCATCATAATAATTTGTTGTTGGTGTTATCTGAAATTAATTATAGTGAAAGAGAATATCGTTTTAAACGTTTCTTGAAAATGAAGAAACGCGCTTGGTTTATAATTCTGGGAAATCCTCCCTAACGCAAATTATAGAGATAGTTGTAGAGAGCTATCAGGGGACGCGGCAGTGCCCCCGCCAAGACGAACAAAATAAGGCGGGGCACTAAGTACCTACCTTTTCTCGAACCGTTTCGTCTCATTTTCAAACCCTCATAGATTCGTCCCAGATAACACCAGAGAGCTCAAATTCAAAGAAATAAGATGAAGTTAGGATCGTTATCCCGAATATTTGAAATACATTAATTTTCATAAAACTTTAAATTTTATCATTACCTAAAATATGACGATTCGACCAATCACTGACTGACACAAACCTCTAGGGTAATTCCACTACTTCGATGTCTTAAAAAGCTGAAATTTGCCATGAGGCCTAGCATTTACATACAAAGCTGTACCTTTTTCCACCCTGAAGTCCTGAGATGTAATTTACCTACCGTAAGTAAGTCCATCAGACAGTCTGGCACATAATAGGTAGGTAATATGATAAGAAATTAAGTTTACGTCTTCAATAATGTAATAAAATGCAATAGAAGATCTATGAAACGGCCAATCCATCGTTTATACCTAAACCAAGGTGTCGGTTACTAAAGTATCATTCAATAGAACTTGCTAACTATGTAAACAAAAGTTACTAGTAAATGTCAATTAGTCAGTGTCAATTTTAGTATGGCGGTTTGTTTACATAGCAAGTTCTAATGAATAACATTTTAAAGTCAGAGCTTAGGGGCTTGGCTTTCCCACTATGTCCGTTTTTAAAATTGCCGCCTTATTCTACTGACAAAGTGTGTGTGTCTGAGTATACCTAAGAATAATAATATCTTTAAAAAATATTAAAACAACACATAATTAGTGAAAAATGTCAAAGATTTAGATTAATACATATACTTAAGGTTTGTCTCAGTTCAATGCAGTTATTTTTGATGTGAAAACTTCTTTAGCGGCGCTGAGCACTTTTTGAGGCGGGGAAAAAATGATAAACTCGAGACAGCGTAAGGCGATGACGTGACCGTAAGGGGCGTAAGGCGATCACGTGACCGTAAGCCCCGTAAGGTGGCCACTCATAATTTAAATGACATTTAAATCAATAAAGAAAAACTCAATGTTATTTGACATTTAATGTTGCGGACTTCTTTTCAAGACTCTTACCTATGTTCAAATTATTTGACGTTGTCATGGCAGTATGTAAATAAACATGCAATGAAAAAGTGTGATCTTATTTGAGAATGATAATAATATATAATAAATAAATAGAATACCTCCGCTAAACGTACCTATGTATCGTGTTACCGGGCGTCGGTAACATAGTGAGGTGAGTTTTCACTTCTATCGGCACTCCCGGAGTGCAACCGTTGTTGATTGTTTTTAATGGTTTACTTTATGCGGTTTATTGTCCCTAATGTTATAGTCTGCTCCTTCCGCGAATACTTTTAAGGCATCATGTCAGAAAAATAATGTCAATCTGTAATTTTCCTCACTAGTTTTAGTTTTCTGTCATTTTACTTTTATTATTGACTAAATATTACGTGCTAAGAGTAATAAAATCCAACTTTACCCACTTAACATTAAACTAGTTTATTGTTATCACAAGATATACTTGACAGTTGATTGTTTGATATTGAATAGATAAGTGAAGTCTCCTATTATAGACTCATGATCAGTAGGTATCTCATAAATTAGGCCCATTTTCTACAAACTTGATATTATATGTAAAAATAATGTCTAAAGATTTGCACCTATATTCTCAAGTCATGTCAAATACTTAATTATGGCTACCTAAGTTAATAGGGTAATTCCTACATATTTAATAAAGATGGGCAATACCTACTTCAAATTATAAGAAACTTAATCTACAAAAAATATCGCCTATCTTGGGTAGCTAGGTAGGGCTACCAGACATTCTCAGGTGTTAAAGATTAGATAATTATTATGCTCACTTCTTCTCGATATATATTGAAGTACCTAACTTCTAAGTTGACCAAGAAATAGTATGAGGTTTGTTAAGGAAAATAAATTATTTAAAAACAAACACATAATCTGATAAAATGGTTTTACTCGTACCTATCTGCAAAATTGTAAAAAAAAAAACTTGCGAGTGTGAACTTGGGGTGAACACTCTTGGAGTTTACATGGACTTGGCTCTTTTACTAGATCATTAACTCTATACCGGCTGTCGATTGTTGTTAAACGGACATACGAAGCAGCCGTACGAGGCCCCGGCCCCCGTAATTACATTTTCCGCTATTGTATGCGACTGTATACGTGGTAGGTATACGTTTATTACCTATGCAGCCCAAATTTTGTCAAAGGAATAAAACCATAAAATGTATGTTGTTGTTTTAAAGACACCAAGGTTTTATATCAAAAAATATCAAAGGCTAAGTGAAACGTGGCAGTTTACGTGATGCATAGGTATACCAATGCCTTTAAAATGTACAGAGCTGTTGACTGCAACTAGAATCAATTAACGAGATTCGTAACGGTTTACGCGCAGACGCTTGCGGCGAAAGGTACCTAGAGTTAGACCAAGATAAGTCTGCAACGATTTTGATAGCAAACGCCGTACAAGTGTTATTTATAGGTCATAAATTATTAGAGGTTTGACGTTTAAAATAAAACTTTTGCACTGCATGTGCTATTAAAATCGTTTCAGACTTATCTTGATTTATATAACTCTATCGTTTACATAATTTATTAGAGACGAACATATTTAAGTACCAAAATTGTCAACGATTTTTGACTCTTTTTAATTATTTACAGCCACAATGGCCACAATCGCGTATCGCAGATGATTTCAACCATGCCTATTTGATCATAAATAACGTAGCGTTTGTCGTACTCGAAAGCAATTGCAGTTTTAGTGTCCACTTTGTCTGTATTATAGAGTTATAATATTTTTGTAAACAATGAATACAATAGCTACATTATTACTTTTACGAATTACCCATTCATGCGCAATATTGGATGCTAAAGCACGTGAGATATTAAAGATTCCCAATTCCCATTCATAATTAATCAATTAGTATTTTTTACAAGATTGAAATTTGAAATGGTTGAACTTCACGGCTGTCATCTTGTCAGGAAATTTATGGAAACCTGGAGAAGTCGAGGGATCTCTTCAAATATTATAGGCAGCTCTGACTAGCGCCTATATAATAGTTATTTAGATATTTTTTACTGTAAGTCGTTTATTTGAACCCGAAAAGCGCCATGATGAAGTAGAGCTATTTAGTGAATAGGGTAACCTATTTGAATACACTTGTTAGATATGTATTTTATGAGAATTGTAACTTCAAAGCCCGATTTAGACGGTTCAAGAACTTGCATGCGATTTTTGTTACATTGCTAACTACAGAGTACCTACAATGGATTCAGTTGATCGATCAAAAACCGCGATGTAAAGAAAATAGCATACAAGTTCTAAATGGGGCTTTTACATCCTTATGCTTATCCTTATCTAAAACATCCTTATGTTTTAATACTTTTAATAGCTACTTAACAATCTAAATAAATATTCAGCAATCGGATTTTATCAGTCAAACTTAACACAGTTTGATAAACAAAATAGGTACATAGTCTGTTCGATATATCGATCCGCGATAATGAATGCAAGCAATCGAGCATCCTCGCCGGAAATTAGTATTCGCCGTGTATGTCACGTGTCTCGAAGGTCTATTGTAGACATATTGTAGAGTATTTGTTTATATTGAGTAGCGATAAGGAAGATAAAACCGTCTTCATGGTAATACACAAGGGCAATGAAAACCCTTTCCTTATCAGCAATACTATTCGCTTAGCACTTTTGCATACAAACTTCTTTGCAGGGGCGGGGCACTTTTTTCTGCAGCTGACTTTCTTTGACTGTGCACTTTCGTACAAAGGCATCCTCCTAGCGTAGCCCTGGTTTTTTGCCACGGCTCATGGAGCCTGGGACCTGTAGACTCTGTAGTGGCAACTAATCCCAACAATTGGCATAGCCGCTAGTTATAACGAAAGCTACTGCTATCTGACCCTTCTACCCAGAGGGAGAACTGAGCCAGTTTACGATTAGTTCGGATTCCTCACGCTGTTTTCCCTGAGGAAGCTGTTCGGATTTGGGGGCTATTTATTACTTTTGTGTTTTAAGTAAGTACTTAATTGCGATTGTGCCAACGGTGCAAGCTAAGTAACTAATTTTGAATTAATCTATCTTTCCGTTTTAATTAATTGACCCAAATTTAAACCCAGTTTAATATTAGCAAGTATTATTAATAGTTCGTCTCGCTCGCGCGATTATTTTGTAGTAGGTTGAATATAATTAAATAGCTATTATATAGGTAGGTACAAACCTCATATTTGTTCTTCAATGTAAACGTGCGACATGTGAATGTGTCCGAGATGGTTTGCGTCTCCGACTCCGCTAGGCTCTCCGAATCTCATATTACGATCTTCGGTGTTTGCGTCGTATTGCTGGTCAAAGTCCTCGACTGAAACTGTAGTGGTTGTCTCTGAGTCTATCGAGCTTCTTCTGCTCTCCTGTGGAAAATAAATAGCAATTTAATTGACCCCTTAGTCGAAGATTATGCTAGGTATGGCTGCGGAACTGGTGGCATAAGTATATCATTTGACTCAATAGCCCGGTTTTACGAAAAAAAAAACGCGCCCGTAATGCTGTCGATATTTGGGCGTTTTCTAAAATACATATTGAAAACCCGATTCTCACAGATCCTGGTGTTTTTGGGTTCTTTCACCTCAGAATCACTAGCATATTCAATCCCGATGATAAAAAAACTTGTCCCAAAAATTTGTATGAAAATTGTACATTCCACTACGTCACGTAATTAAAAATTAAAAAAATTCTCATAATAAAACGTGACGTAATGGAATGGACAATTTAGGACATCTTTTTTTAATGGATGTATGGAGAATGATGTCAATTCTGAGTAGAATGAGCCCAAGAATGTCCAAATTTGAAAGAATCAGGTTTTCGATATTTATTTATTTATAGAAATCATTTTCTTAATCATAATAACAGATGATACGGTCAACTTATGTTCTAAGTTCTAATGTATGAGGAAGACAAACAAATTATATCCAGCTTGAAACGAATGTAGTACTGCTTTACGCACACTTTATTACACTTTGTCAATTTGCCATGCTTGGTCTGACTCTAGGTTTCTTTGTATGCGTTGATTAGATGTATTTAATTGTCATAGGTACGTTATATTGCTGTAACATTTTTATAAGGGTCCTAAATAACTAAACACTCCAAATTAAACGGTAACACGCAAAAATGTCTATTATTTATCTTTTAATCTTTCCATTTGAAGCTCCAATTATAAATAAATATTTGGGGACAATCTTACACAGATCAACCTAACCCCAAACTAAGCAAAGATGGTGCTGGTACTATAGGTACTAGGCGACGATATACCTACATTACAATTTACATATGCATACCTAAGGATTAATTTTATTTTATGTATAACGTACCGCTTTGCCGGTTACTCCCTTATTAACATTTAGCAGCAATACCATTGCAATTATTTTGCTGCTTGCCTGACAGAATATCACATATATACCTACCTACTACCTAGTACCTACTAATGAAGTAATGAAGCAATTATAAAATGTGTATAGGATTAGAATAAATTTAAAAGTGGAAAAATTACTGCCTCGGGTGAGACTTGAACTCACGGCCTCTGGATCTGGTTCAAGTCTCACCCAAGACAGTAATTTTTCCACTTTTAAATTTATTCTAAGCTTAAATAGCATCGTTCGCAGACGTTTTTCCTTGTTAAAAATTAAAATTGTGTATAGGATGTTTTATAAGTACCTGATTTTTATTCCACAATGTAAACAATATCGACGCAGTCATGAACACAAGTTTAATTACAAAAATTACGCTGACCACTGATATGAACACCGCTTGATACATGCTTAATTGCCCACAATTGAGTTATATTCGAAGTACGATATGAAAAGAAAACACATTATAAATAATTTGCTTCATCAGTCGAATGAAAACGTCGTTTCCTCACGTATGTGGGCGTTACTCGTTCTGATACCATGGATTTCTAATTGGGGTTGCGTAGGTAATAATTATGTAATAAGTTATGTCGATTAATATCAAATTGTATTTATATTTTATTCCTTGAAATAAATTACTCATTTTATTAAATCCATTCTAATAAAAAAAAAAGAAATTAAGTAGGTACATATTTAACTACACAATATGTATAAGTACCTACTTTATACACTTTTTTTGGTGCTCAGAGCATCCCGTCATGCATGCCATATTATAGACGTGTAGCGTTATATTATATTAGAGTTTGCGGAATACGAATATTCGCACGAATGTTCGGTTTAAGTACATTTTACCGAACTGAATATTCGGCCGAATTATTTGGTTCCTCTGTAACATATCATTATAGTAAACCGTTTGTAACCGTTTCAATTACATTAGCAGCTAAAGATGAATCGCTTCCTAGGCAATTCCCTACAAACAAACAGGTCAAAAGGCAAGAGACTCACAAATTATAACATTCCAATTAATCAAAACATCTTCTATGGATTCAACATTCTCAATGAAGGGTGCTTAGTGCAATCATGGGTTTTAATGACAACGGGAAAACGTAACCTGATCGAAGAGAGTTCCTACTAGAAAATTCGGTACGAGTACAGTCACCTGCTATAATATGTTACACAACGAAGGCCGCAAAAATATCTGACACGGTCTTATTTGTAGAGCCATAAGAGCGTGTCACATGTTTTTGCGGCCTTCGGAAAGTAACATATAATAATATGTTACTTTCCGAAGGCCGCCTGAGACCTGCAATAGCAGGTGACTGTACATTTTACAGTGTTGTAACAAACAAGGCAACCTAAGATATGTAATAAAAAATATTTTCCGAATATCCGCTTTTACCGAATAATTTGGACAAATACGAAATATGCCGAATATCGAATAACACCAATCTCTGATCACTAGTAGTAGGTACAATAATTATGAAATCCAAAAATATGTAGGTATATATGTAGTATATTTTGCATAAAATTATACTTTACGTTCTGAGAAATCATAACGAGCTTGCAACATAAAATAAATCTTGAAGTCAACCAAATAATAAAGCGAACCATAGTCCGATCTTACCTCAGCATACCAGTTACCCAAAAAACCGAGCGTTCATCCCACTTCGTTGAACACTTTGCGACAACATCCAACTTACGCTTAACTCTTGTTATCGTTTGATTATAATTACGATAACGTCCTATAATATGATGATTCACGTCACCTTGTTTTAATAAGATTGAAGAAATAAATAAACGTTGATACCATGTCGACACTCTTTCTGGACTATACTTAAGGTGACAGTCCATTTCCAACCGCAGCTGCACTACTGTTCATTTTACTATGGAAATTGACAGTAACAGCGACGCGTTCAGTACCAATAGTGCAGCTGCGGTCAGAAATGGAATGTTACCCTTAAACATAAACGCATCTGAAATGTGGAACAAAGAGTAAATATTACCAACTTGGCTCTATCTGTATTCTGTACCTACCTACACTAAAGTAAATATATTTAAATGAAAGATAAATGACGTTAAATAATAAGTACTTACTTAGGTACATTTGTATCCTCCATGATATTAAGATAAGTTCGCTTTTGTACTGCCTATCCTGTGCCATATTTTTGTTTTGATACAATGAAGATTTTATACATACATACATATTAATGAAATAAATAATGTACCTGTAATCCTACACTATGTACCCTCTTTTTTGTTACCAGAGTAATGATTTCGCTTAAAGTAGTATACAGTAATAACTTCCCGTCCGCTAAAACAGGACAATAATGGTTTTTTTTTTTGTTTATTTGAGTTGGACCATACAGAAGAATTTCACGTACTTTTTTTGCTACAATAAGGTGAACATTTCCGGGCATAGTGGAGAAAAGGAAGATTACAGGCTCCTCTAAAGTCTATTTTTTTATTCGGTAGACTGAAATGACAGTTAATAGTATGAACATGAAATGTCATTTCATACTATTAACTGTCATTTCAGTCTACCGAATAAAAAAATAGACTTTAATAGCTACCAATTTTTTCCCTAACAGCTACTGAAATACACTGTTGAAACAATAATAGTCTAGTATCGATGAGTGTAAAATAGTTGCTATTAACAAAACGTCAGGCGTTGGGCTTGGCGGCGCCGCCGTCTGCTCGGATGACAAATACTCCTAAACGACGAACGACACATTGACGCAAGTAAATCGGAAACAATTTGTACAGACACTGTAGAAAATAACGGGTTTTTATAGGTTACGTAGGATTTATGATGCTGCTTGGGGACAGGATAACCTATACAGGTTACACAGGGGATTTCCTTCAAATCCAGGAATTCCTTGTAACCCGGGAAGCTATGCGCGCCAGAGGATGTATGTAGCTTGTTAGGTCCTAGGTGCACACTATTAGGTGCTATTAGCACTCGCTAGTGCTAGTTACTCGTTGTGAAACTTAAATAAACATTTGAATCATTAATATGGATTAATCCCAGTTAAAACTTAAATTTTCCTTAGTCTTATCTACTCATCTCCCTTAAGCAAATATAGAGGTGACCGTTAAAATTATATTTACTTAAACTGAAAATATATAAAATATATGTTTAGAAGACGTGCGTTAATATGTGTTTAGTTGCAGATACGGCGTTATTGGTAGTTTCTAAAACTACACAAGCTGTATATTAGGGAGAAGCTCGCTTTTTTTAATTTACCTTATTGTTTATTTAACTAAGTGTAAAAAAACTTAATACCTACAACATTCTTTTCAATTTAGTAATATGTATATATTTATGAGTTTTTGCGCTATGGATTTAACGAATTAAGGCTCGGTTCACTCACACTCCCCCGTGTTTTATAATAGGCGCGCGATAAGTTAATTTACCGCGTGGGTCGCGCAGTGGGCGGCCGCCCTACTGGTAGGGCGGGGGAGTTGCGGGCGAGACTACACTTGTTGCTCGTCGCGCTAATACCTATCGCCACTCGTGCAACAGGTTCATTTCATATGCTTCAAGATAAGGGACCTGAATAAATAAATACCTTTAAGCCGATAACCTGAGTGTAAAGTTCGGCTGGTCATAGTTATACCGCTAAGCGCTGTAAATGTAAAGTGATTGTCTGGTCTTTGATACTTCTTTCCAAACGGTGTTTTATTGTCGGTCACAAGTGTCACAACTTTTTTATTTTTGATAAGTATTTCAAACTTATCAAAACCACCCAAAATCGATGAAGTTGCAATATTTTATTACTTAGAACATATGACCACTATCAGTATCCATCATCCGATGAGGTCGATGTCATCTTGAAACTGCATTGTCATTGGACTTTTATTATCATAGAAAAAACGAGCCCCATCCACCGTACGTAGTAAAACCGACGTCGAGCTTGCAAAGCAAGTTTCTTATTGTGTCTTCGATTAATTAAGAAGAATGCTGTACCGTGCGCTCATTTTCCAAAATCGTGCGTAAATTATGATATTATGACCGTGATTGTAGCCGTATGGGCCACTAGTTGCCCGAAATAAAGATTTCATTCATTACCTATTGCAATTTTAAAACCATTGTTTTTTAAATTTTTCAAACAATTCTCTTCCTTTTCTTGAAAGTTAGGACAAGGAGCCCGTTCTAATTTTAATTAGGTACCTTAAGTAGTTACTTGTTCTAAAACTGTTATGGATCTGATCTGATCTGAGCTGATCATTTGTCAGCAGTAACTTTTAACGGCTGACAGATCAAATCCAGAACAGTTTCAGGACAAGAAATTAAAATTAGAATCGGGCTCCGGGATGGATAGTTCTCTTATATTGGTAACAACTAACACCGCCCCCGGTGTAGTCTTGACTAAAATTTAAATTACTTATCGTCAGTCGTTGATTTGGATTTCAAGATTTTCAAGCTCAGTTCATCTGTTGAAGAGGTCTCGGAAGAGATCTACATTGGGGAAGCTGGACTGGCGATTCCCTTCATCTTTGGCCTTAGCGTCTATTGCAGACGATTTATGGTGGAAGACATTAAATATACTGTAAGGAGCTTTAAAGAGATCGAGAATTAAATAAACGGTTGAACTCGGAAGAACGGACTTAACACTCTTAACAGGGGTAAGTAAAGAGAGTGCCCGTGAGGAGCGCCAGCGAGCGTTTCTACCGCCTCAGTGCGCGCGCCCGCGGCCGCGGCCGCCGCCGCCGCCGCCCGAGCCTCGCGCCGCTCGCCAGTCTCCACTCCACTCCACTCCGAGGCGCGTGGCGGTCGCGCAACGCCTCAGCCGCTGGGTCCATAACAACACTTTTACTCGATTTAAATTCGCAAACCGTGCCCGCGCGGAACTGTCACTTTCGCTCCAGATCCCCGACCGATCCCAATTATGATAACATTGTGATTCTAACCAGTGAAGTGCGCCCTTAAGCTGATCTCGGCTACATCCCAAGGTAAGTTTTACTCGTAGTCAGACTCAAAATTAATACGTGTCAGTTTGGAGCACTAAGTGAAAGGTACGCTCTTTGTTGTTAAATTACGTGACTAACCCGTCAGATAACTTCTAGTTGCATTTAGGGCACTCGAAAAGTTTCCAATTTCAAAATTAATTTTCATCCTTGGGTCGTACCTAAATGTTAGATTTACCCGATTATTACTAAACAAAGGCAGCTTAATGATGCATAATTATGTTTATATTTTCTTAAGTTGGTTTTTACTTAACAACCGTTCATTATTATATCACTTTCGTTGTCGGTTTGGTTTAGTATTTAACCACTTAGGTTGTACTATAGGAGTAGGTTCTTGTTTAGTCAGAACGGAAAATATGATTTTACTATTGAAATTAGGGAAGTGCGTCAGTTATTGGGGACAGCGTGCCCAATCCAAAGTGGACGGGACGGTTTAAGATGATATGAAAATTCCGGTTCATATAGGTAACGTAGGAAATACAAGCGCAATACTTTGTAATAAAATAAGTTAATAAAGAACCTTGTATTACAAGCTTCGTACAACAATTAAGAAAAGTTTGTAGTGAGTAAGGTTTTCTAAAACATTGAACACGAATTTAATAGAGCAAAATTTACTTAAATATAAATGCTTTTTCACCTCAGCAGCTCGAACAAGGGTACTTTGCTACTTAAAAACAGTGAGCAAAATTGCATTTTGCTCACTGAATGAGACAAAATGAGCAAAATGCGATTTTGCTCACTCAGTGAGCAAAATGCGATTTTGCTCACTCAGTGAGCAAAATGCGATTTTGCTCACTGTTTTTAAGTAGCAAAGTACCCTTGTTCGAGCTGCTGAGGTGAAAAGTTAATTGTTGTTAAATCTTAAGAAAACATGAATGAATAGAGGTAAGTGATGAAGAAGGAATACATTTTTCGGGTTCTCTAATATGTTCTCACTGCTGAGGTGAAAAGTTTTGTGAACTACACGAGATCAAAGTTATTTACATCTCGTGCGCTTTTGAGTCCCTTACTACGCTCAAGATTCTAAATTAGATTCACTCGCTACGCTCGTGAATCTAGTATAGAATCTTTCGCTTGCGCGGGACTCAAAATAAGCACTCGAAGAAATATCAAACTTTGATCTCTTGTTGTACAAATAACTATTTCAATCGGATGCCAATGCCATACAACGATTTATGAAAAAGTCGTGAACCACTTATCAAACTCGTGATTGACAATTAAAAGTACTTATTTTAATCTTATTTACTATTTGTCCTAACTGTACAAAAACATAATCATTAACATATATTATGTACCTTTCTCTTAAAAGTTGTATCTGTCACAGTCTTTTAGGATATACAAATATATTGTGGGTTTATTATTAAAGAAATAAAAACATTAGTGTTAATTCTATTGTCTCAAAATCAGATATGTAATGATAAACATATTAGTGGGAGTAGCTAGTACGAGGACTGGTAAAACTGGCGCCAAATGGACGTGTCGGAACTGTCGGATGGACTATGGATGGAGTCCGCTATAAACGCCATTGTAGTAATTAACTAAACCTAGGTGAACAATTGCCGACAGCAAAACCTATTATCACTACACTTATAAAACAAAGTCCCCGCCGCGTCTGTATGTTCGCGCGGTTTTCATCTATCAGTACAGTGATTCCTTAGGAAGGTTTAGGTGTATAAAATGTTGAGGTTTTGTGTAACCTGTGCGAAGCCGGGGCGGGTCGCTAGTACACCTATATATGCCAAGCATGGCCACTCCCGCGCCGCGTTGGCTTCCACAGCCATGGGAAACAGCGCTCTGTTGATGATATTTGAAAAGCCTGTACTGGTTAGACTGATATTCCATAGAGTAATGCACATAACGGAGAAATTAACGTTACTTTTTGTTATCAATATTTTACGACTTGTACAAATGCCTCACACTTCTTTATTATACATGTGGCTGATGCGGCCATTGTAGGCATAGCTAAGGTTTCAGTAGTAAAAATTGCATTAAGTTAACTACTACAAATTTCCCGCCGATAATAATGTTGACTGTTCTTATTAACTAAATTTCTCCTGAAGAAAAATGTATCTGTCTTCAGCAAGTCTTTAGTAATAACTTACCTACCTATATCCTAAGTACAATATGTTTCTATTGTTTCTGTATTCGGACGAATGTAATTGCATATTAACACATATTCCCTTTATTTTATTCATTGCCGGGTTTTCAAGAAAATAACTACAACTATCAAACTAGGAAACAAACCTAGTTACTTGATAACCCTATAACCACATATCATTATTACTTGCACAGCTTGTTTCTAATACATACCTACCTGCAAACAGATATAACTTTCAGCAAAAACACTATAAACATACGCATGCAGCTAAAACCTTTTTACTTAACACAAAATTACTCGTACATATCTAATATTACCTAAGCTAAGGTATTTTCTTTGTAGGTGGTGGACATAGGATTTAATTAACCACAACTTAAGCAACTTTCATATATTTACGATAAACTGAGCAATTATCCTGTAGGGATTGTAGGCAATAATAAATAAATCCTCATATGTATATGTCTATCTGAAGTGGCCAGTGGTTTAGGTAGTTTTTATAAGTTAAAGAACCCTTTGTCTATGCGTATTTAATGTTATTATTTTAGGCAATAGACGTTACATTTCTTTCCCAAACTAAAATGTAATGTAAGTGTACATAGTACTCGGGAATTATCGAATACTTCCAAACGTCTGGTAGTTCCGAAAATTGAGTGATTATGGGTGATTTTCAGATACGTATACCTACCTATTTACCAGCCATCCAGAATACATCCGAATACGTCTTTTTTTAAACCAGATGCCAGTATTTCGTTGGATAAATAAACTAAAACATATCCCTTAATTTGGACATCGGCGTATCTCGTCATAAATTTATTTTAATTGACTTACTAAATCATTCATATCACCGAACCAATAAAATTGTTATCAAAAATATTACCTAGGTACTCTTTTCCTTTATCGTTGGTATCTTGGAAAATAGGATTGCAATATTAGTTGTTGTTTAAATACAGTGTCTAAAGTATGCCTTTATATTTTTCTACTGAAAAAAGGGACCACGTATTGCTAACCCGCTCAAGGAAACGATTTTTTTATTTCAATACACTGTCCAATATAATATATCATAGGGAAAAGCACTTGAACCTTATCGAGCAGCTTTTGGTAATAGAACACATCAAAACCGTGTCAGAACCGAAAGGCAAATAGTGTCTAATATTTGCTGGAAAGATTTTTATCGAAAGCGGAAATATCTCCCGAGTTTTTTTTTTTAAATAGGTACCTACCTACTGCCCACTGTATCTACAACCCAATAAATGTTATCAACACGTACGTACGTCGCCATCAGGGGTGATACTTATATTAAACAAGAGTTTCACAATAGAAGATGTTGGGAAAGTGGGAAAACTAATATGTATATACCTAAGTGTATAGATGCTATATTGCGGAATTCGGATACAGAAACGTCAAGGCTCGAGATGTAGCTAGGATGAACACTGATTTGAGAGCTCTGATGTAGTAGAGGTTACATCCTAAATAAATTATGTACTAAAGTACTATTTTTTAATAAGTTATTTAAAGAGGAACCTAAAAATAGTTAATATGAACTATTTCGATCTGTGCATTAAGCTTAGTACGTATAGGGTACCCATAGGTTTAGGTTCCTACTCTACTCTACTTCTTAAGCAAGATAATCTTTAAGAAAGTTTCGGTCTGTTCTGGGGCGTTAAAAAAAACAGTAGCAAATAGACGCTCCGCGGAACTACGGAAATGGTAGCTAATAGCTCTGCCTCTAATAGCGAAAGTACCTTCACTTTCAGCGTTGTTGTAGCCTCAGATCAACTGCCATAACTGCCTCGCGGCAGTCGCGCGGCCGGGCTGCCTTATCGACGTTCGTTCGGTTCTCACACTTACGTTTTATTATCATTACGTCTTTCACGTCATTCATCCTTCCAAATGACATCTTTTACTTAGATTGGTACATTAACTTTCACGTAGAGTGTGTTAATTGATTTGATATGTTGCTCACTTTTCGTTACGTTTTCAAATGTGAGATGCATTCATTTTCGAATGAGTCGACTTGTATTTTCGGCGACGTCATCAATTTGTTACGGCATCGGCGTCGATTATTACCGTAAACAAACGAAGCGATTATGAAATAATGATCGCAATATCACAGTAATAAAGTCTGTGCGGAAAGAGAAGAGTTGTGGAATGTATTGGTTGGGCCCCATACATTCCACGACTCTTCTCTTTCCGCAAAGACTCTATAAATCACAGAAGTGCATGACATTTCCCTTCGTAAATCTACCTATTTTAAGTGGACGCGGCCTTGGAAGTACAAGTTAGACCTACGTGTTTAATTAAGGGTTAAAGAGTGCGCTGGATGTGGGTGGCCGGGGATCGCCTAATCGAGGAACTTTAACGGACGTCTTTTCGCTAACATGATAGAAACCCGTTCTCATTACTATTTGTTTACTTATTCATTTTACAGAAGCGTAGCAACCTTGAAACAAATGACATCAAAACAATATATATCACTAGCATTACTTGAATTGTTTAATGTTTAGCCAGCTGATACATTTCGTTTAATAAATGCGACATTCAAAACAGCTTGCGTGGACTTAAATTAAAACACAATTCATACACGTTCTTGCATATCGACGCGTACGTTACGTACATTAGTGTTACCTCAACTTAGTAACGGGCGGCTACTTGATTTCTTTTTTAATTATCGAATTATTTGCTTAGTTTGTAAGACTAGTTTTCATTACACTCCTATAAAATCTTTGAATACCTAATAAAGAAAGTATAATTTATTTCAAGCTGTCTTCATGTTAAATGCAAATGCCTATGTTTAGCCTAAATCAGTTTTAACGGTATAGGAAAAATAAAAGAAGAAGAAGATGAAGGCTTAAACATGCTGTAAATAGAAGTGTGATAACACGCGGTTCAAAAACAAAAAATCTACTTATGTAAGTACATGTTATTTAGCAGTTTTTGCACGAAACTTTAATGTTAAACAAAAAGCATTGTTTTTTAAAGTGTATGATTCATGTTTACTAGCAATATTGATACGATGAGCGCAAACTATAAATAAACTCAGCTTTGTAGATCATTGTCGGTTGAAGTTCATTCAGCGAACAGGTATCGGGTCATCACATTCAAGGCGTCTGATAAGAAACTCGAGACTCGAGATAAGTATGCGTTGTAGCAAATTATAATTCGGTTTTATTCCTTATGCAATGCACTAGCGGAGTTAGTGCAACAATGGAAGTGATTACCGTAAGTGGGCTAAGAATGGTAAGCAAGGTGAAAGTGTCTGGGCCAGTTCTTGAAGGTCGACTTCAAAGACCAGTACTGTTATTTCCTTGGCTCACCGACCGTTGGCGAGCCTTTACCATCGTCAAGGTAGCATAATGATCCGATTACACTTAGTTGTTACGGATCCATGAGTCATATTTTATACTGGTTGCTTTGAGTCAAATGCTTGTGGCGCTCGGAAACAGACCCAGCGTCCGCCGGGGACCGCGCCTGCGCTACCTTGATGACGTGCTTACCTATACCTACCAAACGTCATCGTTACCGTTAAATGTCAACCAAATGCCAAACGTATGATCCTTGCATTTTATTAAGATAGTAAGATTAAGTGATATGGGAACGACTTGTTAGCATTAATAACGTCACTTAAAGTTTATTTTTTCAAGAAATTCATTTAGAATCATCAAAAAATTATAAACTTTTTACTTGGTAGCCATTATCTTTATAGTAAATACATACATATTATAAGTAAGTAAATACATTTTGTTCTTATTAAATCAGGTGTTCGGTCGGATCGAGTGACGCAAGCATTTTATGTTTGATTTTAAACAATGATGGTTTTCGAAGACTCGTGTAGGTAAATAGTTAAGGTTTAACAATAGTTATAATGAACAGTCTGTCTTCTCAACATTTTATAGTTTTAACGTTACAACTCATGGAACAGTTACAACCTATTAAATAGGTATAGTTGGTCAAACCAATTTGTCAGTAAATAAGAACAAAAAAAAATTACTCATCCTTTTCTTTGTCACCACAGATATCCAAAAAATATATTCACACTCAATGTAGTAGTTATCAGTAGTTATTAGTTAAAAATTGTCAATAGTTTAATACATAGGCGAATTGGGAGATCAGGTTAAAGGAACCAAGTTATTTAAGACAGTCTGTCTGTGGCTTATCTTTTGCGCTATTTGTATACGTGTCTATCCTGTTTCTAGATATCTGGCAGGCATATTATGTGCTTAATTCCCGCCATACGTTGAAAGATTTGTCCGGAGAAGGCACATCTGCCAAAAGATCTTACAGAACCTAAGTACATACGTACAGTTACTTACCTATTTTTTGTTAAATTCACAAAATACTCGTAATACAGATTTGAAAACTCGAATTATCGGATTTTTTCCGAGGGCTTCAAGTTAACAAATGAAAATTTTAAATGCGGGGTTGATATCTAATTAGTAATGTAAATACTTTTATGGAATTTTTGTTGACTAAGTGTAAGGCCTGAGTTGACGCTCGAAGCGGAGCGTTCGGCGGGGCGTGCAGCGTGGCGTCGGGCTCACAAGTGATTTGAGCAGCGTGCACTAAGGCCGCTCCTATACGTTTGCATTTGTTTAACATGCCCAACACACCTCAGGCCTTACACTTAGTGTTTTGTTTGGAAATGTTTCAAAATATTTCCGTTCACTGTCTACAGCTCACACAGCCACTACTAACAAAATTTGCATAGCAGGCCAATTCGAAGGAACACTAACATCAAAATGTCATCAAAATGATATCATTTACCTAATTATCGTGCATTTCGCTATTAATTGTTCGCACATGTATCGGCGCGACCAAGACGCACGATAACTGAATGACATCACATTCTAATGTCAGTTTACGTTCGAATTGCCCCCCCCCACATCTAGCGTCTTCCGAACGTCGACGCGTCACCAACGCCCGCGCGGCGTCGACGCCGCGCTCCCGCAGCGGCGACGCGACGCTGCGGCGCCTCTCGAACGTCGACGTCGCAGTGACGTCCGCGCGGCGCCGACGCCGCGCCCACGCAGCGCCGACGCCGAGCCCGTGCAGCGCCTCCGCGACGCCAGCGGCGACCAACGTCCAGTCAGACGCTCCGACGCTCGACAGCCGCCACTGACGTCGAGAAGGCGCGGCGCTAACGCGGCGCCGACGCCGCGCGGACGTCACTGCGACGTTGACGTTCGAGAGGCGCCGCAGCGTCGCGTCGGCGCTGCGGGAACGCGGCGTCGACGCCGCGCGGGCGTTGGTGAGGCGTCGACGTTCGGGAGACGCTAGATGTGGGGGGGCCCTAAGGTGGTGCGCTCGGTAGGCGTTTTGATTAAGAACAAAACTGCGGTGTAATCCGGATATTCGGCGGATATAATCTGCATATTGGCAACATTACATTTACATACCTATTCAATTTTTAATTGCGAATTAATTTATGCACCTGAGATTGGCTCTTATGTAACTTCTACGATTATATTTCAAGTTTAAAACTTGCTTAGTGTTCTTCGTATTAATGCACTCTAATACCAAATGACATTATTTTACCTTATACATAATACTAAAATATGGTACTATTAAAATTTCAAAGTAAACTTTTGTTGCTAATTTCAAAATTGTTAAATCAGAATCGGGTTCCTGGAATTAGAATCTGGAATCGTAGCATTTTCGTAGCACCGTAGCGTGTTGCGTTTCGTAGCACGCGTGACGTGGCACTCGCGCCGACATAACGTTCTACAGTCGAGAGTTGATTCCGGTCGCACTGACAGTCTGGCAAAAGTAAGATGAGAGGGAATGACGAAAATGTAACTAATGTAAGCAAAAGAAAATGTAACAGGGTATTAGTGTAATTACCTATAATTCATGGAACATGTAAATCGATATCAATTGAAATTACTTTACTAATTAGGGACCAAAATACAGAGTTAGCGTTTACACTGCTCACTAAAAATCGCCCTGATTGCGTGTAACCGTGTTTTAAGCTTTTCGAGAGAACACTTGCTAGGTACAGTCATCTGCAATAATACGTTACTCTTCGAAGGCCGCAAAAATATGTGACCCCCGCTCTTATTATGGCTAGCTCTACAAATAAGATCTTGACAGATATTATTGCGGCCTTCGTTGTGTAATATATTATTGCAGGTGACTGTACAACTATAACCCAAATTGTTGAATATACCTAATTGAAGTTTTTTTTCTATTAGGTTCAAATGAATATCAAGTACACGGTACACGTATCTACCTACACACGCATCACTACTACGCGTATTTGGACGAGACAGGGCATTAAGTACCATGCAGACGTTTGACTATATGTATATAATTATATATTTATAGGCATGGGTAGTGTCCCTGCCTCAAGAAAGTCAGAAAGTCACACTACCCACCAGTAGCGGTTGGCTTCGAAAGTAAAGATGTTTCTCTAAATTTTAATGGTGTCTAATAAAATATAGGCAGCCGTTTGATACATGGTAGGTATGGGAGTCCCGAAGCGTGTCATTAGCGGCACGGCGGACAGCGCCGCCGAGGCGCCGTCAATTCGCCTGGCGCCAGACACCCTCCCCTCGCAGCCTCTGTTACTATCAGAACCGTAAACCGGGGTGAGTAGGTTTCGCGGGGAGAGGTGGGTTATGAATGGGGAGAGAAGGTTTGAGAGGGGGGTGAGAAGGGATTTTAAGGCTACTGCTACAAAAATAATGTATTCCAATTTAAAATGGAGCTATAGTAATACGCATAATAAAAAAAAAATGGATCCAACAATCTTCCAAAATCACCTTTGTATGAAAACCCCTCTCACCCCAAATACGAGGCACTACGGGGTGAGGTGGGTTTTCCTTTTTATCGTCAAAGTTATGAAATGGAACTACCCAAAATAAAATAGAAACTAAAATACAAACGTCCGGAACACTCATTATATACACCATTCAGTTTTCATATGTAAACATAAAATGTAATCGAGGTTTGAATTTCAGTTTTGACCCTACTCACCCCATTTTACGGTACCATTAGTACCTTACCGACTGGGATACTATGTTCATTGAAATTTTATATCTAGAGGGAATGCAAAGACAACTTTTTGAACGTACATATTTTTTTGGATTGGAAAATTTTCGTTATTTTTAGTTCATAAAACATAATACTTACAGAATGTTTCTCTTTACTGGATGATATAAAAATTTACTAAGCTTTATGGTATTTTTAGTATCATCACAAGTTGACAAATAAACCGCAATTCGTGGCTAAAGTTAATTTTTCAATGGCAAGTTAGACAATAAACCTGAAAGCTCTGAAAAACTGAAAATAAATATCTTGGAAATTATATTTTTGATCCCCGGTTTAAAGCATCAAAGTAATAGGAATACCTCGATTTACCTTGAAGGAATACCTCGATTTACAAATCTGTCTGTATAATAATGTCTACCTACATATACGGGTAGGTTGTAAAAAATCAATAAATATTTCGTAGAACTTGGAACTCTTAACTGTCGTATATCCTGCGTTCTTATATCCAAGAAAATGTAAACCTTTTGGCACGGGCCAATTTTATGTTATTGTCATGTTGAGCAGGTTTTACACAGGTGGTTCTTGCCAATTTTCAACAAAAACATACTTTAGTCGAAGGGCATTTCTTACAAAAGTAGAGCCGCAGGTTTTACATGTACCTATCTAACGGCGCGATTCGGGAAATGAATTAGCTAGAGATTCACTAGAAATGAAATAGTAAAGCTATGTGACGTTCCACGGCAAAAGGTACCTTATGGCGGCTGGCGCTTACGCTATTATTACCGCCGCTCCAATATTCAGCCGGGGCAGTGGTACCTTTTGCAGTGGAACGTCACATATTTTTACTATATCATATCTCTGGTGTGTTGAGGCCAAGGCCTTTTTGGGGGAGGTGGGGAGACGCATGCGGGAGAGGGGTTTGGATCCTCGCTCTGGGTTCTTCCTGATGCAAAGGTTATCCATCGCGGTTCAACGTGGCAACGCAGCGAGCGTGATGGGCACTTTTGCATCGGGGGGGTCGCGGAGCGATTTTATCGGCTAAATTTAGTCTAAGTGTAATTTGTGTTTGATTTTTTAAGTTTTCTTGTTTCTTTAGTTAGTTTAGATCATATGTTTTTTTTTAAGTTACTTTGATGTGTAATTCTGTAAATCTGACATTATTGTGAAATAAATAAATAACGAGTTTCATATCTAGTGAATCTCTAAATCATTTCCCGAATCGCGTCGTAAGTTAGCTAGTACATTAAATATTTTATTTTTCAGCACAGTAGTTGGTAAAAGCTCTCTTTGTACTCGTACTTCAAAAACTGATAAGAAAGTTTCATTTTATCCATATGTTTGGCAAAGTAATCTGATGCAAATTTTGAAGTAGGTACCTATTTGCTCATGTTAGCTGATAGAATTGACAGTTTAAGTGATGATTTTGATTGATAAATAATTATATAATAACGTTAAATTTTGAAAGTTTCGCTTACTCGGGCAACGAGGGGCTAAACAACAACTTAGCCCCCTTGTAAAACTAGTAACTACCTAGTAGTGTAACAATGTCTCTATCCTCTAGCGAACCAATTGCCTTGAAAGTTGCATGTGAATAACACGCGAAACGATAATCAATTAATATGCACCTTGGTAACTTACCTAACACAAGATCTAATCTGATAAAAGTAAGTACATTAAAATTGTAATAAAAGTAAAACCTGCATTTTCGTTGCTATGGAATAAATCACAAAACTAAAGTTGATTAAATGCGCTACTTATTTATTTACGAGTATATATTGGTCACGCTAATGGTTATCGAATTGTTAATTTAAGTGTTTGTAGGTACATATAATATAATCTTGAAACAATAATGGTGAAACAAAGTTTTTCAATTAAGTACTTATATTTGATGTGAATGTCGTTGCACTACATTGTCGTTGTAATAGGTATTATAGTATAGATTGTTTTGTTATTTAATCTCCGTTTTAAATACTATTAACAGTATTGGATAAAACAACGCGCCTAATATATCAAGGCATGATCTAACATTTATCTACTATTAGTTAGAGGGTGGTACCTAAATATATTTGGCGGAAATATTAAGTGGCTTTGAGGTGGAGTATGACCTATAAACTGTATCTTAATTGAGTGGTCGGTATACTACTGTCACATTTACATTATTTACGAATCTCGGCTAATTAGTTTGAAATTATCATTCCAGATCTCAAAATGCCCCAATGGGCTAGCGCGGAGGGCGGAGGTTCCGAAGCAGAGTCGCCGGTGCAGATGACGTGTTATGAAGACGAATCCTCCGAGTATTATGAGAACAAGCCCGACATAGCTGACATGAACATAGAACAAGCTGGTGGTGAGTACGTATTCATTATAAATCTTTAACAAACTGTATGGACCCTTTGCCCATAGGGTTACACCTAATATGCACACTCATCAATTGACAGCCTAGCAATACTGTAACAAAAATCTTCTACGCTAGTCCTTTTTCTAGGTCATTGTTAAATTTTGAGTTTTAGTTTTCAACGGGTATTAATTATCATGCTTGTTTTTCAAAAGGGTATCAGACATTTGTCATTTCAATTATCAATTCATCATAAGTTCTGCTTTTTTATTTTTTTCAAATACAGTGTGTGGTTTAAATAGGTAGGTAGTTAACCCAATTGTAAACTGGCAAAGTCAGAGGATTTATTACATTTGTGGATTTTTTCATAGCTTACTCTATATCAGTATAAGTATAATTACTTACGTCAGACTCAGTTTGTAGCACTTGAGCAATTCCAATATAAATCGTTGCCAGTAAAGCTAATAAATGTTTAAAATCAACATTTTAATATGTCTATAGGAGTCGAACGGCACGAAGTAGATAAGGATATTACGAAAATCACCCATAGCAGTGCGTACTAAATCGATTAGTCTGCACTCGTGCTCTTACGCAAAAGGTTTATCAAGCGTGCAGTCGTGTCACGTAATGCAAAGTTTTGTAGAACATCTTGCTCGTTGCACGATTTGCTTAAGAAAGTGTTCTGCTGAACGCCCTGATTGCCAGACTGCTTCGTGCTTGCTTGAACACGGATGAACACTTCTTGGCGTGCTTAGACCTCTTAAAGTCTAATGTAGAGCGAAAATAATTGCCCCTGACGTCACCGATACCGGCGATACCTATGCGAAACGCGATAAACCGCGGTATTCGGAAAACAAAATCCGTTCTAGAGAAGAGAACGATACGATATGTACTAGATACCTTGTAGTATAGATTTCAACTAGATATCTTTTGCAGTTCAATTAGCGCAACCAAATGTCACTTTTACGTTAAATTATCGTATTAAGATCGTTTCAAAATCGTTTTGAGATCTAAAAATACATATAACGAGACGTTTTAGACATTGTGGAAATCGTTCAAAAGTATCTCCAGAATCGTGGAAATGTCAAATTTGACAGGCGAGATCTTAAAAAGATCGTTGTCGTATCTTGGTGATGTCTAATAAATATCTAATAGATATCTAGTTCAAAATCCGAATCGGGCCCAAAGTGTTTCTAAAGTTAGCGGAAATTATTAAAATTGATTCAAATTAACATGAGAATAATATAAGCTGTGCCTGTAGACTCTACACCGTTGAGCAAAAATAAAGCACAATATTATAAATATTATAACACTTATTAATGTACCTCTACTGAGTTTAGGATACATATGTAGATTGTAGCTGTTGTCCTGCGAAGCTGGTGGACAATTATTTTGGTGTTATCTTTATATTTTGGGTTCACAGCAGTGGACAAATCTCCTGTAGCGACTGTAGTGGTCATTATTAAATTTTTATGAAGGTTTTACATTGAAAGGCATTTTAGAATTGTTACTACTATACAAAACTCTGGTATATAGTCATACATATAAGTCAGTCTGATAGATAGTGTTTTCGCCATGGTGTCGGAATCGGAATAAAGGACCTAGACCCGTTACTTGATTGCCGATTGGTCTACTACTCTCCTACTAACCACTATCCTAGCAATTAATATACCTATTTGTTATTATCAACATACGGACGTCATTTTTGTATATAGTGAGGACGTCGTGACGTATAAAAAGGTTTTATGACGACAGCCGGATTAGTTTACGCATCACTTACTTACCTCCCATTTGGTCAGAGTTATAGTTAGTTGGTTATATATATAGGTAAGTGTTAAATATCTCGCGGTTATTATACACTTGCTCTGAGATTGCAGAATTATAAAAAAAGTGAATAAGTATATAGGCTGATAATGTCGATAAGATATATGTCGAATGTGTAGGAAACACACTAATGATGCTTTTAAATAAAATTATATGCAAATGGTGGCTACCTACGAGTATTGTCATACCGACCTTTAGTAACAATACGTTCCAGTAGTGGTAGATAGAAGCCGATTAAAAAATGCGATATTTCATTTATTGCCTTAGTGCATACCTAACATTGCAACTATAGGTACATTGCACTTAAATATGTAAGTAGCTTGTAGCTATCGCTGCAAAAAGTCACCGTGGGATCTCGTCATATTCTGAACTGTATCTTAGAGTTAAAAGTGAAACCAAAAGAACCGAGAAATTATTTTAGGTCAAATGCATTATCAAGTTGTTGCTAATTGCTAATTAAGTCATTACATATTCGTATTCGTATTATTTCGTATGCAACGATTAAGTACCGTTCCGTTTTTGTACGGTGGCGTGCGCTCGAACAATTAAACACTGATAAACTATGTATAGAGGCAGATATTGATTCGTTACGACGAAAATTATATCAACTTCATCACAATTCTCATAAAGCGAGGTATTTAACGAAGGTGTAGCGGGAGTTATGACATTTTACTCTCTAGGATTTTTTTTATTTTTTATTACCTATGTCACTTAGAATCAGTGATCGTTAATTTTCCAGCAATTTTGGTGCAGCATAAGAATAAAGGATTTTCTTTAATTTTTTTCTAGGGAGAGGATTGGTTAAGGTTAATATTACTGTTATTAACCCTAATTATCTATTCCACCTAGAGTAGGGCATACAGATGCTTTAAACCAACAATGCTGCACCAAAATTGCTGGAAATTTAACGATCAATGCTTAGAATATAAAGTAAAAAATTTATAAGTCACATTTATGGGACGAATAAACTAATTCAGATCTCCTGTGCTTACGGCCCTAACTAACTAACTAATAACGTATTGCCAATAACAATGTTAGTGTAGTTTTCGCACATATATATGTATTTAAAGACACGTTTTGGTCAAGTAGTTACAAACAAAATGCATAACACCTAAGCCAATACGTAGAAAGAAAGGTTACAATAAATGTGTACAAAACCGAACTTATCTCTTCAGGTTATATATTAGTTGCAAGTTAGTTGGGGTGTAAAGGTAAACACCAAAACTCCTACACTGAGTAGGTAGGTACCTACATTTTATTGCATTTTAAATCACCCGCATTATTGTCAGTAAATAGAAGGTGTCTCGTTAACTTTCGCATGTTATTATTCGGTAGGTTATAAGACCTTTCGAGATTCAAATGAAGACGGAAATTGTAAATTGGACTGCTGTAGTTAACCAAAAATAGAGTGCCCTAAACACTCCTAAAATTCCAATAGCGTTGTTTGGTGCACATAGAAATGTGTCACGCAGGTAACTATGGTGTCTTAACTGTGTCCAGAGTGTCCGCACGGCCTGATTCGATCGGGCAATTTCATCAGATTGGCGAAAAATTGTCGCGTCTGGACTCCACATTAGGTGACAAATACTTTTCTTTCATTTCAGAGTTTTACGACAGCGGAAGCGGCAGCGATGAGGTGGTGGTCCGGCGGGGCTGCCGCACTCGGCGGGCGGCGGCCGGCTCCTCCTCATCCGGCGCTTCTGCGGGCTCCGGCACCGGCCGCCGCCGGCGATGCGGGGTCTCCGCCCGGGAACGGAATCTACGACGGTTGGAGAGCAATGAACGGGAACGCATGCGAATGCATTCACTCAACCGAGCTTTCGAGGCAAGTAGATAAAGATACGTGATTAGAAGAGTGCGAATGGTTATTTCGTTTAGATAAGTAGTAATCATGAGATGTTTGAGCTTAGACTAATGTAAAAAATATTTGTCCTATTCTAAGTATACATAATATATGCATACATTTTGGACGTATGTGCGTTATGGGCATTCATTACGACTAGCTAAAGCGTAAAAAACCGCTTAATACCTAGTAGTGTCAATGTCATAACAAGCCAATGCTCAGCAGTGTGAGATAAAATGCTGATACGATGATGATGATGATTGTCACAGCAAGCAGAGCTAGGCTAGCTCAACTAATAAGTTTTGTATTGGCGTGATAATAAAAATGAGCGTCATAATCAAATCAGTTTTTTTTTTTCAGGACCTGCGGCGGGTAATTCCTCACGTGAAGAAAGACAACAGAAGCCTATCCAAAATAGAAACCTTGACTCTTGCCAAAAATTACGTTAAGGCTCTCACAAACGCCATTTGCTCTATGAGAGGCGAGGTGCCTCGTTACAAGTAAGTTGTAATCATTTTTATAATAAAATCAAAGATATGATTTTGACTGGAACAAACTGGAGGATTGTGTTGTTAAGTGGAGATTAAATTGTCCGATCGAATCAGGCCGTGCGGACGTTAACGCCAATTTGATTCCCCGATCAAATCAGCAGGAGCGGACACAAAAATGCCAATTTTCGAAGTTAGTATCTATGGAATGCAAATTGGGTGATTAAATGGTGTACGTGTGATGAGATTGCAGCCAATTATTTTCCTGATCCAATCGGTCGATTTGCCCAGCCCGTCTGGACACAGCTTTATTTACTGATTTTCTATGGCCACTTTCCAGCTCCAACTTGATCATTGAATACAGGATTAATGTGTTTTTTTAAATTTCAGTTTCGACAGTGCAGATGAAAACGTAGAGCCAGTTTTCGTGTTGAGCCGCGACGAGCAGAACAACAACGGGCCGACGGACGAGGCCGAAGAGACGGCGTCGAGCGTCCGGCCCCTCTGACCCCGCGGCCTGACCGGCCCCTCTGACCCCGCGGCCTAACCAGCCCACTCATCCTCACCGCTCAGTCAAACGTTGCCACTATGCTCTCGATTTAATTTTAGTAAATTAATCTATCTATATTCGTTGCCAAAAATACTTATAGCTACTTAATAGACAAAAATAAACAGAGGGTTAATATTATATGGATATCGTATGAGATAATCTTCACTTAATCGCTAAGAATTATTCCGTGGAGTATGTAGAAATATGCAATAGATGCAATCGCAATCGTAGTGCTTGGCCGTAATTTCAAAATTCAATAAAATTTACCAACAATGCTTAGAATAAACGGAAAAGTGGATTTGAACAAATTAACTCTGTTTATGCTAATTCAAGGTAGCAAGTAGCGTAACACGCAAAGGAAAAAACGCGAAGTTCCACAACTATTCGGAACAAAGTGATACATTATGTGCAAATAATAAAATTTATTACAAGTAATATAAATAGTTAATTATTTCTATTATAGCAGAAAATCGGTTCTTTCCCGTTTCGAGTATACCAATAAAATAAAAATCCATTTTTAAAATACATAATATTCCTGTTCAGGGCATTCAGTAACCTACCTAGGTAATCTTTATTGTCGATCTAACCTACTATCAAAAATCATTCTGAATCTAGACTTAATTACGCATTTACCTACTAGATGTATGAGTAAGTATACATATACTTCTCCCTGACAGTGCCAACAAACGCATTTTCCTATGCCTAACTTAGGCTTCTACCGATGTCGCAACAAGTGGCATTCGATTTTAAATAGGTACCTACCTAATTTCTGGCTAATATAGGAGCAACGAGTTCAATCGTTCGAATAAATGCCGCAATGTATTGCAAACTATGGAGAGTAGGCTTTTACGGAACTTTTCTCAGGTTATATGTAGTAGAACTAGGTACAGTTATAATAGTCGTCAAAATTAAAAAATCATAATATTTAATTTCATCTGTATTTTAGAAGACGAGTATAGATTGGTTTAAGAAATGTTTAAGACTATATTTTATACATGTAATGGCAACACTTTTAGTCTCACGGGCTCTGAATTAAATCTAGGTAGATTAGCGCCTTAAGTTTATGTAAATTTTGTGATTATTAAATTCGTAATGTTATTAAATCTCATTTTATAGTTACCAATTTGTAATAACTTTAGTGGGTACCTAAATTATTTAATTGATTTAAGATAAGAGTTATTGCATTTTTAGTGATTTTTAATAATTAAATTTTATTTTTAGAGTTTTTGTGAATATATGTTTATGATGACAATGGTTTTGCTGTATTATAATTAATAGACGGTATCTACCTATACAAAATTATTAATTATGGAGTTATAGTAGAAACTTCGATACCTCTATCAAGCATAGTTACAAAGGTAGAGGTATTTAAATATTTTCTAATGTTTATTATTATGTGAACGTTTATATATAAAGTTGTAATAAACCAAATCCCTCTTTAATATTCCTAAAAATAATGATGTTATTTTCGGAATCTAATACACACCTTATATTTATTTACTTACTTGTAATTTTAATAACATAAATGTTACCTACTTACTTAAGTAAAGAATGCTATATGTATTACATTTTATATTAATAATGTAAATTTTGAAAAAATCTATAAAGAAAATAAACATAAATACCTATTTCAGATGAAATGCAAACGTGCACTTACCCTTGTTTAATTTATTTATATCCTTCCATGAAATTCAAACCAATTTAGCTGGTTGTAGTCAATGATATTATTATACCTATAGATATAACTAGTTAACTATACCAACATATATAGTTCGTTTTTTTAGCATTAGAAATAAGGTAAACAATCTTGATGTGTCTTTTAATTGTAAATCACATTTTAAAAATAAGTTACGGTAAAGTTACCTACACATTTCTGGCTTGCCCAGGTGCGAGTAAAGGCAACTTGTACAATTTGTCACAAGGTCAGCGCTTCAATTTTGTAACGCCTATAACATATCTTGAGTTTTGAGTAATAAACAGGGATGTTACGGAGCTCCGTTTCCGATTCCGTTAAGTCGGAACTTCCGTTTGGTATTACACATCCGTTTCTGTTCCGGTTCCGTTACTTTTGAAACGGAAGTTATATCGGATGTCAATGATTAGCGCGGCAGCGGGACATGAGCGATGTACATCAAAAACAAACAGGTTTATACCAATCATTCGCTCATAGCCCCGCTTGCCACGTGCTGCAGTAATTAGATGTTCTGGTATATCCGTGTTTTTGAATTTAAAGTACCTATTCGTATGTGTTGTGTTGTGTATTGTATACCTACTGATAGTACTGACTCAGGCTCCGGTTCTGGTTCCGGTTCCGTTTTCGGTTCCGATTCCGTTTCTGGTTCCGATAAACTAAATTTAAAACATCTGGTTCCGCTTTCGGTTCCGATAAAACCACATCCGTTACATCCCTGGTAATAAATAATTGGTTGTAGCTAGTATTGAAGGTAATGGATATAATCTATGGGTTCTCTCTCAGGCCGAAGGAGTGCATGATACACAACCTTTGGATACCTATTCAATTCAAAATCCGAGTCACTAAATGTAACGTGCTATTATTGCGTACAAACATTTGTACATTGAGTTAAACATTGCATGCATATGAGGAATCAGAGGGCCTACCGCCAACATCAAAAACTAGACCATCGTTATCTGCCTTTCTATCGCTCGAATACGCAAGAGCGATTTAAAGGCAGATAATAATGTTCGATGATGGCTGTGGGCCATGTATGCATACGCGTATGTGTGCGGATGCGAAATTGCGAATAAAATTGTCTTATGTCTACTCTAACTCTACAGGAGAGGAGACTAAGCAGTTTCGAGATCTGAGGGTCTACCGCGATTACCGTGAACCACGTTTGACGTGCTGCCTCTCTGTCGCACTTGTAAATTCAAGTGTGACATGAGGCAACACGTCGACCGTGGTTCGCGGTAGTTTCTCTGAATTTTTAAATGCATAAAATAACCGACTTACCCGAATAATCACAACCTATCTCATAGACAGCGTAACTAAAACCCAAATAGACTACAGAAATCTATAGACGTATGCAAATATATACCTATTCCCTGCCTATTCCAAATTTCGCGCCTAGGTAACCCATAGTCACATTTGGTTTAGTTCATAAATGTTCTCAACAATGGAATTAGCCCAAACAGCCATAATCCATAGACTTTTTTATATTTAAAAAAGATATATTATATCAATATCTCATATTTTTATATAAACTGTTATTTAATATTTGAATTCGTAAAATATAATAACTATAAAATATATAATTTATTTTTATGCTTAAGAAGCTAAAGTTAAGCCCTTGCTACACGGTCGCCGACAAGCCTACTAACCGTCTGACCTTGGTCAGTTTTGGTCAAATTTTGTTGGAAACAACAACAACTGTCTACACGGTCCGGGACGGACCAAGGCCACGCGGTCTAGGGGCTTGTCGGCGACCGTGTAGCAAGGGCTTTATCTTGGATTATTTTTTACTCTCAATGTTGCCATAGCTGGCCATCTGAGAGAGAGAGCGTAGATAAAAATTAAATTCCTCATGTGCGTGTGTAGGTAGAATAGGTTCAATCTAAATTTTATAAGTAATTTGTATAATAAAGAAAGATTTAACTTTGTTGGTGCGTTATTCTATATATTTTTTGACATCAAAGGATTGCGAAGAAATACAATCTGCAACAAATTCCACCCAAGATTACTGAGTTCACCTGAATACAGATCTGCGTCTATCGCAATATGGCCGTCCTGTAATGATTCGGTGGTCAGTGATATTATTGTGATTTCATCTCCTACGAACAATCAACATGGAACTGCGAGTCGGTAACAAATACCGACTGGGTCGTAAGATCGGTTCGGGGTCTTTTGGAGATATATACCTTGGTAAGTATGAGCTGAGATTATTGTAAACAAAGAAAAACTGATGATAGTGGGCCAGCTGCGATTTTTTTTGTTTCGAAATAACTAGTTGTTTCATTTTGTGTTAGATACTGTGTAATCTTGAGGTCATCGTAATTCCTTGCTTGAGAATTCAAATGGGTATCTGCTTAACCATGATGAGCTTGATAATGCAAATCTTTTCCCAGTTGAATCTAATCTACTTATTCAGCTTCAAATTTACATTGACTTTGAGATGAAACTTGAACCTCGATGCAGGTTTACTGCTACTTAAGCATACGAATTTCTACTTACAGGCACCAATATTGTAACTAGAGAAGAGGTAGCTATCAAATTAGAATGCATCAAGACAAGGCATCCACAACTACACATAGAAAGCAAATTTTACAAACTAATGCAAGGAGGAAGTGAGTAAAACTCTGAATGGTGTACTTTATTATTAATGCTTCATTTTATAGAATGTAATTGCTTGCTATATTTTATTTATCCCATCAGACCATAATGTGGTCAGTCATAGTACTGTACTTTAGGTATATTAAAATGACTTAATAATTAAATGAATACTTAGGTTCAAACCCTAAAGAATTGGCTACATATTCCCGACCCCTGCAATATGTTAACATTGTGCCAATTAGTGTAATTGCAATTAGTGTGCCGCAGTGAGCGTGTTTAATGTGTTCACCTAAGTTATTCTTCTTCCTCGCGTTGTACCGGCATTTTGGCCACGGCTCATGGGAGCCTGGGGCCCGCTTGGCAACTAATCCCAGGAATTGGCGTTGGTTTTTACGAAAGTATCCATCCACATCCACCATCTGACCTTCCAACCCAGAGGGTAAACTAGGCCTTATTGGGATTAGTCCGGTTTCCTCACGATGTTTTCCTTCACCGAAAAGCAACTGATAAATATCAAATGATATTTCGTACATAAGTTCCGAAAAACTCATTGGTACAAGCCGGGGTTTGAACCCGCGACCTCCGGATTGCAAGTTGCACGCTCTTACCGCTAGGTCACCTAAGTTATTATTGTTAGTCGGCAAATCATTTAACTAGTCTTACAAAGAGGAAAACAATGTAACAGCTTATACATACATATATGATTATACCTAAACATTAATTCCTTAACACCTAATATGTATACATACACATATTTAACACCAGTACATAGTAATTCTTAACAACATATATATGATGGCACCTTGTAATCAAATTTTCTTCCATTCAGTTGGTATTCCTGCTATCAAATGGTGTGGTTCAGAAGGAGACTACAATGTAATGGTAATGGAGCTGCTAGGCCCATCCTTAGAAGACTTGTTTAACTTCTGCTCTCGCCGGTTCTCCCTCAAGACTGTTCTCCTCTTAGCTGATCAGCTGATTACCCGTATTGAAGACATACATTACAGGAATTTCATCCATAGGTTTGTATTATAATAATATGTTCTATTTTATAATATGCCATGTTGGTTAATGGAAAACACCTTGGTGTATAAAAAGGGCCATCTCACAAGAAAACTGGCAGTTAAATTTGAATACAACAGTATAGAGAATATGGTTGATATTCTTTGGTTCAGAAATAGAACAAAACAAGATATACAACTCTGTTCTAATTGAAAATGGTTTAGATACTTCAATAGTAATTAGTAAAAAAATAGTGTTTCTCACTGGTAAAACACTTGCAAAAAATAGAGTATCTATAGGTAGGCAATAGACTTTATGTTATCTCTGGTAATGGCAATACATTTGTGCACATTGCAGGTCAACTAGGGTTATTGATAACTAGTTTTCTTACGCACAGTAATAAATCATAACACATGATTGGTATCTCTGCATTTCTTCTATAGGTACATGGCAATAAATATAGACACTAATCAAATTATTATTTATGAATCTACAGGTCTCATTTTATTTATCATTCTGACTTCACATACCTAGGCACTCTAGGTAGCGGTAGGTAATAGCTAATGGAAATTTTGGGTTATATACTTAGTGAAGGAACATAGGCACTCATTAGTCATAAGGTTAATAAAATAAGCATTTAGACCAATTGAGGTATCAATTTAATAGAATGTTGCATTATTTTTGTTAAGATGATGAACTGCCTACTATGTCCATTTACTATGGGGAATACTCTTGAGGTAGGATATTCCCCATACAAAACCCAGAATGTTCTCAAGAACGGCACAACTCTATACCTGCCATAGTAGTCTTATAAAATATTTTAGAAAATGTGCTTTGTGTGTTTATTCAAAACAATAATTATATGTTTATTTTTTCTTTACAGAGATATCAAACCAGATAACTTTTTGATGGGATTAGGTAAAAAAGGGAATTTAGTGTATATAATAGATTTCGGCTTAGCAAAGAAGTACAAAGACCCACGCACTCTGCAGCATATTCCATACAGAGAAAACAAGAACTTAACAGGTATGTAAAATGGGTGTAGTAGTTAACCCTTATGCATGTTAAAATTTAGTTTCACCTGCCTGATGTCTAATAATATCTTGCAAGTTTAATTTGGCCTACTTCCCGGTTCCTGATTGAGCTGTTACTTACATACTTCAGTTACAATTCAATGTTAAGGTTATCATCAAGCTATCTGATGATGCAGACCAAAGGTTTTCATAGGAACTGTCATGAAACAATGTGACCTAATTCATTGTGTGACCTGTATTTGGGTGCGTTAGAAACATTTTGAATTGCTGAGAAAACTGGCCAAGTGCGAGTCGGACTCGCGCACGGAGGGTTCCGCACCATCAACAAGAAATAGAGCAAGAAAATCGTGTTTGTTGTATGGGAGCCCCCCTTAAATATTTATTTTATTTTTAGTATTTGTTGTTATAGTGGCAACAGAGATACATCATTTGTGAAAATTTCAATTGTCTAGCAATCGCGGTTCATGACATACAGCCTGGTGACAGACGGACGGACAGCGAAGTCTTAGTAATAGGGTCCCGTTTTTTACCCTTTGGGTACGGAACCCTAAAAACTGTGTTTTCATATAGATACTTAAATATATTTAAACTCATGAAGAGTAATACATTCACATGATCATTAACTAGGTGTCTGCTAATATATTATTTTCCCACCTGCCAGGTACCGCGAGGTATGCATCCATCAACACTCACCTGGGCATCGAGCAGTCGCGCCGCGACGACCTGGAGTCACTGGGCTACGTGCTCATGTACTTCAACCGCGGCAGTCTGCCCTGGCAGGGGCTCAAGGCCGCCACCAAGCGCCAGAAGTATGAGAGAATATCCGAGAAGAAACTGTCCACACCCTTTGACGAGCTATGTAAAGTAAGTCTACCCTGCTTTTTTTAAGATTAGGATTTTTCTAACCTCTAAGGCAGCGGTCGGCAACCCGCGGCCCGCGGGCCGCATGCGGCCCGTTAACCTGTCACTTGCGTCCCGCGAGCCTCCCTGGCTATTTTGTATGTAAAATTGACAATGTCTAGTCTAGTTATAAATAGTAACAAAGCGCGGCCCGCGTCAGCTTCGTTAACTACTATGTGGCCCTTGGCTGCTAAAAGGTTGCCGACCGCTTCTCTAAGGTATGTACGAATGGTTTAACTTTTTCTTCCGAAATGGTAGAGTTCCTATGATTGTGGGACAATAATAAGTAAACGACACTAATTCAGTGCATACCTAGTTACTCAGATTTAATTTTGGAGGAAAAAAGTTATCACTACTTTTGAGGTTATAAAATTTCTAACCTGAAAAAGAACCGGCTATAGTAATGAAGAAGTAAATCGGCGTGTGCCCTTTAAGGGCCTACTGCATCCGCGTCTGGCGCTTCGTAAACCACGCCCGCTAGTTCTTCCCTCCCCGCTAACACGCACACATGGAAACGCTTCGCGCCGCACGTGAAGTTTGTGTGACCTTTTAGCACCATCTAACGTTACAGAAGTTAACTACCATTATACGTGGTCGCTGCGGTCGGCCAGAAACTTAAATTCGGAAAAAATTGAAACAGATGGCGTTGTTACTTGTTCATAATAGCAAACAATAAAATAATTAATTCATAAACCTGCATATTTATTGTTGTTTTGGAAGATGTTAACATCATAGAAGCAGCAGCGTATATAGCATATAAGTTAAGAGTATTGATAATAAGAAAATAGCACAAGAACAGAAAAGAGATTATTTTTGATAAAATATGATGAAAACAGATTTACTTGATTACGCTCACCTGACTTTGCGGTCACTAAATGCAAATTTCAACCTTATTGTTATGGGGTTACAATAACCCTGGGGTTGCAGGCGTCCATGGTCGTTATTATTATAAATGCTTTGGTTGAAATGCTTTTTAACCCTCGAATTTTTCATAGGTACAGTCACCTGCAATAATATGTTACTCTTCGACGGCTGCAAAAATATGTGACACGCTCTTATGGCTCTACAAATAAGATCTAACATGATCTACCGCAAAACGGCCTTCGGTGTGTAACATATTATTGCAGCTGACTGTACTCGTATTCATTGTTGTATAGGTAGGTATTAATATCTTTTATCCGATCGATTTGCATTTATTTGAAATAAATCACAGTGTTTAGTAATTATATGTTTTATTGAATAAGAGATTATTTAGGTATGTAAGGAATACAGGGTGCCTTTTTGAAACACTCATTTTTAGGGTTCCGTAGCCAAATGGCAAAAAACGGAACCCTTACAGATTCGTCATGTCTGTCTGTCTGTCTGTCCGTCTGTCCGTCCGTATGTCACAGTCACTTTTTTCCGAAACTATAAGAACTATACTGTTAAAACTTGGTAAGTAGATGTATTCTGTGAACCGCATTATATTTTCACACAAAAATAGAAAAAAAAAATTTTTTTGGGGGATTCCCATACTTAGAACAACTGAAACTCAAAAAAAATTTTTTCATCAAACCCATACGTGTGGGGTATCTATGGATAGGTCTTCAAAAATGATATTGAGGTTTCTAACATCATTTTTTTCTAAACTGAATAGTTTGCGCGAGAGACACTTCCAAAGTGGTAAAATGTGTGTGTCCCCCCCCTGTAACTTCTAAAATAAGAGAATGATAAAACTAAAAAAAAATATATGATGTACATTACCATGCAAACTTCCACCGAAAATTGGTTTGAACAAGATCTAGTAAGTAGTTTTTTTTAATACGTCATAAATCCCCTAAATACGGAACCCTTCATGGGCGAGTCCGACTCGCACTTGGCCGCTTTTTCTGGATAATTTTGAATTTCAATTGTCAGGGGTGCCTACATTGTTTTTTAATACATTTTACAACGACAATAAACAAAAGTTCAAATTCGCCGTATTTTTATTACCCGGGTCGATCGCAACAAAATAGAAAATCATGTTTTTCAAATCTAAGCGTTATTGTAATTTATCTCAAATAACCAAAAAGTCAATCTGACTAGAACTTAAAACGAACTGAATTATTTTAATATGTCGATTTTTCTTGGTGACCCAGGAGAATTTTTTTTTATCCCATACAAAAAGAGCGTATCCCAATCGTGTATCGGTTTTGGTTTTTACTTATAAGTGTGAAAAATATATTCTACCATATACGAAGGATGTGTGTTTTTTCATGTTTTATGTGTCTTTTTGTACAATAAAGTGTTTTACTGCTACTAATATATCATATTAACGATTAACTAAAAATGTATTTACATCTAATTTTACTGGTAAATTATTAAAGTCCGCTAAAATTAATATATATTCAAAAAAATATTTGTTAATATGTCCCAAAATCATGGCTCATTTTTAAGTCTCCTGACTTACCAAACATATCGCAACGAAGGCAAGGGTACAACGCGGCATCGTGAACCTAATAACGTAACGTTTCAGTTACTTTTTTAGTCGCCGACCATTTTATCCGGGGTACGAAAAGAGGTATTAGATCTATCCTGGGTCTAATATGTTATAAAAACATAGTTTATTGAAAAATGTTCGTAGGTAGTACACAATATTTACATTTTCTTTTAAATATGTTTTGGGTCATCGTTCTCCCTGGTGACTTTTCTGGTGACCCAGGAGACTTTTTTTCTATGCACTTTGATTTTTTTGATGCGCTAATTTTGTAATCTAAAATAACTTTAATCTGCTGATATATATCACTTTGCTGATGAGTGGAAGTGGAATTGATACTTAATTTATTGTTTTCTCCCTTGACATTTGACATGCTAACGCACTCCTAACGTTAATAAAGACCTAACTTTTAGAAAAACCTTTAGGAAAACTCACTCTTGAGCTTAAAACGATTAAGTCCTTATCATATTATGTTAGATTTTTAGTACAGACCCCAAATCAGTCAAAATGTCTCTTGGCCTACTAAATTTGTCTCTGGGAAAGGTACGATATCCCTAATTGTACGTACATTTCGCATTTTTCTGAAGGAACGGAATTCATAAATTGGGTTATTATTATTTTTTCAGATTATTTGATTGCATTGACATATCACCAAGATAGATAGAACATTTAAGTTACCAGAAGAAAAGCATTTGTGTTCTTTTATACAGTGTGGAAAAAGTAGGTTCGATTCCCGGGCGCGACTAAGCGAATTTAAAAAAAAAACAACGTGTTGCATTCCAGGAGTGCCGACAGAAGTGAAAACTCAATGACTAGTCCAAAATGTCTGCAGCACTATGTATAATTGACCCATCCTCCTTTCTATTGTAAACTTTTGGTTCCGAAATTGCTGGTCATTCAGCTTGTTTAAAATTCGAAATTCAAATTTATAGCGTTAATTGTTTAAAATTCGAATAGAAATTGTAAAGTTACCTTGCAGACCTCGCGTCTAAGTATTTTGGTCATGATATTTTGAGTTTTATTCACCAGTACTAGAGTTCACTTTTATTAGCGATTTCATCAAGATGTAGCTTTATTGAATTATATTTGAGTGATATAAAGTTATAATACTGTGAGATCCTCGTATTTCAGCCCGTACAAGATTATAACCTTTTTCATGTAATGTCATTGAGTTTTTCTTTATTGATTTAAATGCCATCTAAACCTTACGGTCACATGATCGCCTTACGCTGTCTCGAGTTTATCATTTTTTCCCCACCTCATAAAGTGCCTAGCGCCGCTAAAGAAGTTTTCACTTCAAAAATCTTTGAATGCAGTTGTTTCTTTAAAAAACAATAATGTTTCATTTAAGTAAAATGAGCAAACTTAAGGTTTTAAGGCACTTTCCCTCCAGGGCCCATAATTTTTTTCCACCCGGTAGTAGACAACTATTTTTTTCGACTAAATGAAGTTTTATTAGATAAATCGTTGATCACATTGTTCGTTTCACACATCACATCAAATCGTTTGTCATCACAATCAAAATTTGTCAAAAGTAATGAAATTTATGCCAAAAAAACATAAATAAAACATATAAATTCAACACATTTTTTTAATAAAAATCTTTCTCGATGATATAAAAAAGAACATCGACAAATTATGTTCAAAGAAATAATATCAAAACAGATGTCATAATTAGGATTGGCTACTTTAAGAAAGGGACAGAGAGATTTAATCCTCTCGCTCTGCACGTTTTTCTCATTCCTCCTTGTCAAGCCAAAATAAACTATAAAATGATAGTAACACAGTACATTGTAATATTCACTTTTTCCACGGTATCATGTCATTGTAAATTACTTATGTGAAATTGTAGTGGCGTGCGACTTTCAAACCGGAGGTCACGGGTTCGAACCCCGGCCCGTGCAAGTGAGTTTTTGTAAGTAGAGACCTTTTTTTAGTGGTACTTAAATATAATAACTTTTCGTATTATTGAAATAAAATATTTTATTCAAACTTAATAATATAATAATTAAAACGAATAATATCAATTAGTTTTTAATATTTATTCAATTATTTTAAATTATTTGAGCATGAAACATACTAGATTTATTTTTATCATTACAATAGAAAAAAAGCAAAAAATATATTCTTATAGATATTTTATTTTCAAACAAAAATAAAGCAAAAAGTTACGGTTAGATTCTGATGGCTAAATACCAAACAGCTACCGATACATTTCAATATCTGTCGAAATTTCCTAACCCGTTGTAACCTTGTAACTGACAAAGAGTATAGATTTCGACGTAGCATGACGTAGTTAAGCAAACACGCACACATGCGTAACGTATAGGCCTGTAAGAAGGCACCATCATAGGTTTACCTCCGATTCCGTTACTACTCAATGGAGTTACGACTCAACGTTTATTGGATATTAAAATTTTACGTAATTCGGAGCGCTGCGCGAAGTGACATAGGTCTTACCTCTTTGAGGCACGACGGCCATCTAACATTACTGGCATAAAGGATGCATTTATGACTTTGACGCATGACAGAAAGAGAAACCGAACTGCGTAAAATGGGCGTTTGCTGTTGAATTCATAAAATCAAAAATCGATAATAAATCCATCGGTAAAGGATAATAAGTTAATATTTAGTTCTTTGAAAGTTAAGACGAGATGAAAACCTTTGCTGTAAGGTGGATTGTGCTGGATATGGATGTGTTTTCTAGTTGCACGAAGCTAAAACCGAAAAATGAACACGTAAGTTTGGATTTATTTTCTATCGAGAAAATTTTAAGCATTCGTGTTTCGACTACTACGAAATGTCTTATCATATAGTCAAGAAACATATATCCGAAAATCACTACTCTTTGTTTCCGGGGCTAGCCACTGCCACCTTTCTAAGATCCTGTTATTTTTCGATGCACGGCCTTAACACAGGAAAGTTATGGTCAGGCACAGGGTATTTTGTAGAGTAACTGCTAAGTACTAAGTGGCTGCTAAGTATGAATACGGGAGGCCTTATGCTTTGGGAGGCATATACTTATGTTTAATGTTACTTACTTATTGGTCTTGGTTGTTAATTAGGTACAATTGCAATCGATTAATGAAATAAAAAGGCTTTGGGCTGCTTAAAACTCCAAAAGTTATTTTTAAGGTCTAGTTTTGCTCCCGAGCTAGAGTTTTTGCGACTTTTCTCGCATATTGTTGACTTACGCTGGTTCCAAGTTGAGAGATGTTTAGTTTAGATCTAGATCCTCAGTAACCTGTCGCTTTTTAGAGCAACTATCTTAATTACAATGCTAAAGTGTAAACAATCAGTATTTTTAATAGTCTGAATTGTTTGAACTTTCCATCTAATCAATGAAAAACTGTCCCACATTTTTCTTTTGTAAGTTATCCTGTGGCTCCTGGGCACATACAATTTCTACAAAAAAAAGTTCATATAAACATGATGACCTGGAAAAATCGATTAGGCCATCTTTTTTTTTACTATCGGAAAAAAGTTCAGAATTCTCAGTTAGTCTTGACTGTCTCACTGAGACAAGATTTTTGAGCTCTGGTTTCCTAGGATAGCGGTGCCATCATATAGCGGCCGTAATATTACGGACGCATAACGGACCTTTATCCAATTTGACCTTATAACTTTCTATTTTCAGAACCACCCGATCGAGTTCCAGCTATACCTGAAGTACTGTCGGCGGCTGCGCTTTGAGGAGCGGCCCGACTACAGCCACCTGCGGCAGCTGTTCCGCACGCTGTTCCACCGGCAGGGCTTCACCTACGACTATGTGTTCGACTGGAATATGCTCAAGTTCGGTAAGTACCGGCAGGCCTATGGAACTCTCCGCGCGAGCTCGGTTTTATACCTACGAATCTGTTCCCGTTCACGGTAGAAATGCAAGCCAGTTGGTTGCCACACGTGCTTACGCACGCACGTCGCGTCGCCGCGCGCTTCGTATATGCCAAATTGTATGCGAAAGAAATGTCTTCTTCACAAGAAAATAACACAGCTTGTAGTGTCGATAGATGCAGAAACAACAAAATTAATTAAAAAAAAACCATTTTTGCTCTTCCGATAGACAGGAAAAGTATAGTATAGATAGACATTCTCAATATAAGTAGTTTATAAAACGGCGTAAACACTGCGGTTACTGCAGGGAGATATGACCTTTTAAAATGTTTCGCAGTCACTTGTCGGAATAAAACGCATAAACGGAATATTATAATAACTAATTGCAACTTATCTTACTCATGTATAGTTATTGTACGCTATGATTTTATATGGCAAGTTCTAATGCCAGTTGGACAATTAAAACTTATATTTTAGGTAGGTATCTTCTATAGAATATATAGTTTAAGTAGGTACCTACTTATTTGTAAAATCATTTCTAAGCGTCGGCAACCCTAAGCGTTGTGTCGGCGCGCACGGTGCGGGAAGCGGCGCGTTGAAGGTCACTCCATTGTATTTTTGTGTAGGTATTAAAACGTAAAGAACTATTATATAATCTGTGGTACCGGTAACGGTAATGCTACAGGATTTTGTATCCACATATTTACATTTTTATACAATACATACTTTCCAGATGGCTTAACATATGGTCGCGATTATATCGAGCACATAAGTGCAAAAGTGACGTAGGATACGATAGACGATAAAGTGCAACCATATTATCTGTTTAGCTGTTTGATTACCAAAACGAACTTATGTTTAACTTATTTTAACTATAGGGGGCCAACGCGGCAACTACCAGGCTGCAGCCAATGACCGCACGCTTCGCCGTCATGAACCAAATCAAGAACAAGAAACAAGTAAGTCAATTTTAATTCAAATGGATATTAAGTTTAATATCCATTGAGTTGAGGGCTTTTTTGAGTTCAAAAAAGCCCTCAAGTTTAAGTTAGCCCCCATTTGCATTTATAAGTTTATTCATATTTCGTAGGAAACAGTTAGATGCCTAAACCTGTACCAACATAGGGTTGGGTCTCGACAGTTTTAGGAGACCAGTATTTGCCAAACATCTTAAAAGTCGGTGTAAGGTTTTTGAATCTGAACAATAATGTACATAGCTGGGCAGAAGTCCGTTAATCCGTTAATCGTTAATTAACGAAGTTAAGTTTTCGAGTAACGGATTAACTTTTAAGTTATCTTTAAAAACCTGTAACGGACTTGTTAACTTCCGTTAACTTTCCTTAAGTCCGTTAATCGTTAATACTTAAGTACCTACTCACACCAAGGCCGCGCGCTGCCGCGGCGCGCCGATCACGTTCCGACTAGTTTGCGTTAGGTTTGTATGCAGTGCAACTTTACATAGCGCGAATCGTCGCGTGCTTGTACTACTGACTAAGAGTCTAATATTGCTTACCCCGTGCGCCGTATTAATTTTGTTATTACGAGAGTATGACAGTGTCGATCGCGGCAACCTGAGCAGTTGCCATATAAGATACACGGGTGCGAGAGAGACAACAACTTACTATTCGAGACCGAGCGGTCACACGACACGACGATATGATTATTTCTACTAGTTTTATTTCCTATTGCGTATATTTACGATTTCGAGTTAACGATTAAAGATTAACTTTAACTTCCGTTAAAACGTTTGAAAAGTAACGTTTTAACGCTTAACGAAGTTAACTTTTTATTTAACGGATTAACGAAGTTAACTTTTTGATTAACGGTGCCCAGCTCTGATAATGGACACGGCGAAAGATTTCTTTACATCTCGGGTCGCCTTTTGAGTTTCGGATTCCTCCGAAACAATATACAGGGTGTCCCAAGAAGTAGTGATATACTGAAGCTGGGAGGTAGAGGACCTAGAGGGCTATCTGAATCACCCCCATGTATGTTCCGCGATTTTTCGTATTTTCGGAGTTATGATTTTTTTTAATTTTTCACCTATCGCCGAGTACGATGAGATTTTTATTTATGGTGACGTGAATTATTGCGGTAGATGCTTGATTTTTTTTTGTGTGCTAAGCTGATAGATAGGCCAATTCAGTATGGTAACATTTACTATCGTTTGATCTTTGAATGGAATTAAAAAAAATTTAATGCCAAGAAAGATAAAATTACCCAGTATGTTTTATTTTTTTAAGCGCCCTTGAAGTTGTGAACATACTGGGTAATTTTATCTTTCTTGGTATTAATTTTTTTTTTAATTCCATTCAAAGATCTAACGATAGTAAATGTTACCATACTGAATTGGCCTATCTATCAGCTTAGCACACAAAAAAATCAAGCATCTACCGCAATAATTCACGTCACCATAAATAAAAATCTCATCGTACTCGGCGATAGGTGAAAAATTAAAAAAAATCATTACTCCGAAAATACGAAAAATCGCGGAACATACATGGGGGTGATTCAGATAGCCCTCTAGGTCCTACCTCCCAGCTTCAGTATATCACTACTTCTTGGGACACCCTGTATATCGCCTACACTGTTAAGTGACATGTCGTAATCTTTATTAAAAAAGGCATAAGGTTGCTGTTTGTACTGTCATTATAATTTAACATCTATAACCTGATGTAAAATGGGTGTGCGGCAAACGCATCGTGTTTATCTTATAAAATAAGGTTGCGCTTGAACGTGTGGTGTGTTGTTTCAGCGGCGGGCGCGGCGGGGCAGCCCAGCACGACGGTGGCGGCCGTGTCCGAGTGGCGGTGAGGGCCCCACACCAGCCCGAGGGTCTCGTGTTAGACTAACATTTTGTATGCGTTCACGTTGTATTGTACATTATTTATACGGCGGCCGCCCGGTCGCGAGACCTCCCGGATCTTTGAGTATGAAATTGACGATTTTTTTTTATCGTTCGGCTCCCGCCTGCGATTTACGTTACGTTCGAAAATGCTTATTGTTTTATAAGTGGACCGTATTTGCTTTTTGTATATAATGAAGAGTATAGAATATCTTAATTTGGTTATATATCGGGTCTTTTGACGCTTTACCAAATTAGAGTGAAGATGAAGGGGAAAGTATTCATTTACGTTTTGTCTTTATTTCACAATCTTAAATTGTGTGTGATTTAACTTTTTTTTACACGGAGACTCAGTTTCTGGGACGACAATTTCATACTTTGAGACGTGTTATTTTATGCTCAGTTGTAATGTAGGGGAGGCGGTCGGGTCGATTGAATATTCCCGACAGAAGGACAGCGTCCCGAAAGTATTATAGTGCAATATGTAGGTCTGTCGCGCCCCGAATGACAATTTAATTTAATTTAATGATCCGATGGCACCGGTGAACCGAAAGCTTCGATTGAAATTACTTGTATCATGCCCGACAACTGGCGGAGAGTTGTGTGGCTGACTCGAGAATTATTTGAAGCGGTTGAAATTTATTTTGCTGTTAAAAAGCAGTCTTCCATGTTTATTTATTCATGTCCATTGCTTTTAATCTTCGCATGAACTTCTACATACTGTTGTACCTTTTCTCTGGCCAACTATAAAAAAATGCTTTGAGGTATTTGAAATAAAAAATTTACAGCTAATGTGCAAATCTATTTTCTATCAAACAACATGTTTTACTAAATTAAATGTGACTATTCATTGCGGCAGTGAATTTTACTTGGGTTGGATGTATGTTTTGTATTCCGTAGTAGCTGTATGTCTACTACACTTACCTACAACATGATGACTTTAAGAAACAACAGTGTTTCTAGTTACAGAACAAAAACTTGATGATCTCATCTTGATTACCAAATTGACGATTTCTTCTTCGGTTGTTCATACTCGTGAACTGGTTACCAAATCTATCTTTAAACTAGACAATTAATGAACGTACAATATGCTTAAACGCGTTGTATTTATGTATAATGGCTCCTCTACACGATGGGCCAACGCCGGCCACTCCAATGGACGCATTTATGCGTTAGAGGGAGCAAGTGATATTGCTATCTCATTCTACCGCATGGCTGCGTCCCTTGGAGTGGCCGGCGTTGGCCCATCGTGTAGAGGAGCCATAAATAATTGGTCCTCAAAAGTGGGTACACTAATTTTTTTTTATTTCTTTCCGTTCTTAAACACTTAATTCTAATTCCCATACAATCTTGCGCTGTTTTTATCTTTGATATTTAACGACACTCGCCAGAAATGCATAGACAGATAAATCAGTTAAAATGATAGCTTTGAGCTTGTACATCTTTTAACCTGTTGAATCCCACGATATGACGTCACCCATAAGCGTTCTGGCTCAAATATGAGCCGCTGGGAGCTGATAGATTAACGCAATGTCATCGTTCTTATTGGATACAACTGACCTGGGTGCGAAAACAAGATGCCAATCATTAACGCTCGGCAGCGAACCAAACGTTGTCTCTGTCGCACTAATATGGAAGAGTGATAGAGATAACTACGCTACGCTACGGAGCGTGAACGATTGGCATCTTGTCTACGCACCCTGGTCTCATTACGTCGCTGGCGAGCAAATAGTTTACTGTAGTCAACTTTCATCTCACCGCATCTTACTTTCTTAATCCAAAACTTCCTTATAAAACAATTATTGATTTACATCAATTCAATTCTGTGCTACTGTCATCTCTATAACAATTGTTTACGATAATCTTCTTCAATTAACTACTGAAAGGCGGATTGAACAGAATTTATATGCAGAATTTTAATTTAAAGTAAGTTGTGCAATATGAATCTGGTTTTTGTTAGATTTTCATCGAGCAAGAGACTCCGCTCACCGCCAATATATAGAACGAAAATTGTAAATACATATATCATAAGAACTGCGTGTAAACGATATTGTGCGCTCTCAGTATGTTCATGCGATGGATGTATCATTTAATCATACTGAAAAGACGAGTGAACCGGAATGGACCACACTTTTTATGTGACTGAGAATTAGGTTCAATTTTGTGTAAATATTATAATTAGACTTGTGTTGGGTTAAAAAAAAGTTTCAAGATATTAAGCGTTTAGTTTTAAAATCATTATGTATAGTGGATATCCTAATGACGAGCACTTCGAGTCCTAACCCCTCCAATGGTTTTACTTTGAACTGTCTTTTGCACGTTTTGGCTGCATGTATATTTTAGTAGACACGACAGGGTATGTATTGGCATTTTTGATTTAGGTAAACGGTCTGTGAATGGGAGACACATTGACGAGGTACCTATCTGTCACTGCCAAATAAAAACTCCAGTACTCGTAATTGTGAGGGCCGATGAAGTATTTTTGTCAGCCGTTGTGTACTGAAACATTGAATATATTCCTGACGCTAATTCTTTGGTACCCATCTCTCATTGTTTACGAACGGTACCAAAGTTTAACATAACTCAATGTTTTTCGTAGATATTTTGTAGTCGAGAAGTGCGTGAATAAAATATCCAAATAAGTTTTATGATATTGTGTTACTAATTCTTATGTTAATATACTAGTTCATGATATCTGTTGTCCATTTTATTAACAAGGGCGATGCCGAATGTACTGCGCAGTGTTGGCCGAAAGTTAATGCGAATTGAAAATGTTGGCCATTAACCATTATAAATTGAACCTTAAACCGTATCGGACGATTATAGTTTACGATTCAATTTATAATGGTTAATGGCCAGCATTTTCAATTTGCATTAACTTTCGGCCAACACTGGTACTGCGTATGGAGAGTTCATAGAAAAACTCGTGTAGTTCTTGTATTTCACCAAGACGTTGACCCTAACTTTTATTATTATGACGTTAAAGTCTAATTTTGTTAAAGCGTGTCTTTGGTGAGATAAGAGAAGTATATTTCCAGTGACATCACGGCACCGCTGCACCCGCATTATGTAAGAGTGCGTTCCAACAGACGAAAGATATGAACTTAATTTTGTATATAATAATATAAGAAACTTAGATAAGCTGACACACTGTTTTTTACAATATCTTAGGTAATAGTGGTAAATACATAACTGTTGTAGCGATAATTAATGCCTTCCAAATTATTTTGCTGTTATTGTATACATACCTTTGATTGCGTCTAATTCTGTGTAGTAGCCTGTTACGTGCTGCGTGTAAATATTATTGATTTATATTCGTTATTGTAATGATCTGTCGATCGCTTACGCCCGCGAAATGCAGTGCTCAGACGAAACTAAAACGCCGTTAAATTAATATAATTATAACTGAGAAAATAATAAGTCGTCTTGCAACGTACAGGCAAATCTGACGGGCAAAATGACTCAACTGTTTATATGTGTCACTCATGTGAGGAACCTTCGCATGGGTGCCGATTTGAACGGCATGTGAAGTACTGTGCAATCATATTACCTACATTATGTAACGACGACTCGATACGACGCGATTTATCTAGTACTGACGCATTTAGATAACAAAATATAAACACGAACTTCTTAACAAATTATTTGAACTGAATATTCACTATCTAAAACTAGTAACAACAATTATATTTTTTCGAGTATACCAGAGTGTTTCTTTAATTTATATATGATATGTACGATGTCGTGTATTTTGTTCTTTATAAATACATAAATAATGCTAGCCTGTATAGCTTAGCATATGCATTACATATACCTATATAAATTGTTATGCTTGCATTGTTTCCAATGTCCAGTATGTATTTAATTCCTTTGGCACAATAAACAGTAAATAATAATAAAACTCTTTTATTTTGCAACAGCATTACATAGTCTGTTCGGAATGAGAAGAGTCGTGGAATGTATTGGGTCCCATACATTCTACGAATCTTCTCTTTCCGCACAGACTAATCAAAGCAAATATAACCAATTTGGTACGAAAACAAGGTACATATGTATAGGCAATTGAGTCTGATTTCAAATGCAATTTCAAAATGTGTTACACTATCTGTTAACTCTGCAACTTCATGTGATGTTGAATAAAACTTTTCTATGTCTATGTCTATGTCAATTGAGTTGGTCGCTATTGTTTACGTCGCTAAGAATCCTCCATCGACCGGCAGCTGAACGCCGGTGATCATAGTGGCTCGGCTGCTGAGCAGGAACAACACTGTATTCACGACCTCCTCCACCTCGCCGAACCTATGGACAGAACAATAACACTAACTCCCGTATTCATTAAACCGTAGATACTAGATAGTAATAATAGCAACCACGCTCTGCACCGTACCGACTTTATGACGCTTCCACACTTTAGTCACGTCATCATTACATTCATAACCAGAGATCGGACAGATGGGCGTCATTGCTCGCAGTAATGTGGACAAGACTCCGAAATTGATTAAATAATTAATCATTTAATTATTTTAATTAATTTTTTTACTAGAGATTTAATTTTGTTCCCTCGTCATTAAATAGCACTTAAATATATTATTGATATAAAAAAATGAGACCTACAGAAAATTTGGAAAACATACTGATTAATTTCTTTAATAAATTTACATTATAAGAAATCTTTGTGTTTTTTATTGATTAGGAATCAAAATTAAACCTCAGGTAAGAAATTAATTAAATGATTAATTATTTAATCAATTTTGGAGTCATGTCCACATTATTGCGAACAATGTCGCAAATTTGTCCGATCTCTGTTCATAACAAACTTTTTTTATAGAAATTTGACGTTCATCAGTGGTGTGGTGAATGAATGAATCATCACACACCACACTTTGTTATTGCAAAGTTGCAGAGTACCTAAGCTTGGGCAGACTACAAGACACGTAAAATAAGTTTTTGTCAAAAATTTAATTTTTGGTACAAGCTTTTATCGCTGACTGTACTTTTCTTACGACAGAACTAAATACTCATCGAGACAATTCTAAAAACCCCTAACACAATTAGGTTGCGTTGTTTCATCACAGATTTCCTATGGCCACCTCCTGTCTCCATCATCAGATCAGTTCGACAGTATTATATTATTGTATTGTCATCAGAACTACATACAGCTGCAAAGTTTCATGACGCTACGATCCTTGGAAGATGGTTAAATTAGTTACCTTAGATTCCATTACATACATAGTTACAGGTCGACCTAATAAAAGCTTGTTAAAAATATAGTAGTCTCAAAGATGTCCGCTGAAGTAGGTGGCACTGTAAGGTCCCTTTAATTATGCAGTAACCAGCAGATTAAGCGCTTTTGATTAATCCATTTAGGTCTTGGAGGATACAACTAAACGGAGTAGCCATTAACAGGCTTTCCCCTCTGTCGAAAATAGGCGGCCAACGGTCATACACAATGTATGGACTGACGTTTATCTGACATGGCTATTTTTACGTTACGCATACATTTGACGTTCCCCTCCCCCGCAAAAATCGGCAGACTGTTTTGTACAGAAAATTACAGACATGGCGTCTCCGTTTGATTATATCCTCCAAGATTTAGGTACATATAGCGCCATCTAGTTTAGCTGTCGAATTTGCGTCTGCAATATTATGCACTACTTTATTAGTATTAGACTGACGAAACGTTGCCTCTGGCATTAGATTCTTATTCTCATCAAAAAAGTTAGAACAATACTACGAAAGCTTTTATAAGCCGATACCATTACCAGTTTCAAACATAAATTACCTTCCCAAAGGTATCTTAGCGAGCAAGTTGCCCGCCTTGACAGGGTCGGCCCACACGCGGCGCCCGAGCTCCGACATCACCGCGGTAGGGTTGACTGTGTTCACGCGGATCCCGTGCTGACCCAGCTCCAGGGACATCACACGCGTCATTGAGTCGACGGCGCTCTTTGAAGCGCAGTAGGCGACGTGGTTTGGCAGGGCTGCCTGTGTTTTATAAATAAATTACCTATTTATAATGAAACAACAATTAGTAGGTTAGGTATCTTATCTTATTATTTCGGGGGCCCTTGCGGATACAGTTAGATCGCAATCGCCCCCTCAAGAGCATCCTTTTGCTTGCTAATTACAGTAGTTACTATATAGTAAGTGGTAACAAGCATTTCTAACACAGCTACCTACAAATGATTGCCAAAGAGAATCCTATTAATAATTTAAACTATAATAAGTATGTAATTAAATATTAGGTACACACCATTGAAGCCTTCGATGATATGTTAACTATTGAGCCCTTTATTTTGTGTTGTATCATTTTCTGTGCTACAACTTGACTAACGTTTAAAATGGCCCGAACATTTATTGACATCGTCCTGAAAATGAATGAAAGATGTTTTGATTGTTTTGTCCTTAGGTTGATTCATACTCAGGTAGAAAATATTTTTAGCATTAGGTACATTAAGTCTGTGATTAAGTTTTTCTTTTATGTATTGATAAAATAATATAAAGAGTTATACCTATCGAAGCTAGTAGGTGTGCATTCTAAAAACGGCTCTATAATAGCAACACCAGCATTATTGACCAAGCCATCGAATACGCCGAGCGACTCCACGGCTTTCCTTGTCGCGACCCAGTCGCATAGATCGACATACGCGGTTTCAATTGTGGGGTATTCTGACTTGAGCGTGTGTAGTTCGTCGGGCTGATTTGAAATAGTTACTACGTTGGCGCCAAGTCTCCATAGTTCAATGACAATGCCTTTTCCGATTCCTGGAAAGTATGGGGAATAAATCCAGAACTTTATTTAGGTGTTTATTGCTAGAAGGACACGTCCAAACACGAGTAACGAAGTGAACGAAGTCCGGTTTTGTGTTCGACCTATAAACCATACTAAGATTCATGTTGAACCATACTAAGATTGCCAAGACAGTCTCGTACCTATCTAAAGTATCTAAACATAACGTGTATATTATATATTGTCCTTTGCACAAACCGAACCTGCTGCGCAAGAAATAAAGTACACTTTTTTCCATTATTCTATAGAACCACTTATCGGTAAGGATGATTAGGGATCAAGTACAAAATAAATAAATTATTACCGGTACTCGTATATGATGAAAAAACAAATGAAGTTAGGTACGTGTTGAAACAAACGATGTAGGGATGAGCATCCGCTAGATAGGATTATATAAGTAATTAGTTCTAATAGCAACTTATTCTAAAGTACACAACTCTACCTTGAGAACCTCCAGTCACAAGAATCCTCTTTCCCTTGAATGTATCCATCACTTGAGAATAAATAACCGAGGTAGTGACAGTAGGTAGGTATCTACTGAATAAGTTCAGTAGAATGATATAAGTATCATTAATATCATTATAATGTAAATAAGCTGTTTATCTTGCTGGACCATTTATAATTATGCGCGATAACATTCTGTAACCTTTCACACAAATCAAGTATTGTGTCAAAGAAGGATGACCTTAGCTGAATGGGTATTTGCTTTTTTCGAGATACATACTCTCCTCTGCCCGAGCATCCCGATAATATATATCGATTACCGTAGGCTCAAAGGGCGTAAGGGACAAAATGGCAAAAATGAGTTATGAACGCAGTTACAAAGTGTAACTGCGTTCATAATTCATTTTCGCCATGTTGTCCCTTACGCCGTTTGAGCCTACGGTAGTCGATATATCCTCTTAGGCTCTTAGATGTCATTAAATCGGCCCTTCCCCGCGCTACTCCAACTATACTAACCTTTTACCTCCATTACCCTCATAGGGGATGATTCCCAAAATAAATAATACCCTATTTTAGATATTTTAATCCAATTTAGGATATGTATATGACCTAAATTGTTACCAAATTTCAATATTTTATGTCCAGCCGCTTTTGCAATATTTAACATGTACCTATATAATTTTGATATGATTATACATATATTATTATGTTCTAATTTCGTTCTAAGGATGTTCTTACCTTCTAAAGATGTTTGTACAATAAAACTCACTTTTGCGAAATAGATTTTTGGATTTATTAACAAAATTATAATCAATGTTACAATTGAACAATCGGTGTAAAATACCTGTCTTTAAACTTATTGGTTAGGTACCTAAGTTTAGTCAATGAACACAAAATACAATCACTAGGTCTTAAAATTATTATTTTGAATACAGATATTGTAGTTAAATCAACCTGGTTATTGTAACCGAAGTTACATCCACATACTTTATTATTGCTTGTTATTTGGTTATTTAAAAAGTATAAAGATAAAAAAAAAACAAACAGTTCAAAAACTAATTTCAAAGAAACTATATAAGATCTCATATTACGCTTTAACAATTGCTAACTAAATAGTCCCTTGCTTTGCTTGCACATTTAGGACTACCTAATAAAATTATAATATGAGTGGATCAACTATTTTGCTCTGTAGTGTTGTCCCAGTCAGTCTGTTGACACACACACATTTATTGCTTATAATATATGTATTATGCCTACCTTTATATGATAATTATATCATATTGTTTAAGCTATTGGTAAGTCTGTATACTCGTAAGATCTTTAAAATGAGACAGTAAAATGACTTACGTTATTTAAAAAAAAATGAATAAGTAGGAAACTGGGAATTTAGATTTAATACAACACATTATACCTGACAAATATATATTTATGTCATAAAAAAAGGAATTAGGTACATTCTTATTAAATTTTATAATATACAAAAGTCACTTCATTCTTATGTGAAATGATATGATTGAGGTGTATTCATAACATCATAAGATAAGCAGTTTTAAATTTGGTTATGTAATAAATTTGGTGTTTGCCTACACAACTGCTAGTCCAAAACTTATTTGCCTACATAATGTATGATTTCTTCTTTAGTTCATTATCACAAGCCTTTAGGAAACAATGCAATATGGCAACAATTATAAAATATTTGCTTAATGGGTATACCCATTAAGCAAATACCCATTAAGATATATCTTTGGTACCTAATATATGTAATTATCTGGCTGGAAACTGGTAAACTTAGCAGGGCTTATGTGGCCAAGAACCCACCGTCAATAGGCAATTCAACACCGTTTATCATACTAGATCTGTCGCTTAGGAGAAACACTACTGCATTCACAACTTCCGAAACTTCACCAAATCTGGAAAAAAAACACATAGTTAAAGTTAGGGTACATATTCAACATAAATATTTCTTTTAATAAACAGTGTTGCGAAACAAAGTTTTCAGAAAATGTACCTATAGTACTCAATACGAAACATTTTAAACACAGAATAGGAAGACGATTCCTAATCATTTATGATAGTTGTTTTTGTTCTGTATTAATTTCAAAATATTGGAATAGGATTGATTTACTACATAAAATAATCATATTACATTTATTTTATATACAAATACATATAAGAATAGTAAATACCTTCCCAAAGGAATTTTGGATATCATCTCAGCCGCTTTAGCAGGGTCAGACCAACCCACTTTAGCCATGTCAGTCATGATGACCGTTGGGTTGACCGCATTCACTCGGATTCCCTTGGGACCCAGTTCCAGGGCCATGGCTCTGGTTAGAGCATCTAGAGCAGCTTTTGAGGCACTGTAGATTGCATGATCTTTTAGGGCAGCCTGAAAATGAATTGATTATAAGATTTATAAGGATTAAGATATAAAATGTTTACAAGTCAGGAGACATATACATAATGTTTGATTTCAATATCAAGCAGTTTATGATTTGAGTAATAGATAAGGATAATATATGTAATGCATAATAGTATATTACAATCAATACACATAATCTTATCTTTTACAACTTTAGGTAATTAAGAAGTAAAGTAAATTTAACATGAAAGATGGAAATGATGGATGGATGTTAAGATTGATGATGATATTTCTGTAGATAAATCTCTTAATTATGCCTTATATTGAAACATGGTGTTATTAAAAAAAAATTATATGGAAATCATTAGATAAGTGTAGGCACATTCTTTGTTGTACTTGTAGGCAGTAGAATATAAGAATATTAGAACATTTAAAATTAAGATGGTAATGGACCTGCTGCATGTTGTACAAATGTGCAACGAAGCAAAGAAGACTGCCTTCTAGAAAAAGATAATAGAGTCTGTAACTCTGCTGTAATACTAACCTTAGAGGCCTGGGAAGAAATATTAACAATGCTCCCATGGATGTTATTTTCAATCATTTTCTTTGCAACTATTTGGCTAACATTGAGTACAGCTTTTACATTTATATCAAATGTCCTGTAACAAAAGTCAATTAAATATCATTTTTAAAAAGCAGATAGTAACAACCACTCAAATAAACAAGCATTACTATTACTGGCATGTGGGGCAAAAATAAATGTTTTATTTTTTCATACTAATATGACTAGGGTAAATTGCCTTAAGGTGGTTAGTCCCCTAATATTGGACACTTAATTTTCATAGTGTCTGTATGTCTTTGTCGCCGGCCGATCGTAAGATCAGGCAGATCGTAATGTTCCTGTGTAATGTTTTGACGATTGTGACATTAAACCAACATTAATATGATTGGCCGCCGACATATATACAGAAGTTAAGGCAGGTTACTGTACATAACAATACTTATTGAATTGCATAATGTATCTTGTAATGCAACTACCCCAAATAAAACATTATTAGTGTTGAATTGAAAACACTTACATTATAGCTTGTAGTTTACATAACTGATACAGTTCTTCCTTCCGTGAGGAACGATAACACGTTGTCCGTGTTGATGGAAATATCATGGTACTTACTTGTCGAAATCCTTTGGGGAGCATTCTAAGAATGGCTCGCATATAGCAATAGCGGCATTATTAACCAGAGCATCAAAAGGACCAAGAGAATCTATAACCGTTCTAGTTCTTTCCCAATCCGCGACGTCCAACTCCACGATATCAATGGACGGATATTCTCCTTGCAGCTTCTCCAAATGAGCTCTAGTTCGTGATACTGCAACTATATTAGCTCCCGCACGCCATAATTCTATCGCTATACCCTTTCCAATACCTGCAAACATGTTCATTATGGCATAGGTATTATGTTACACATGCTATATAGTTGTACACGTTTAATTAAATAATTCACGTATGGTACGAACTAACCTTGTCCAGCACCGGTTACTAAAATTCTTTTTCCCTTAAAGGTTAATTCCATTTTGATATTTAGTTTTAATGTACAAGCAAATCACAGCACACACTAATGAGGACCGCTCTTAATAAGCGCAAGTATAGAATATTTCACTAAATGCAGTGTTTTGATAATACGACGGCTGCCTCACGACCACGACACAACATACGTCAGGCCATAGATGGTAGTATTTCGTCAGGCTGTCAGTGTCAAGTCAAATCAAATATTGAATGACATTATAATGACATTGGCTAAACCCCCCTCCACACTCGTGCGCGAATCGCGGCGCGAAGCCGCGAACGCGTGCGTGGAGTCGATTTCGCAGAGGAGGCTTAACCTAAATAAAGCGCAGTGCACACATTAGTTGTTTACAGAACAGACGGGTGAGGCAGAGCTGGTGTGTAAGCAAAAAATTGGCGGGAACTTAGATTAGGTACATTCTCTTTTTACTGTTGCAATTTGTGTCATACTTTATTATTGTCAAAGCGTTTATGCGGGTCAAGCAGATCTTGCCAGTAGAAAAAGGCGGCAAATTTGAAAAATGTAGGCGCGAAGGGATATCGCCCCATAGAAAATTTAAATTTCGCGCCTTTTTTTACTGACAAGATTTGCTTGACCAGCTATACAAATATAGTATAATTCTTTCTGTCTATGTTTGAAATGAGACAGTCCTTTGACAAACTATATATATATATATATATATATATATATATATATATATACCTGTCAAACAAAAGTATCAGTAGAAAAACGCTACAATTTTTTTTTAATTTGCCGCTTTTATCTATTGACGGAAATGGCTTGGCAGACTATATACTTGGTCAACCAGATCTTGACAGTAGAAAAAGGCGGCAAATTTGAAAAATGTAAGCGCGAAGGGATATCGTCCCATAGAAAATTTGAACTTCGCGCCTTTTTTTCCTGACAAGATTTGGTTGACCAGCTATAGTTGTGCATGTATTGTTGCGACAAAATGACACCTTGGTTCTGTGGCTAGCGCATACGATGCGTAAGCACTTGAATCCCAGCACCTCCACCATTTTGTCCCGACTTGTATTGCCTTGCCAAGGTGTAATATTTTATAGTATGGAAAGGAAATAGTTATTTGTACAACAAGAGATCAAAGTTTGATATTTCTTCGAGTGCTTATTTTGAGTCCCGTGCAAGCGAAAGATTCTATACTAGATTCACGAGCGTAGCGAGTGAATCTAATTTAGAATCTTGAGCGTAGTAAGGGACTCAAAAGCGCACGAGATGTAAATAACTTTGATGTCGTGTAGTTCACAAAACTTTTCACCTCAGCAGTGAGAACATATTAGAGAACTCGAAAAATGTATTCCTTTTTTTTTTTTTGTATTTTTTTTTTTTTTTTTTTTTTTTTTACCTATTCACTCATGTTTTCTTAAGATATACCAACAATTAAGTTTTCACCTCAGCAGCTCGAACAAGGGTACTTTGCTACTTAAAAACAGTGAGCAAAATCGTATTTTGCTCACTGAGTGTGAAATATCGCATTTTGTTCATTTTGTTTCACTCAGTGAGCAAAATGCGATTTTGCTCACTGTTTTTAAGTATCAAAGTACCCTTGTTCGAGCTGCTGAAGTGAAAATTAAATAGTCTTACAGCACTCATGAAATTAATCATGTAATCAAATTAAACCATTTGTAACAATTTTCATTTATACAATAAATACAAGACAATTATACAAAGTACACAATGCTCTAACATGCTAAGAATCCTCCATCGATGGGCAGCTCGACGCCGTTTATCATGCTGGCCTTGTCGCTCAAGAGGAAGCACACCGCGTTGACTACCTCTGACACCTCGCCGAATCTACAAAGGTACGTTATCATATCATTAGAAACTATAATACTTACTTCGATTTGAATTAAACTACCTACTCCTGAAAGTCTTCATTAATGGAAAAACACTGGGATATTTGTGACAATCCATTAAAAAGGAGCCTTATGATATGACGGTCGGCCCTTACGCCTAGCGGCGCGCCAATAACGCGGTACTATGCGACGTAATTGCCGACCACCAGAAGGTCCCTTTTGATATGGATTGTCACATTCATTCCAGCACTTCCAAAGCAAGAATGGTGGCTGCAATCACTTCCTAAGAATTAAATTCCCAAAGGTATCATCATCAACTTTATTTTAGACAAGGCACTATAGCGTGAATTTACCGTCTTTGCCAAAAAATATCGTGTCTCCTATACCTCCACGGCTTTATTCATGCTAGTAGAATTGGTGTAATTTTTTTTTATATGCATATTTAATTTATTTGCTGCTATTTTCCTCCACCATACTAGCTACCCTCGCTAGACCAATACTAGCTATTAAATTTGATTAAGAACCTTCCAAGTGGTATCTTCGAGAGCATGCCTTCAGCCTTCTGCGGGTCGGACCAACCAAGACGTCCCATCTCCGTCATAATGACCGTAGGGTTGACTGCGTTGACGCGGATGTTGTGAGGGCCCAGCTCGAGAGCCATGACTCGAGTCATCGCGTCTATGGCGCCCTTGGTCGCGCTGTATGTTACGTGCCCCCAAAGAGCTGCCTGTTGATGTAATACACGTAATAGGTTATTGAGTCGAGTAGTTGATAAGATAAGGTGCTAAGTGGATAATCCGAAGAGATAAAATGTATGTCAGGATTTATGGCTATTATTTATTAACGCGGGAAGGAAATCGTTAAGATGGCGGAGGTAGACGTGTTCTAAGGGCTGTACTGTTGGGGTGGCCCTTGAATACATAATTATTAGCGTTGTGCGTAAGGAAAATAAGGCACAACGTTTGTAAGGACAAGCTGTCGTCATAATAATGTATTGTATGGATGGAGAAGTGGTCACGTGATTTCCTCTTAAACTAACATCATAATTAAGAAGTATGGGAATGCTTACTTTGGACGCTTGTGAGGAAATGTTGACTATGGAACCACCAGTTTTAGCATCTATCATTTTCTTTGCGACCACTTGGCTCACATTTAAGACGGATTTTACATTCACGTTCATTAGGCTGGAAAAAATACATTAAAATAGGTTTAATTATACAGTCTGTAAACAACCGGAACAACGTGAGGAACAAGAAGAAGAAGAATATCTACAGTAAATGTAAAGAAGTTTCACCGGCAGGGCTAGCACGACTATCCTATGCGTAAAGTCGCATGCCGTTATAAATAATAATTTAGGTACGACTATTTAATTGTTAGTAGAAATAAATTAAGACAATGTTGTTTACATTTAATTAGGAATTTACATTTTATGTACACTCCTAATGTTCATAAACTAACTAGTTGTAAGATTCATTTACAATGCCCTAACAGAGTGCCATGTGTTCTCGCATTTTTTTACTGTAACAACTATTAATGTACCATGGTTTCGCAATAAAGAATTATATTCTATTCTATTCTGTAGAAGCCTTGAGTTGTGTTGGTTAGGTTTCCTAAGGCGTGCATAGATATAACTAGTTGGTACCTACCAACCTACCTACTAAGTACCTACCTATTTTACCTATTGTTTGTAAAAAAGCGTTGGTACTTGCAAAAATACTAGAATAATAATAAGTAATTAATGTTTTGATAAGAAAAAATATGCGGTTAAAAATAGTCCACCTTGATAAACCGGTCAGAACAACTGTTAACAACAATATATCCAGGTGTACCTACCTATTTTAAGTAAATGCTTCAAGGACGATTATCTCTACGTATACTTACCCATAGAGAAAAAAATACATAGATTGCTCACTCCATACATCAGTTTTAGTACCAAAAAGACTATTAGCATCTAGCATCGAGTAGCGGAACTATCAGTACTGCTTCTTGATAATAGATGTAGCACCGACCGGAAAGTCTTATGCTGTTGAGATAAGACTTTCCGGTCGGTGCTACATCTATTGTCAAGTAGCAGTACTGATAGTTCCGCTACTCGATGCTAGATGTAGACACTGAAATTAATAGTCTAACTGATGTATGGAGTGAGCACTCTTGTCTTACTATATATTTCTCTATGGTATACCTAATACATTAAGTCGTTGCCTTGAATACCCTAGGCGACTGGTAAATCATGTTACAACCATAATGTCTAGTAGGTAAGTAAGTAGGTACCTACCTACCTACTTCATTATCCTTTTATCTTAACATATTTAGGTACATAATGGTGATGTCTACAAGCAATTCATAAAAATGTATTGGCACTCAAGATCTACAAAAGTAGAGTAGCTACCTACTTACACGTATATAGCTGCTAAAGTTAAATAAGTACAAGGTGTACTAACAGGTCGAAATTCTCAGGAGTAGTGGTAAGGAAGTCCTCTGTGAGTCCGAGCGCCGCGTTGTTCACCAGACAGTCGAAGTGGCCCAGAGTTTCCAGCACCTTCCGAGTCTGCTCCCAGTCGGCTAAATCCAAGGCCACGGTCCTGATGGAGGGGTACTCCTTCTGGAGAGAGTCCAGATAGGACTTTGTGCGGGAGATGGCTACCACTTCGGCACCGGCGCGCCATAACTCGATGGCCATGCCTCTACCGATACCTAAAGATTTAAAAGTTAATGACAGACCAAGTTAACTCTGCAATCTGCACAGACTTTGCAGTGATGAAGTATGGTACTGTCACCTTTAAACGTCAAATTCTTAAGAACGTATGATAATGTGGAACTCTTTCAATTTGTTCCGTCAAAGTCAGTGAAGACAAGTTAGATTAAACGAGCTCTACAACAGTACACAGATAGGGTTAGACTAGTGAGTATTGTATTCTTTGAAGTAGACCAAGTTGGCAAGTCTGTGCTATCAAAATTACTGCCAAGTTAGCCTGGTCTAAGTCTAAAGCTATACTTAGAGTTTTTGAAATACCTATTTTATGTTAATTTTATCGACCCTACCATGCTATCTTTCACACATCATTTTAACTGGTCATGGCTAAGCCAAACTAAAAATGCATATGAAATAAAGATTAAGTACCGTAAAACGGGGTGAGTAGGTTTCGCGGGGAGAGGTGGGTTATGAATGGGGAGAGAAGGTTTGAGAGGGGGGTGAGAAGGGATTTTAAGGCTACTGCTACAAAAATAATGTATTCCAATTTAAAATGGAGCTATAGTAATACGCATAATAAAAAAAAAAAACGATGCAACAATCTTCCAAAATCACCTTTGTATGAAAACCCCTCTTACCCCAAATACGAGGCACTACGGGGTGAGGTGGGTTTTCCTCTTTATCGTCAAAGTTATTAAATGGAGCTACCCAAAATAAAATAAAAACTAAAATACAAACGTCCGGAACACTTATTATATACACTATTCAGTTTTCATATGTAAAAGTAAAATGTTATCGAGGTTTAAATTTCAGTTTTGACCCTACTCACCCCATTTTACGGTACCTAAGAAATAAACTGCAAGGCACTGGACACTGCAACTAGTTATCACATATTATCGAGATAGTTGTCCCGCCGTTAGCATACACAATTAGGTACTATACATATCGTTCGTTATTCGCGTATTTCATGTTTTTATCAGTCGCTTATTTTAAACTTTTAGACATTAGCTACTGTAAAATAAATCATGGATAAAACATAATTACCTTGACCGGCGCCTGTAACTAGAACTCGCTTATTTTTAAAAGAAATCTCCATTTTGTTAAGAGCGCTCCAACAAGAAAAGTCAAAATAATGCAAAATTGATGATATTCCTCGATGACATTCAGTACTTTAGGGTCATTATTAGAAACAATGAGTACTTGTTACGGTAAAAGCGTCTTCTTATCTTTAGGAATTACTTTTTAAATATTGGAAAAAGGGCTTATTAAATTAGTAATGATTTTTTTTCTGATGGTTGTTTCCGAAAAACCACGTGAAGCACTAAATTGTGAGCTCGTATTTGTAAATGTTGAGAAGTTTACTCTGGTAAAGCTGGCTATTTTGTATTACTAATACCCTGTACATTAGGAATTACTTTTGACATTTTTCCTAAATACCTTTGAGAAAGAGAAAATCGAAGAAAAACAAACTCAATTTTCTCTCCGAAACAAGTGTCAATTCCTACGAAATTCTACTTAATATCGAAGTCATTTTCATACTCAAGCAATCTACAGCGTTTGCTTATACTGATGGTATACATTAGTGTTTATGAAATTCTACTATAATTTTTTGGCAATTTTTTGAAAACGACTCTAATATTAGCGATGACGCGCGGTCGTGAGAGATAATCACAGCGGCGAATGATAAAATCATGGTTCCTACTGTGCGAAACATATGTGTATTGAATCGAAGCTGTTGCCGGCCTAACTCCAATCTGTGGCTAAATGTTTTGGTGCTTGTAGTTTCTAAGTAGGTACTTATTCTGAATTAAATACTCTGATTGAAACATAATTACATTGTTTTTTATTATTATTTATTTCTCTATTTTCACTTTATTGCACGACACATAGGACGTTTTGCCAAATGGAATTCTCTACCAGTCAGGCGTAAGGCAAACAGAGATTGGTATTGGTATGTAGGATATAAAAGCGACCGTATGTCGAACAGCTAATCTGGTTGCTGGCAGTATACATCTTTTGTGCAGGTATATTATACTGTTAAATCGTACCTATGCTAAAAAAGTGACGAACTCAGAAAGTGACGTCCTCAGAAAGTGACGTCCTCAGAAAGTGTCGTACTCAGAATGTGACGATCTCAGAAAGTGACAAAGTCAGAAAGTGACGAACTCAGAATGTGACGATCTCAGAAAGTGACAAAGTCAGAAAGTGACAAACTCAGAATGTGACGTCCTAAGAAAGTGACATACTCCGCCTGAACCAAAAAATAAGCGAGTACCTAAGTAAGTACGTATAATTTCTTTCTAGTAATAATGACCTACATAAGTATGTATATTTGCACTGGATTTAGTATTTTCGTACCAAATAACATTTTTAGGACTTTGATATTAAAGTACAGTTAGTGTTGTTATGATTGATTTCAATGTGCTTCACGTTCGGATCAAGAATGTTTAATCCATCATTGTAGTGCGACCGAGGGAAAATGCGGTGGAAGGGTTCGGCGACCTGAGATCGCGGGGCCTGCCGCAGCGCGTAAAATACCTAAACTCGCTCATCCCCGAAATGTAATAGCACTCTTAATAGAATCAATAGCCAAATCAACACTACCACGGCCGCGGACACCGCTCTCCGTACTGACTTACTGAGCCGGGAGCGGTACAGTCACCCAAGAAAGTGGTCTACCACTTTTCGACTGTATCATCTGATTGATAGAGTCGAAAAGTGGTAGACCACTTTCTTGGCTGACCGTATCTACGATGATAATGTAAACGCGAGATAATTCTGATACGCACAAACAAGTTAAAAGTGGTAGATGAGATGTTAAATAGTTTTATGGTGTTTTGCTGCTGAATGTTAATGTTAATGTCAACCATTTTTAACCGACTTCCAAATCTCAAAGAAGGAGGTTATCAATTCGGTTGTATGTTTTTTTTATTTTTTTATTTTTTTTTATGTTTGTTACTCCATATCTCCGTCATTACTGGACCGATTTTGAAAATTCTTTTTTTGATTGTATGTATATGCATACAGATTGGTCCCGTTTTTGTCAAAACCCAGTTCTCATGATGGGATCCATGAGGAATCGAGGGAACTCCTCAAATCTTAAAGGCATACATATAGTGATTTTTGTGTTTTTATCAACAAATCAAGCATATACATTCAGAAACGTGACATTTGATGAAGTGGAACTGCTGATGATGATCGGAACAGAACTCTTCAACGACGCATAGTTCACGTTTGGCGATTTGTCCTCTTCGTTATGTTTGTTAAGCAAGTTAAGTTTTTAAGCCACATTTTTGTCAAGCTCGAGTTCTGATGATGGGATCCATGAGGAATCGAGGGAACTCCTCAAATCTTAAAGGTGTGCGTATAGAGATTTTTGTATTTTCATCAGAAAATCAAGCATTTTTATTAAAAACTGTCGCATTTGATGAAGTGGAACTGCTGATGATATCAGAACAGAACTCTTCAACGACCCATAGTTCACGTTTGGCGATTTGTCCTCTTCGTTATGTTTGTTAAGCAAGTTTAGTTTTTAAGCCACATTTCTGTCAAGCTCGAGTTCTGATGATGAGATCCATAAGGAATCGAGGGAACTCCTCAAATCTTAAAGGCATACATATAGTGATTGTTGTGTTTTAATCAACAAATCAAGCATATACATTTAAAAAGTAACATTTGAGGAAGTGTAACTGCTGATGATGACCAGAACGAAACTCTTTAATGACGCATAGCTCGCGTTTGGCGATTTTTTTCTTTTCTTTATGTTTGTTAAGCAAGTTAGGTTTTTAAGCCATATTTATGTCACGCTCAAGTTCTGAACATGGGATCCATGAGAAATCGAGGGAACTCCTCAAATCTTAAAGGCACACGTATAGAATTTTTTGTATTTTCATCATAAAATAAAGCATTAACATTAAAAACTGTCGCATTTGATGAACTGGAACTGCTGATGATGATCACAACAGAACTCTTCAACGACGCATAGTACATGTTTGGTGATTTCGAATTTCGACTTTGACTTGGACTGGGACCCGGACTCGGATCCAGATCCGGACTCGTACCCGGATCCTGTTCGGACCCGGACCCGGACCTGGACTCGGATTCGGACTCGGACCTGGACTAGACCCGGACTCGAACCCGGACTCGGACACAGACCCGGACCTTGACCCGGAAAACCACTATGATACCTAAACTAAATAAACTACTATGATTACCTACCATAAAATGTAGGTATAAAGTATGATGAGGCCAAACCCCTCCCGCTCAAACCCCCGTACACCGCACCGCATGCGCCGTTAAGTGGGTTAGGTTAGGTTTGAACTGCTATCCTCACAGAACCGAACAAAAGTGGGTTAGGTTAGGTTAGAACTGCGAGCCTTACAGAAACGAAATGCTTCCTTTTCTAGATAACGCACCATTTACAATAATCTTTCACCGGGCCGCATAGAAGTCGGTTTTTTTTTCTTAAAAATTATATCGTTACGTTTATATGAACCCATGTCAAAGTTTACCAGATATAATTATGTGATGGTGTGATCGTTCGTACTAATTGGCAAATAATTAACAATTGGTATTACGTATTACTTTCTAAGCATTACTTACCTTGATGGTAGGTACCTATATAACAAGAATTATACATATAATCAGGATTAAAATAAGCATAAAATTAAATAAACCCTAAAAATACTAATAAATAATTTAAAATGAACAAGTCTGAACTTACCTTAAATACTACATTTAAAAGTTCTGTCATGCGACAATTCCAAACCACGTGTGCGTATTTTAGACTGTTGCGAATGAAGTGGTCCTTCGAGCCGAATTTGTGTAAACCCGAGGCTTTTTGTACAGGTGTCATTTTTAGTTTAATATGATGTGTATCTGTGTTTCTGAGGCGTCGTAAATTCCAAACCGATAAACCAATTTAAGTGCGATTTGAAAATAAAGAGCTTTTATTTTAATTTCATTGAAGGTTTCTTTCTTAAGTATTGATGTTTTTACAAATAAGTCTGCATACTGGTCTGCATCAATTATTGCAAATAGTTTCAATACTGTCAATACTCGTCTTATAATGAATACCTACGAGTTCGTTAGGTTTCAGGAATGAAATACCTAGGTAGAGTCCGTGCGGAAAGGGAAGAGTCGCGGAATGTAATCCGAGCCCATACATTCTAAGACTCTTTCCACACAGACTCTATATGAATTTATGCGCGTAACTAACGTCTTAGAAAATTGAAATGAAGTAATAGATAATAGAGAGATACCTAAATAAAACAAAATAAATTAAGCATTTATTACAACGTTTATTAAAATTGTACTTTATTATGTTAAACACTTAATAAACAACGAAATAAGTTATTATGTATCTTTAGAAATATAAATTAGGTATTGTGTAGATCCTACTTATACTATTATTTAAAAATTGTTATACCCAGATCATAACTATGATTAGCATTCGTCAAAGTATCCAGTTTATTATACATGTCGGCGGCCGATCGATCAGGCATATCGTGAAATTCCTAGGCATATCGTGAAACGTGAAGATCTTTGACCCGTTCCCTGAGTCGACGGAGCCCCGCTACGCGGGGCTCCTATTTCTGGGCAGTTTGCCCTTCGGACATCTAAAGCAACCTAACGAACCTATCCTACCTATATTGATTTAATGTCACTATCGTCAAAACATTACACAGGAACATTACGATCTGCTTGATCTTACGATCGGCCGCCGACATACATACTATACAAGTTTCAGAATAAAACCACGACTAAATTGTGCGTTAATAATAAGTATGTATTATATGTTGCATTGCACATTATGATCATTATTGTAGACTCTTACTTTTTAAATCATTATAAAAAAACAATCAAACTTTTATAAATACGAGTACTAGAGTATCGACTGTCAGTTATTTTACTTATTTTACATAATTTTTAGTTATAGCTGGTCAACCAAATCTTGTCAGTAAAAAAAGGCGCGAAATTCAAATTTTCTATGGGACGATATCCCTTCGCGCCTACATTTTTCAAATTTGCCGCCTTTTTCTACTGTCAAGATCTGGTTGACCAAGTATATTTGCTAAACAATATTTCGCTTCAGTAGGTATATTAGATCATCCATTAAAATAATTGAATACAATTATTTAACTACAATAAGAAGTCAAAAGAAATGCAAAATATTTGTTTGTACACTGAACTTTTTAATTAATGGATCATTCAATTCATATAATACCTAAGTTACATCAAATTACAGATCTATAGGTAAGAGTATTTTATTTGCGTTTTTAATAGGTACCTACACTGTTTTTGCAACAACTACTTATAATAATACTCGTCAAAAGATGTAATATTTTTTTCGTAGAAATTTAAGAATGTCGATATTCATACTGCGAGGACTGACTTACGATTCATCCGTACCATGTCCGTTCATGTGCCTGAGAGTAACTAACTTCTAAACATGTTGACTGTGAGCAAGGCTGGCGGCAACAAGATACAAATACAATCACAGACTTGTCATTTTCGCGCTCGCGCTTGACAGACAGCTGAAGTGTGCGAAAGGGAAGCCATCACGTATATGAACATCGCATGAGTGCGAAAGAGTTAGACTACAAATGAGAAAACGTGACCATTTTTGAATTTGACGACGGCCGCGGACGGCCAAGAGCGTATCACCGTAATTTTCAATTTGAAAAATATACACAAATTCGGAAGAAAACTATTTGATAAAGTAATACAATGAAGATAGTGTCTTGTAGTGTACCGGATTTCAGTGTCACGGGGCCAAATAAACCTAGCAAATACTCATTTCAGAGGAATAATGATATTCCGAGCGAAATTTTCTTAACGATATTTTGTCAAATTAACAGCATAAAAAGTGTAAGAAGCCGGTTTATACAGTTGATTATAAGTTTTTCTTCCTTTGTGTGCTAATATTTTATCATATTACTCAATAATTTAAAATATATTGTGTAAAAACATAAACTGTTACTTTACGCTAGGGCTTGACAAAATGTTCAGATGACAGTATCGATAACTTGTCGGTATATTAATAGCTATGTAATCATTTCTTCACGAGACATAATTAAGATATTAACCTTTATAACCGACTTCAAATAATAACGATTGTTATACCATTTTGAAGGTGCAGATGTTTAGCAGTAAATTTAAACTTCACTTTCCAACACAGTAAGAGTTAGACTAAGATAAGGCTGTAATGATTTTGATCCGCGAATATTCGGCAACTATTCGGTATTCGGCCTATTCGGCCACTTTGCCGAATATTCGGTATTAGGCCGAATGTTGCCTACTATTCGGCCGAATACCGAATATCTGTTGCACCTACTTAAAAAGAAAAATTGCACAATAAAAATAACCAAAATCTATGTAGGAATATTTATAATGTGTTCTTGGAAAGTTGGTAAATACGAACACCCTTTTTTGAGCATTTCTTGATTAAAAAACATTTCATTTTTATCATGAGTCTGTTTTGTTTGACTCTATTCATTAATGCTTTTCAACAAAAATATATCTTAGCTAAGGTTGAGCTTTGTTAGCGATCAGGTTTAATAATAATTGTGACTCAAAATGTTCGCATGTCATGCCGAATATTCGGTATTCGTTATTCGGCCAAAACCACTATTCGGGGCATCTCTAGTTTATTTTATACATCATAATGTCGTAGAATTTTAACGTTTAAAATAATACATTTGAAAAAGTAGTCGATAAAGCAATCAAACACCGACAGATTATTAATATGTTGTAACATGACATCACTATTTTTGATCTCACATAGACAATTTACGCACACACTTGCATTTCATTTTTGGTCGCACTTTTGAAGATTGACAGTTGTTCTTGTCTATTCTAATTCTATGAATACAATCATTATTTGACAGTTAACATTTAGGTACCTACATCTGCCAAAATGAAAAAAAAGTTTTTTGGCAATTTGTTATTTTTTTTCTAAACTGTGTTGTCGCTGCTTTTAAATCCCCCACCACATATTTATTCTTATTTTACACATACATGCCTGACATACCAATAGATACATTAAATAAAACATCTCGCACAAGTACGAGGGGCGTTCAAAATATTCTCGGTATTGATATCTTACGACCTCTTCTAAAATTTCTTTCGTTACTGGCCGCTAAGGTTTATTCATTGACATTAAAAAAAAGTATAATTCGAACCGAGATAGTCTTTTGTTTTTCTGCAATTGCTGAACAAACATGAACATCCTGTGCGAATTGACAATGTTAACTAAATTAGAACATCGATGCGTGATAAAATTCTTGACAAAACAGGGTAAAAATCAAAAAACCATAAAAGAGGAAATGGATTGTGTTTACCGTGAGTCTGCTCCTTCTTTATCTACCATTCAAAAGTGGTCAAGCGAGTTTAAACGCGGAAGGGAGAGTATTGAAGATGACCCTAGACCTGGCCGGCCTGTAGTAGCTACTTCACAAGAAAATATTGATAAAGTGGAAAAACTTATATTGGAAGATGGTCGAGTGAAGGTAAAATCTATAGCACAAGTAACCAATCTCTCTATTGGTACCGTACATGATATTATACATGACCATCTTAATATGTCAAAAGTAAGTGCAAGATGGGTTCCGCGAATGCTGACTCGGCTTCAAAAAGACATGCGTGTAGCTTGTTGTTCCGATTTTATTGACCTGTGCGGTGAAAATCCTGATGAGGTGCTGCAAAGAATAGTTACTGGAGATGAAACCTGGGTTCATCATTATGACCCAGAGAGTAAACAAGAGTCCATGCAGTGGCACATTAAGGGTTCAGCTCATCCCAAGAAGTTCAAGGTCATCCCTTCAGCTGGCAGGGTCATGGCCACGATATTTTGGGATTGTGAAGGAGTATTACTAATCGATTATAAAGAAAAAGGTGTAAATATCACAGGACAGTACTACGCTAACATTCTACGTCAATTAAAGGATGTAATTAAAGAAAAGAGGCGAGGAAAGTTAACCAAAGGTATTCTGCTTCTGCATGACAACGCCCCCGTCCATACTGCTCATATTGCCAAGGCAGCTATTGTTGAATGTGGGTTTAAAACTGTTACTCACCCACCGTATAGTCCGGACTTAGCCCCCAGCGACTTCTTTTTGCTCCCCAATCTTAAAAAGGATCTGCGTGGAAATAAATTTTCTGACGATGAAGCATTGAAGGCGGCAGCGGAGGAGCATTTTTACACGAAAGATAAAAAATATTTTTACGAGGGATTAAAAAAAATAATTGATCGATCTTTTAAGTGTATGAACACAGGGGGGGAGTATATTGAAAAATAAAAATATCAAACTTTTCGTACTTGTTTGTTTTCATTCTCATACCGAGAATATTTTGAACACCCCTCGTACTTACTTCACTAATCTGTTAAATATTCAACTTTGCTCTAATGCTACAGTAAGGCACTTTTTGATGACTGTACACTTCCACGCCATAGAGAAATACCTAACCTAAGTAAGTTTATTTTTCTATGCCCACGCTACAGCCATCGGTAAACTCATTCAACTTTTTACCGTATTCTCTTGCAATAAATTCCAAAGTCAAACTGGATTTTATTGGCTTCTACGGCTGATATTTAGGTAGTGATGCGGCAGATTCCACAAAACACATCTAACTTGCATACAAATGAAATTTGTCGTTCATTTTTTTTTTCGATATTGCGATAGTATATAATAAGCAAGAGTATAAAATATGTGCTCGTATATTTAAATGTTAAACAATCACATTTTATTATTAACATTTTCTGCAGGAAAGCCTGGTCTAAAACTTCCCGGGGCCCAATTTGACACAAGAAAGCGGCAGAAGTTGATGGCGGCGCTACCATATCATTAATTCATCATATAGCAACTTTTGAGATAGGTCGAACTGCCAAACCGTGACATTAATTAGCTATCTACAATATGTTTATAGAGCTACGTATCTTTGTTACATGCTCGACTCGAATTAGACCTGTAGACACCTTTTACTTTTATTGATTAAATACTTTTACTGACAAATATTTTACTGACAAATAAAGCGTCATAGTTCTGGTGCGTCTACATTTCAAAATGAATTTTATAATGAATAGAACAAACAGTCTTAAAAATCTTACCCGTAGGTATGTGTTTTTAACGTTTCTAGTGTCACGCAATATATTTTAGTATTTTTATGCACTAATATTATTTAATAGATGCGCTTCCAAAGTTGTATCCTAAAAGAGCCATTCGAGTTGAGGAGTTTTATTTGATAGTTAATCATTAAAAATGTATAATATAATATAAGTCATACGTAATATGTTACACACATTTAAGCATACATTCTGTATGCCCAATACATATTAAATGAAACTGTATCAATCAGATTCATCTTGGTGTATGAAACAGGACATCTGAAAAAGTTGATTTTGACATTCAATTTTTTTAAATGTATTTTTTTTACAAAATCTTTCAAATGCATCAGCCTCCATACAGATGCGAACGGGACTAGATTCTGGCAGATTAAAAAGTATAAAAGGTACGCGGCAGCACCGCGACTAGCTAATTAGTCTTGATAGAAATAGAATACATTTCACAGCGTTTCGCAGATGTGCCCGTCTGAAGATCTTTGGAGTGTTTGATTGCTACATAACTATTTTCTCTCAGCTGTATGAGCTAGTATGAGCACATTAACAGAACTCCATAACTGCTCAGCGGCCCGTTCAATGTGACTAGGTCACTATATACTGTCACTAGAGGTGTTAGGCGCCTTAAATTATAATTAGTCTTGTACATCAACGGGTCGTTCTTCGTTTCTATCGTCTGTAAGGGCTCTTGCTGTACCGTCCTCGCTCTTCCTCGTCACGCGTGTCCAGGTAATGGCTGAAGACCACCACCCACAGGTACAAATATAGAACTGCAAAGAAATAAAAACATTACTACTAATTTGTTACTGTCTATTTTTTATTACTTTACGTCATAACGTAGTAAGGTAGGTAACTAGGGAACTCTGGTGCATTTTTCTCATTAACTGTCGTTAAAGTGTAAGGAATCTTAATCTTATTTGTAGATACCTATAATACAGACTGTTTTGGATATAAGATTTGGATCTATCAAGCACTTGTTCAAGCTCGCAGCAAGTCGTTGGAAACTTCACGCAGCGTATCACCGGTTATTGTCAAAATTTTGAAATTGTGGGGAAGTATTTTAAACATGTACTTAGGTAGCAAGAGAGGGAGGGAGTAAAAGAGCCTTACTTAGGTAGATCAAGCCGCCCACTAGTATGCAGGTGGCTAAGATGGTGTAATCCTCTTTATCGTCCGTGTAAAGTACGATGGAAGTGTGCAGAATGCTGATGAGCAGTCCAATGGCCAGCACCAGACCCAGTACCACGAACGGGAGCATCAGCCATGAACGCCGCTGAAACGTATAAAATGTATGTTGATTTTATATTAGGTACAAGAAACAAAACCAACTAGATATTCACACGGGCAGGCAAACGTCAATATAACTATTTTATATATTAACAACTCAAAATTTATGTTTTTTTGAATAAAATAACATTAGGCACGTAGGTACATCAATGATGACAATGAAATAAAATAAACCTACAGGTCAATTATTGTAATTGGGTGTCTCGTAAAAAAAGGGGCACAAAATACTACGGCGCACAGATTTTTAAAGGGTTCATCAAAACTGGAGCGATTTTCATATCCACTTACAATGTAGGTAGCTCTAGACCGCTATAAGGGTTGCCAATTATACTCTGGCAAGCCAGCTTTGTCAGAGGCGACAAATTTGAAAAACGTAGGAGCAAAGGTTCGATCTTCCATACCAATTTTAAATTTCGCGCATGTTCCTACTCACAAAGTTGGTTTCCAGAGTGTAATTTTTAATAATCTGTGGGTTTAGTTGCACTACAACTACTTCCATAAATAACTGTATTCAAAAACTATTTCTCCATTCAATTAGAAATCTATTGATATGGGCATTATTTTCTAGTGGTCAGCCATTACTAATTTTTGAATGCGCTAACGAAGATCTACTTACAGTGGAATGTTACGGGAGATTTATTATAGTATGTATGTAGTATGTGTAGTGTTCAAATAACGATATCTAGCACAGCGACTGCTGTTTTCACTGTTATGAAACTCTATTTTTACCAGATTTACAGTATTAATAATATGACCTTTTTTGGATCCCCCGCCATGTTCCACTCACTGCTCTAACACAGCGGTCGGCAACCCGCGGCCCGCGAGCCTCCCTGGCTATTTTGTATGTAATATTGACAAACGACAATGTCTAGTCTAGTCATAAATATTAACAAAGTGCGGCCCGCATCAACTTCGTTAGCTACTATGTGGCCCTTGGCTGCTAAAAGGTTGCCGACCGCTGCTCTAACATGAGTAATTTGTAGGAATTTAGGATAGCAACAAAATAAACCATGCAGATGATTCCGTACAGAGACCTTCAGATTGAGCCGCTTGCGTAGGTTTGTTGGATATGGATGCTTTATTGCTTACTCACCGAATTAGATCTCTTTATGAGTAGATAGCATGTTGGTAAGAAAAAAGATAAGATTAAATAAGAATTATATATATGTCAGGTTAGACTAAAAGACTAACTAAAAAACATATAAAAGGATTTGAAATTATATTTTCAACTTATCGTAAGGTTGCCACCTTACGATAAGTTGAACATATAATTTCTTAACTCAATACGTAATATACGGTAATAATATAAAAGGATTAAAACAATTATTCTAATAGTCACCAGATACATCAAGTATACCTATAGGTACGCCTACTTATAATATATAGGTAAACCACACGCATACCATACCATTACCACAGATCATATATTACCTACATCAAGTTCACGAAATTTTGTTCATTAATTACGTTCGTCGACCAATTGTCTAGCATAAGGTGTACAAATCAATGTTCATTTTCATTAATGTTATACTAAAAAATATACTAACGGTATTCCATTAGCCACTATCACAGTAATGATATATGTAGTGATAATGAAATAATATCACTGCTCTAATAGCTTAGTATGTTTAAAACATCTTAAATTATTATACCAACCTTTTTGATTGCTATGATGAGGGCACTGCATATTAGTATCGTGAAGCATAAACTGATGGTCATAATGATTTTTGAAACTGTAAAAGAAAAGAACATACTTATTAAGTGTTAAGCCATGTAAATTGGTCAAGTGTTCTTTTTAACGTTGTCGACGTTAGAATCAAAACCGCCAGCCGTAAGTGGGACTGGGCAGGCCATGTAGTATGCATACGATGACGTATGCACCCACAGAGGTGGGCTAAACTAACCACGGAGTGGTCGGCCTTGGAGGAGATGGCGGGACGACCTGGCGGTCTAGCATGAGTTGCGTTCTCGCGCGGGACTCCATACATCTGGCGCGATTTCAAGTATGGAGTCGCGCACGAGAACGCAACTCATGCTAGACCGCCTGGACGTATTTTCGGAATTATCATTACCGAGACGGACACTGCACATGCACTTAATCGGGACTATCGGCATTGGAAGTCTAAGGGGGAGGCCTTTGCCCAGTAGTGGGACAGTTTATAGGCTTTAAAAAATACTAATACATAACATACATATGTATTATAAATACTATTAGTTAGATAGGTAAGTATGTATACCTACTCTGTTTGTCTTTGTGTTAGCGAGAACATAGAAAATTTGTTTTGTGTCAGGTCTGAAGTAAATTTCACGAAGGATTATGTATCCTTAAATTCAGAGCAATTATTATCATATCATATAATTAGGGAGACTAGATTGCATACATACTAACTGTGTGTAACATACGATTAAATATACGAATAATAGCTGTAAACAGCACTTATGTCAATTTAAGCCATTTGATTTACGAGTAAGACTTACTACTGTACTGTTTATCCTGTTCCTCAAAGAAGTAGGATTTGAAGGAGACAAGGTGGCTCGGAGCTAGCCAGATGAAGATGATGGTTGCGATGGACAGCAAGATGCCCAGCACGCCCACCGTGATGGACCCATCCCGCACGTTGCAGCAGCAGCAACATCTGGATAACCGTTTCATCTTGCTTTTGTTTCAATGTATTTGCTGGCAGCAAATGTTTAGTACCGCAATACCGCTGGAAAAAGAAAAAATATGGTTCATAATTTAGCGAATCATTTTCTTTATTTACTTACGTTAATGTGCCATTTCCACTGTAATGATTGGCATTTAAGTTATGAGACCCTTAGAGCAACAGAAAAAATATTCAACAAAGTCCTGTGATAAAGCTTCGAAGAAGGTAAAACAATTATCTGATCGCTTGGAACCGCTGAAGGTTGTCAAAACATGACTGGTATTGCGAAGATTCTTTGGGGAAGTCTTTGTCCAGCAGTCAACGCTTTTCTGCTGATCCGAGTATGACGATTTTAACAACGAATAAACGATGAAAATGATCAATCAGCGTTATCATTTGATTTGAAACATCTTTTTGATAGATCCAGGTTTTTAAGAAAGACACAATTAGACAAGATAACAATTTACTATCGATGTATAATGAATCCATACCTTCGATATTATAATATTAGTATTAACGATTACGAGGCGTGGGCGGCCCGATTCGGTTTCCGCACTAAAAACGTGTGATCATGTGGGCTCCAAATATTTTGATAGCATCTAAAACGGGTACGTCACCTTGTCTGACTCGTTTGCTATGGTGTAAAGTTATCTATCTGACTGTGTATAATAAAACTATCCTATTATGTAATATATGTAAATATCATGTAAGAAAAAAAAATGCGAACATGAGGTATTATCGATACCCTTGGGAAATATTTGGATAATTTTATAGTATTTGTATGTAGGCCATCATTGTGTAATTGTAATATATTTATTGTAATAGAACAAAAAGTGTACAGTCACACAGGTCACAGCCTATAATTAAATTATACTTATGGTTAATATTAAAGTTACGAATGAAACTATAAAACTCACAGCATCAGCATACTGCATGATGCTTACATTAATTTAAAAATAAAACGTGAAAAAAATACCTAAAAACCGACTGCTTGTAGGTACTTAGTGACTGTCGGTGAAAATGCAATACATATTTAGGTATTGGAAAACAGCAGAACATTTACTTGATCGTTGTTGATTGGCTATTTTAACCTAACAACTAATGAGAGTCAATACCGCTTCCTCTTTAGATGTCGATCTAATGAGATTCATCAAACTTGCCGTAATGTAACGTTTCCCAACGTTTCAAAAAGCGGGTCAGCTTCTAATTGGGGCGGTACATATTGGCTAACGTGGTCTAATTCTGGAGCAAGGAAAGCCAATAAATTGCGCATTGAATTGTTGCGAAATAAGGGCAAGAAAGAACACGAAGCTATAATTAGGGACCTTACATTAATTACCTACATTAAAACGGATCCGGAAAATTATATGAACTAACGCTTGCCTTAGATAGTTAGGCAACAAAAATCAAACAACCTTAGAAAACAAGTTACATTAGGTATCCTTATTTGCGTTAATTATGATTTATGATTAGCGATAAATCAATTTTAATTTAAAATTTGATGACAAAAACAGTAGGTAAATAGTTAGCAATTTTAGTAACTACTAAAATTAAAATTGGATCAGATACCTAAACTAGAATATATACTTATAGAATGTCTTTGGACCTTAGGTAACATATCATTATATACCAACCTAAACTACCTACTTTTGAAATTTCAGAGTAGGCATGTAAAATTTGTACATATAGTGTATGTATGTTATCCACTTGGTACTGCCTGTATGAAAATACTAATTGATATCGTCCGTGCCCACGCCCAGCCATTAAGACAGAAGTAAACACTGATCACCATTAGCGAATCAGTGTCGTTCCACCCTTTACAGTTTGCTCCGTTTGGCATTGGCCTGACCCAGTTCGGTATGGCCCCATTAGCTCGGCTACCTGCTTTTACAGCCTATTATTCTCATCAGTTACCTACGGTATAGTTTCAACTAAACCAATATGCTTAACCATTTCAAAAATGTCACAAAAATATCAACTGAGTACCTAGCCAATATCATTATCGAATCAGCTGGCACTTGCTGGACCCGCGCGCATTTAAAAAAATAAATCGTTTATTAAAAGAAAGAATAGGCCTGTATCGCGGTGTCCGCTCTACAGAATTACTAAATATGTACATAAACGTTTGGGGTATCCTTTAACTTCGCTCACTTGTCCTTACATACTGATGTGCGGGAAATACACCGCAAGTTGCAAATCAAGTTACTATTATAAAGTTTGAAATAGGCCTCTTGGCGGTAAATAAAGTTTCATGTCTAATAGTTCGTCGTCTACACTAATGTGGCGCTTGAAGAAAGACTACTTCATTGTTGAAGTCGAAAGATGAACATCTGTCTCTACAATACAGTACACTCAATTTCTGTAAGCTTTTGGAATAACAACCCCGCGACCAGCAGGTAAAGGACACACCTAGACATTTCCCGACCTAGCCAATTTGGTAGGTAAAGCTTTTTTTTACACTGTCTTGCAAATTTCTCGCCTCTTGTGTGGCATGGCCTTAACCTTTGAGGCTTTGATTATTTTTGAGATACCCAATGTTGTTTGTTATGACTGTTATGAGACTTATGAGAATGGGTTCCGAAATGAAGAATTGTTTTAGAGATAGTGTTACTTAATTTAATTTATATATAACATACCTACTTATTATTCCAATATAATTAATTGGCACATGTGACCTTTATAAAAGAATACTGTAACCTCCCACTACCTACTTACTTAACTAACCATAATAAAACACCCCCTTTAGATTTACCCCTGAAATTTGGCCTTGTGATTTAGTTGTGATCATCTAGTCTAGCGTTAGGACCCCTCGAAGTGGACCGCGGAACCCTAAGTTCTTTAATGAGTGTCAGCTAAATTTTGGACTCTAATTTTATTTAGAATTACCTGGACTTTAGGAAATTAGGAATTGTAATTAGTCTACTCAAACCGACTACCCGACTATTGCTTATGAATGTGTGCGTAGACGTCATTGAAAATATCTCCATCTTTCTCTAAAAACGCAAGCGGGAAACTAAGTAGGCAAGTTTCCCCTACCTATGATAGTTTGTAAGGTATATATCTAGAGGTAGGGTGACTGTTATAGTTACTGGCCACTTTTTTTTATTTTTTTTATTAAAAATGGGCTTACTCATGGCCACAGACTAGCCGAGGCGAAGACGTGGCCTACGATGGAGCGAGTCTGCCCAGAAGGTGCCTGTTCACCCTTGATTTGAAGGAAGGAAGGACTACATAGTAATTGGCCACTAAGACTTCTATTGCATTGACGTATAATATCTATGTCAATGTTCTATTGGCTTGTTTCTTTCTGATTTGTTAGGAGTGGCCAATTACTATGTAGTGGCCAATGGCTATAGCAGTCACCCTATTGTCCTTGCTTTTTGCTTTTTAAACGTGGAAATATGTTAAATAGAAAAAACAAGAGACATAGCCCGAATTAAAATAAATTATATTGCATCTTTGATCATTAAACTGGTATATTTCTACTGATATAAGTATGTTACTACTAAAATAATTGTAAACCAATTTTTTATACTTTTGTATACTTGTCAATTGACTAGGTACTACATACGCTGTAAGGGCGCACTGTATGCTTGTTACTCGTGTGTGCCACCGCAAAGTTGCGTCACATGTGATGGCCGCAGCAGATGTCACTGCGCAGAGAGCAGTCTTTGTTTTCATTCTGTTATTTTATCTGTTATGTTGAAGACGTGCCTGTCTCTCGGTTTGGAGATGTAGAGAGCATTTGTCTGACTTTTGAATGAAATTTTCAGTTTTTTTTAATGATTGATGTTTGATGAATATCCCAATATGATAAACTAGCGACCCGGCGGCTTCGCATGGGTTAACAAATTATACATTAACCTTAATCTTGAATTACTCTATCTATTTAAAAAAAACCGCATCAAAATCCGTTGGGTAGTTTAAGTAGTTTTAAAGATCTAAGCTTACATAGGGACAGACAGAGGGAAGCGACTTTGTTTAATACTATGTAGCGATAATATAAATGTTAGAACGAATTATAGGTACCCATTAGGTACCTACAGAATTCGACATTACCTTCCAGATACTACAGTAATCATTTATGTAAATACAATCATCTGTAATCCTTTCTGCTGACGTACCTACTAAAATAAATATCTGTATGTCTAAATACAGTAAAATTTCAGTTGCAGTCGAGTCGTTTAGACTACTTACAAAAATGTTAGAACGTACTAAAAATATTTTGTTTCACAGACCTCTAAGTTAGACTGCATCTGGATTTAACTTATCGCACTGTAAACATAAAACTTCATATCTTTATTACCTTCTTAACGAGGCTTTTAACCGGCGAAGAATTCCTGCACATGCACATATTCTTTAATCTTGCTTTGACAAATATTATATGTTAATTATTAAAATGAGGCCTGTAACTCCCGTTAAAAATGTAATTCCAATCTAGTAAATAGTTTATCCTTCGCTCAATGTTTTGGTTTTTCATAGATAAAGCTGCTCCTAATAAAACCAATAGAACTTCAATATCACTTCGTCATTTTTAGGGTTCCGTACCCAAAGGGTAAAAAACGGGACCCTATTACTAAGACTTCGCTGTTCGTCCGTCCGTCCGTCCGTCTGTCACCAGGCTGTATCTCATGAACCGCGATAGCTAGACAGTTGAAATTTTCACAAATGATGTATCTCTGTTGCCGCTATAACAACAAATACTAAAAATAAAATAAAATAAATATTTAAGGTGACGGTAGAGGTGGGTAAATTTTCAGATTCTGTCAATTTACCCCATTTCACACACAAGCGCACTTCACGCACACTACCTCACTTTACTGGGACAGGTCACTGACCCATCAAGTTTTTTTTAAGATAGCGTTTTGAGTTTAGTGGCCTCCTTTTAGGAAAAGCGTTCCATTGAAAGAAGAAAGAGAAACAATACATTTAATCTTGCTTTCCTTGTCTGTTCATGTCACACGTGACGTATTTAAATTCTAATAATTCATTTGGTTGTTGACAATTTTCTACATTATGGCTTTGTCGAGATACGCGTTTTCTAAAGTTAAACCGAATAAAACCAGATGTCATTAAGTCAGATGTAAAATTTTATTTACTCCTCTATACGACTTTTCATAAGGCTCAAAATCAATTAAATGAGAATTTAAATAAATAAAGTTCCGGCAGGGTGCAAAATTTAATTAAGGCGGACAAAATAAAATTTGAAAATATATGGAAACAGTGTTGGCTAATGTACCCCTTTTGTTTCACTATTAAAATAATACAATTAAAATAAAAAATATTATACCGGTATTCCACCGGTATTATTTCAGTGCTGAAGCGATTATCTTCGATCGTAGCCTTGATAATGTAGGTGTTGATAGTTACTTACGGCGGTAGGAGCGGCAATGAACCCCGTGCAGAGTAGAACGTGAGGTGCGTTGGGATAAGTGCACATATCTACTTATAATTCTTTGGCTGGTTGGTAACCCTCTATATTTTATTTTTTGTTTTACTGTTATTAGGTTAAGGGAGTTTTAGGGAGTGAAAAAAAAATGATTTTCGTTTTATGCGCTCGCGTGATTGCCGATGGATTATAATTAGACAAAAGAACTTGTTTTTCACGCATCGAATGTAGATCCCTATGACACTTCCTCCAAGTCTTCTCCAATAATGTTTATACCGTATTTTAATTACCTACCTTAAATGTTACATTTCTAAATATTTTTTTTGTGCTATACATACTTCAAAAAAATCGCTGGAGCGTGCGAATTGCAATTCCGGCTCGTACCAATGAGTTTTTCGGAACTTATGTACGAAATATCATTTGATATTTACCAGTCGCTTTTCGGTGAAGGAAAACATCGTGAGAAAACCGGACTAATCCCAATAAGAGCCTAGTTTACCCCCTATGGGTTGGAAGGTCAGATGGCAGTCGCTTTCATAAAAATTAGTGCCCACGCCAATTTATGGGATTAATTGCCAAGCGGACCCCAGGCTTCCATGAGCCGTGTCAAAATGCCGGGACAACGCGAGGAAGATGATGATGATGTGACACATACTTCCAAAAAAATCTACAAATATTTTACGTGACAACTGCTTATAAGTAAATATTATGTAGGTACACTTATAAAGTATAAAGTAGAAAATATCTTATAGGTACATAATATAAAAACCGATCATGTACGAGTAGGATTCACTATGGGTTCCACAGTTACACATTTTTATTGCATATTTTTTGTTTAAGACCAACTCACCTATTATAGGACATAGGTCTTCCATTAATCTTTTGGCGTTGAACTATTTTTTGTATATGTATTTATGTAATACAATTCTGAGTTAGGTTATGGTACATTTTTGCTCACCTACTTATAATTATGTATTATATCTGATATGTCACATGATACCAAAAATCGCCGCAAAGTTAAAAGTTCATTTATTTACGTTACTCATCTTCGGATCACCGACTTACTACTTCCTTACTTGACATATGTGTACTAAATTTCAATTGAACTAGTCCAGTAGTTACGGTGAAAATTGGCTTTAACAAAATGGCAGACACACGAGTGATCTTATAAGGGAGATTATTTTCCTTGAGTGAATGGTATGCATTTACCCCAATGCACCTCACGTTCCACGCGGCGCGGCGTAATCTGGCCCCTATTTCACCACGGTGACAGGTACGACAAAACATCGCTGTTATTGACGCCATAGGCATCCATGGACTACAGTTACCGCTAACACTGATTTAAACTTTCACGATTTTTACACATTATTAAATTGTACAACGGAACCGCAAAACGTTCAAGCGGATAAACAAGACCAAGTGCGGGTAGTTCGAAAAACTCGCGCGGTTAGAAGATGCTGATGTCAACTTAAGCCAGTCTTCTCCGAGACCACGGGGACAACGCCGTCCTCGAAACGTCGGAGGTAAATCTTAAAACTTAGATACGCGATTAAGTCCCGTTGTACAATTTAATAATACAGTTACCGCTTACCATCGGGCGGGCCGTATTCGTGTTTGCCACCGTCATTGTACCTATTATTAAAAAAAAACTTTATTATATCGGATAAAACAGACATTTCTCTCGCAAAAAAATCTTGTGACAATTGTCACAAGATTTTTCAAAGAATTTTCGGTAAGTCTTGACAGGAAATGAGTTCTGTGTCGCAATTTCGATACAGTTGCCGTGTTTCTTGTGACAATTGTCATTAGCTTCGCAAAATAAGAATTTTTTAGTGGCAATATAATGGAGTTTATTTATTTATTAAAATGTTGGTGGCAAACAAGCACATCGCCCGTCCGATGGTAAGCGGTTACCGTAGCCTATGGAGGCCTGTGACGTCAGCAACAGTGATGTCGACAACTGTCGCACCTGTCACCGTGGTCGTGGTGAAATAGGGGCCAGTAAGTACCTAATAATCGCAGTGATCTTAAGTGTCACAGACCCTACTGGCGCTTAAGTCCTTTATGACAATTTCTGCCTATTTTAAATTGTTCAAAAAAAAAAGAAACCGAATAATTATATCGGACTACCGAATTTTCACGAGAATCAGTTGAGAAATGTGATATGCAAAGGAGAAGAATTCGGACATACGAAAGCATTTTTGCCCAAGTTGAAACGGAGACCTTCGCCAACGCTCGGTCAATGATGGTTTAGGTAGAGCTAGCTGCAGAGAAAAGGTACCACCCCTGCATACAATTATCTATCTGGTCGGACCTTTTCTCTGCAGCTGACTGTACACCTATAAAAATGGTTGTCCTGCTGTAATTTTATACCGGTACCGTACTTTGTATTTCAACCGGTATAGTTTTACCTTCAAAACGAACCGGTATTGATAAATAATAACGGTACCATACCGCTTATACCGTAAAGAAAGCATGATGCAGTCTCTGCTTTGCACAATTATTGTGTGGACAAAATTCTTATAATCACCGAAACATACATACCTACGCACATAATGTCATTGAAATAAAACATTGTTATTTTATAGTAAATTTATATAATACTCGATATATACACATAACAATAACCAGACCACAGCGGTATTAGCCTGTAAGCTTCATCTCTTGTCTCCAAATCCGCAAAAACTAGTTAGTACTAAATGCTGGTCTTGCTGTTATTTTATTCTTGAAGATTATGGCTTGTTTCTTGATTATTGAGAACAGCACGTAATCGCACACATATAGACGGAACGAACGGCAACAAAGTAGGTGTAGACACTAAGACTTTCAGGTATTAAACGAATTACGCTTCGTATTAATAGGTAAGTAATATTTAAATGAATATATAATATTCTCTAACGTAAATACAAGATTACAATTGACATCAAATGTCATTGACGTACAGAAGTCATATACTTTTTTTTAATGACGCAAAATTGATACCAGCATAATGAAAATCAATCCCAATCAGTAAAACGAGTCTTTAAACTTTTTTCATTTTAAGCGGGTTTTGAAGGAACAAGTTACTTAAATTCAATTGTAATCGTATTGTTTTAGGATAGTTTACTGCTGTTTTCGATCGTTACGACCTGTAAATAACAACAAATCAAATTTTAAATAAATTAATTTACCCTATTTTTTGAAATACAATTTATCTACTGGTATACATTTTCGTATGCGTATATGATGAAATGTCTAAATAATGTCAAAAACGAGCTACGACGAAGTACACGTCTGCTTCGATCCAAGGCCAGCGGCCATCTGACTCGAAGAAGAATTTTGAGTGATGTCGTCAATGTATGGAAATTGTACGAAAGTTTACATTTGGGATTGAATTTCTGTGTTGTATTTGTGAGTAAAAATATAAGTAGATAATAATTTGTTAGTTTAGTTATCTAGCTTTCAAAATCACACAACAACTCAATTACTGTTAAAGGCAAAACTGTAATGCGTGTTGCTCAAACGGAACTCCATATTTTGATTTTTGGATACTTTTAGTGTCGATTTGTAGAGAATTACAGCAAATAAAAAATATTATGCCGTGAAGAGCCGGTACACGGCTTCTTCGTGAACAAATTTACGTATAATTTAATGCAGTTATTAAACATTTCTTGAACAAATTGATTGCACAAAGTGAGCTCTAAATCGAAAACGTCATATACCGTCCCCTTAAGGGGGGCTCCCATACAACAAACACGATTTTTTTGCTCTATTTTGTGTTGATGGTGCGGAACCCTCCGTGCGCGAGTCTGACTCGCAGTTGGCCGGTTTTTAAAATGGGTATAGCATCACCTGCAGCTGTATCATGGTTGCATTTTTATCACCTGTCATGCCATGCGTCACTTTTGCTCTTACATATTTGTTAAAGAGTGACAGGCATGGTGACAAAAAATAAAGAGCCGACCATCTTAGCCCTCGTGTCTGCTCAAATATTCTTATAAAGCAGAAATATTCTGGCAATTTAATTATACTGACCTTCGCATGACATAATGGTGAGTGTAGGTATGTAAGACTTAATTGATTTTAGCCTGCTATAAATTACCATAAATTTAAATCTCAAAGCGATCTCATGTTAAAGATCTAAAAAATAGCACAGCATAAATATACTGAGTAGAATTTCGTGGAAATCACTTCCATGTACCTAAATTGTATAAAAAGGATTTCTTTTGCCTATCGCTGCTCTAGTAGTCTAGAGGTTAACAGCCTCTAAAATATCAGCGTTAAAGCAATTCAACGATCGTAACGCTTTAATTGACTTGGTAAATCAAATAATTTTAAATTTAGTATTCGGTTTCCATATTTTTTATGTCGACCGATTCCACTCATTCATAGTTTGTTCAATTCGCCTGTTCCTTGCGAGAGCAACAGCGGTAGTAACTATAGTGACCTCGGCAGTGCCAGTGACAGTGCTAGCAGTTGGCACGCAGAAAGCCCCGCGCACTACATGCGGTCGTCACGTCACCGTCAAAACGAAGGTCAACTATATTTCTGGTCCGGTAAATAGGTTAACTGATAATTTTATTTGGAGTGAACTGCGCAAATTTAAATGTTCTTGTTTTTACTTACTTTAATTACTTTTTTTAGAGCTGCTATTTAGATTAATAAGGAGCACACGTAGATAAGTGTTAAGGTGACCGATTTGTAAACCCTTGGGTCTTGTCTTGAATAACAGATATTTTTATTTTGGTGTGAATATGTATGTAGAGCAGCTATAGGCATGCTATATGTGTGAATTTCGAGTTACAGTCAAGGTTAAAATACGAGTATGAATAGGTACACATTTAATGATTATGTAAGGTGAAAATTTACATTTACATCACAAGTTTGACTAATAAAGTAAGCTTTCCGCAAGCAGAAATATGTAACACATATATGTAGGTATATTATGCAGATGAAGGTAGGGAATGTAACACGGTACCTACCATAGCTTACGCTGTTATTAACGCCGCTCCGCCGCCGCGCGCTATTATTATTGCGGCGCTATGCGACGTAAGCGCCAAGTGCCATAAGGTACCTTTTGCCGTGGAACTTCACATTTTGTCTTCATTCATTGGAAAAAAGTATCAAGTGTCAGTGCATTGTTTATGAACTTCAATCGTGATTTATCTAATTCGTTTGGGCGTAATCAAACAATCGCGTCCAATCAGTTAATGCTGCAATTGACTAAATTGATGGCGTAAGCGCAAGCGCAGGGTATCGCGGGGTTCGGGACCATCTGTATGCAATTGAGCGCATTCCGCTCACAGAGAACCCACATGATCGGGGTTTACTCCAATCAACGGATGCTTTATTGTTGAACAGAAGAAAATAAGAAGGTATTTCTCGAGTGTACCTAGCTTTTAAAGGCCAACACATTGATTGTGGATCCGCGTCAATGTTATAACCGCGTTACATAATATATTTTCAATTAACAAACTGTTTTAAAATGATTCAATTTAATTTAACTTTTAAAATGTAATTTACAGGGGTCGGACAAAAAGTGCCGATGACGTAAAAATGACGTAATCTTGCACACAGGATGATGTTTGAGTTTGTATTTAAACTTCCGTGTGACATGTAGTAACAAAGTAGTATTAATGAAGTAACAAAATAATCGTAAATAAATCCATGGAATTAATAATACAGGTGGTAGGGTGAAGTAGTGAATAAAATAAATGTCTTCGTTGGTATATCTTGATTACAGCAAGAGCAGTATACGTGTTTGTCACGTACCTCCAAAAACGGAAAATTGCCACAATATTCGAGTACAGACACAGAATAACTAATAGTACTACCGTACAGAAAATTCACTCCTTCACAAAAGTCAGATTTAGGCATGAACCTATAATATTACGGACAGAGTTTCGCTTACAACACAACTGTGATTCCAACATCCACCAGTTTCTAAGTATTTACGCGTGACACACACACATTGACAGCCCACATCCACCAGTTTGCCGTCAGACGAATCGAAACGTCATTGAAGTAAACATGTCGAAGAAAAATATAAAATATGCCGGCATGCGTAGCTAAATCCTGCTAGAATTGTACCGATCGAAAGAAAAAAAGTCACGGAATAACTTTTCGTACTTAAGTTTATCAATTAGTACGTAAAATCACGATAATTTGTTGTTTATAAATTATCAAACTGCAAAACAGGAGTGTGATCAGTAACATGAATAGGGTAATTTCCCGAAAGTAGGGTAATTGATACCCTTCTTATTAAATCATTATGTATTAAGAGATCATTTAGGTAAATGGTTAAATTATTGATTGTGCATTTCAAACTAGGTCGGTATGGTTTTTTTACCGTTAATTTACCGATACTAAGGAGCGATACTTAACGTTTGTTTGTTATGTATTATAATTTTTTTGTTGAAAACCAGATATGTTTCAAGTTAAAAGTATAAATGAAAAAAACGTGACGAACTGATTTCATTACGATGCTAAATATCATTAGGTATTGAAAATAATGATTGCACAAAGTAATTGTGCAATATTGCGCATTTTCAAGACCTATAAAATCAGATACGTACACACCTTTTTTATTGTCTAACGTAAAACTGTCCTAATTTTTTTATTTGAAAACAAGGACTACGATATTAAAAATAATTGTTTCACCATTAGGGGAGAATTTGTGTTACATGGTAACACTCGTCTACACGCACACATTCAAACCGTCCGGCATTGCAGTGTCACAGTTTGTCTTAGGTGACAGTCCGTCCGTAATATTCTAGGTCCATGGATTTAGGTATAAAATTACACCTATATCGCCGCCTGCAAGCAAAATTGAAACTTATAACCGCGCACGAACCGTGAATCTCCTTTGCGCGCCGCAGTTTTATGACCGAGCTGTGAGTGTCGGCACGGGGTTATCACTTGACAAGTTTTTATACCTATACCCACTGATTTATTATTTTTAAGATAAATATGTAGGAATTACAAACGTTGATTATGTAAACATACATTTTTTATCCGGAGATAGTATGTCTGATTCTCACGGAAGTAAGTTTCGAAGCCATTGTGTATTTTCAATTTTGCGCGAGCGCCACGTGACACGACTATCGTGCACGCCGAGCGGCAGCCCACTGCCATACGCCTGTCCGATGGGCGCGCCGGCCAAATATACCTAAACTGCGGAGTGACACCCCCCTGGTACAGATGACATTTTAGAGCGTTTTCTTATACATTAGTAAATATACATTTTAGCTAAATATAATCGTGAAGATACAATAGCTAAACAATAACGAAGTCAATTTATTGTTCATCTGATTGACAATGTGTCAGAGAAAACGTACTTACTCATTTCAAGTGGGGATATCGTTTAATAAAGAGGTTGATAAATGATAAGTGATAATTGTTTATGAAAATCAAAAATACTATTTGAAATCATCCTATAAGTGGTTTGACGTCATCCGCACTTTTTGTCCGACCCCTGGTAATTTATTTATTGAGTCTAGTCAAATTTATAAGGGTTTACAATGAGCTGTATGTATGTAAGTATGTAGAATTTAAGACTGGAATATAAGGCAATATAAGCACTCGTCACTGTCGCCAGCAATTTGCAGAGTGTGCAGATTCCATAATTATTTATATTTCTGCTGATGATATGAGTATTTGAATTGAGCACGCAAATAAATTATAGATAAAAATAGTAAGTTTTTATTCAAGGTCAATCACTTTTTTGAGTGGACTAGGATGCCCACATTAAACGGGCTACCAGATGCAGTGCATTCGTTCACCACGCCCACGCCGCGCCGCTCTGATATTTCTCAGTTCTCACCAGACTTTAGAATTAGATGATTCGATAACGTGCTCTTTCGGCTGTAACTACTATAATCAAATGCTATTTTACTTTTCTATAACATTATATTTATTAAACAATAAATTTATTTTTCAATTAGGTATATTTTTAATTCTGTAAGCTTTGATTATGAGTAATTACCTACACTAAATACATTACTGTCATTAGTCATTACGACTTAAAACTTAAAATTAGTGATGTTTATATTTTAGCAATAATTTATTACGCGCTACTAAGAGAACTTGCTAAATCGGTAGAATGACGTCAGCGTTTACATCGTGTCTTTCGATAAAATCATACAACAGTCCATAAGAATTACGGTACATGTGTGAAGATGTATCTGAATTAGTAAACAATACACGTTGAGGCTAAGCCAACAGATATAAAACTGGTTTTATGTCAATATGTCCAAAGCGCTCGCTCTTTGTATTATTTCAGGGTCTACTTTGAAGCGAGACGTGACTTGATATGCAAGCGTTCAAATACTTAAATATCAAATATCGACACACTGAATTAATTATCACAAATACCTTCGGAATATATAATGGTATTTTGTGCAACAGGTAGAATTTTAAGACGTAATTATGTACTATTTTGCACACAATATATTTTCTAAGACAGCAACAAACACCTAAAATGACAATATAAGTAGGTACCTACTTATCTAATAAAAGAGTAAATTAATTTGGTTTCTAGTTGTTGTAAAAAATACAACAATTGTATACATACTATATTGTATGAATAATTGAATAGGTATTCATAATAATACTGTTATTAAGATCCTATAGCCTATAAGACAAGCGCCACCGCGCTCCACGCGCCGCGATTTAAATGAAATTGATTAAGATATCACTGGTAGTAATTTAATTGACAAATAGAAGAAAATGTACATAATTGACAAGGAGTAAAACAATAATTAGATTTACCTACGGAAATACTCGTGGAGAGGCTGCTGAAACTCTGACTCATTACACCCTTTGTGAACTTATGAATCATTTAAGTCACTGTAATGTCAACAGAGATGTCATGCAGTTCTGCAGAAAACAACTTTTAGCACAACTACCTATTTATGGTCATGAACTTCAATGTTAAGCTGCGGAAAGCAGTCGAGGTTAACCAGGCGTTAAGTCATCTTTAACCTTCACTTCTAGGTATAAACTTTATTACGATAAGTATAGGTAAACTGAACGTAATTATGTGGAATTTCAAATATATATAACTAGTGGCTCTGTGAGCTGTAGACCTCGCGAGCAGAGCTTAAAACTGAATAAATGTATGGCAAAAATATTTATTACAAAATATAGGTATAGTACATGTAATATAAACAAAAAATTAAAAAGTACATAAAGCTACAAACAAAAATTAAACTAATACGCTTAACCCGCGCTTGATAAATAAAAAATACGAAATTTTTCATTTTTTCAAAATAAAAAAATAAATAAAAAACAACTATACGAAATTTTAGTATAAAAAAAAATACAAAAAGTTATGTAGCAGTATACAATTACTGGGGATGGAAGTAGGGAATGCAAATCGGTTATTTTTTGTATGGAAATAACCGCGGTTTCGGTTAATAACCGATTATTTCCATACAAAAAATAACCGAAAATAACCGATTTGCATTCCCTAGATGGAACCAGGGACCTCCCGATGCAAACAAAAAAAGCGAACGTTTGCAAAATACGCCATTATAGTTCTTACTAAAGCTGACGAAATTTAGCTACTCATTCTCAAGTAAAAACTAAATATCTAAATACCGCCAAAACCAGCGATACAAATTTTCTGAATTTTTGGCCATTTAATCTATAAACATATCTCAAAAAGAAAAAACTGTTATGATACCGATACGACTATTTGTTTAGGCGGGAGCTATCACGACTCCGCCATTTTGAAAAATTTTCAAAAACCGGATCGACAAAAATTTTTTATTTAGTCATAGAATTCGGTCACAAAATTTCACGAAACGATTTTCAACCGATGTTAAGAATTGCGACCTGTAGAGGAGAACATCCGGACATACAAAAGCAAAATGCCCGAGTCAAAACGTAGACCTTCGCTACGCTTCGGTCAATAACATCTTAACACGTACATTGCGAATAAGTAGTCGTATACCTATTTGATAAGCGACGAAACAAATAAGAATTTTTTGGGACTTCAATTTAAACAGGATGTAAATTTAGTAACCTGCAATCATTTACGGGGTGAATATACCTACATATATGTACGCCGAAATATATAATATACTGAACAAATTAAACTATTTTTATTTTTCGGGGTTGGTCTAATAGTAAAAGTTGCTCAGATGCTCAGTATGACCTATACAACCCCGTAAATTATTGCAGGTGACTAAAAAACATTTTGTATAGGTACATTTTAAACATAATTTTTACCGCTCGTATATTATCCAATATGTAAGGTTTCCAGTTTTAAGTTGTGTTAAGCGTAGGTACCCAGCATTTATAATTATCAGCGGGATCGTAGGGTCAAAATGATTCAGATTGCGGCTAGACTTGAGATCGATCGAATAAGTCGATGACATCATCTTGGGCAACTGCGGAGTGCAACCCAATACCCACGTGACTCAGAGCTGCGGTCGGTCACAGGCCACGCACAGACCAAGCTTTGTTAAGCGTAAGCCTTTATTCTGGTACACAATCTGCAGTATACAATATTAAATAACGGTCAGTCATAAAATAGGTACCCATAGTAGGTACACGTTTATAAAAAAGATGTAAAATATTTTTCCCGAACTCGGTCCAAAATTCTTGCTTAGACTTTTTTACCTAATTTACTAATGTCACAATTATGTATTCCATTTCACATCGGCACCATATGGTATGGATTTTAGAATGTATTTTCTGTGTGCAGAATTTGCAGCTTTTTCAGTTCTGGAGCTAAACACTTTTAATTTAGTTTCTCGTGTTAACAAAATTAGATAAGTTCCTTGTAGTGTCCAGCGACTATGTAATTATAGCCGACCCACCTACTTTTATCTTCTTTTAGGCCGTTAATAACTGCGTTAATGAGAGTCTAAACAGGGGCCACAAAGGTGGAGCAACATAACAGAAGTGCAGTCGTTTCACCTTTGCACCAAATACAACGCTAATTAAACAGTGGGCCAATGACTTGTGTGTAATAGGGTTTGTACGACGTATCCGAAATGTATGGGAATATCCGCGGATCCGGATAATTCCTACTTGTGTGCTTAAAAAATTATTTGATACATTGTTCTCCCTATGCTAATGTTACATGTTTTACAGTTCATAAAGCTACATTATTAGGTTTGTTTAGTATGTATATATTCACCTATACGTACAGCATGGATATCGTGATATGCTGGTATTGGCTGTATTTTTTTTATCTATTCAGTCATTAAGTTCTACACAGCTATTTTAATGTTTATCCATTTTGTTGTCCAAACTATAAAAATGTTGATATCAGTTGACCAATTTTAAAGAATAGGTACATTATTTTAAAATATTTTTGCATTAAGTATTAATTAATGTTCATGCTTTAGGCTGCTTAGGGCTTAAATTAGATAATATAAAAATACATTTCGTCGCTTAAGGCATAAACTAATAGGTATCACCCAAGGGAAACTATGAAATGTACAAATATTTCTGTGTCGATACTTAGAAAGCGTAGATGAACTGTGTTCTAAGTGTTTACATCGCCTTATTAAGAGACTCCAAGTAAGGAGAGTCGGGAACCGAAGCGAGGCCACATATTCTCACAGGCATCAAGTATGTCAGGCGCGCCTGCTACTGTAAGTACCGCTGTTAATATGATTATGAGCAAGAAGCACCGTAAAGCACTTGTTTAGAACTTGAAATGACTTCGTATAAAATGGTGTATCATTTCAAATCTTAATTCTTTTTTCCTTTTCTTTGTTTTTGGTTCACAAGACAGTAAAAAAATATTAATCACAAAAAAATTCCTACTTCAAAAGTTAAATGATTTTTTAGGCATAGTTTATGCTTTTGTTTTTTGCCGCCTCTCGACACACCGGCTTCACGGATGTTAACATTTCTTCTCTCGCGATACGATTAGGGTTTCCTTTCGCTTGTGTTGGTACAAGTGTTTCCGGTGAACCATTATAGGTAGGTATTTACTTATCCAAACGTTTTATAATAGGACCACAGAATTTTTTCACGACTGTCAAGTTTTTGGTAAAACACCTCATAAATAATGTGTTGTTTTAGTACACTACGTGCTAAAAAAGGAGTGTATGTAGGTACAGTAGTTTGTTTATAAGATGTTATCGAAGTATCGTGTAACTTACAGAAATGGAATTCATAACTTTAGTAAGGAAATACCTATTAAGACACTATAAAACCTTCTACGGCAGTGTAAGTAGGTACAGTAGTTTGTTTATAAGATGTTATCGAAGTAGATCGTGTAACTTACAGAAATGGAATTCATAACTTTAGTAAGGAAATATCTATTAAGACACTATAAAACCTTGTACGGCAAGTGAGACTAAGGTGCAAAGCAGTGTAGGCCGTTGTTTACTAAGTTCGGGACGCCGACGCTGTGCTGTCCACTGCCCACACAACTGCACAAATCGTGTTTTCTGTCCAATACTGTTTAAAAATATTTCCCCTCGCATTTGTGTCAATGCTACGGTTAATAACGAAGCGGATGTCGCAAAAATAGATTCTAGAGCTCAGCGTCTCGCGTTTGTGTACCTCCGCGCGAAAGGTGATTTTTTGCTACTGTAAACTTCGTGAAGTTGCCAGTCGATTCATCAATTACTTTATCGGTTGTTAATAAAGAAGTTTTTACTTCATATTTATTTGGTTTAAGGAAATACAGTCATAATTCATACACGTCCAAAAAATGTATTAAATTAGTTAAATTATTATTGATTTTAAATTAGTTAAATACCTTCAAAACTACTACATTCAATAATACATCACGTAACTAGTTAGTTTTTATTTGCATGTTTATTCTCTCAACGAAGGAGTCAGTTTTGCCTTAAAAATTCATGATCAAGCCACGTGCCTTGATTTATTTACAAACGCAACGCACCAGAAGCTTGGGATTTAAAAGCAGACGCTCGATATAGTTTAAATAGTTATTGCATAAATTTCCTTATGATGGCCATAACTTTCGTTTCTTTATTACCCTTTTTATATTCTTTAGATAATTTACAGTGTTAGTCTCGGATACGACTACCTGCGCGCGCCAAGAAGCCGCGTCTTTAAAATAATTAAAATATAAATAATCTACTACTCATGCCTTTCAAGGTAAGGACGCAACACAAATGTATTCTCTAACTGAATCAAGGCCCCGCTGTAACAACAAGATGGATGTAAATAAGATCATGCTTATCTAAACTAGGTATGCATAATTAATAGCTTACCGATACTTCCGAGTAGTTAAAAAACTTATACACTTCTTGATGTATGGTGACACTTTACGACACTTGTTTTATCACTTTCTGATAAATTAACAGTGAATAAGGTAACGAGTAAATAATTCGCAACACTGAATAAAAGACCCGGGAAAAGTTGGAAAGAAGCGCGCAGTGTACTCCCGCCAAAGATCGTGTGTCGACTGTGTGATTGAGGCGAGGCGAGGCGAGAACCGTCAACAACTCAGTGGGTACTGGGTACATGCGGCAATATGCTCGCGGGCCTGCTGTTCACTGACGCATGCGATGACGATTTTGCTGACATAACCCTCATGCTATTCATTCTCTTAGTCGATTTAGACTCTCGCGCGAGCCACGAGACGAGCCGCGAGCCGAGCCACGAGACGAGAGTGTAAGCGGTGGGCTCGCGGCTCGTCTCGTGGCTCGCAAGCTCGTTGAGCTAATATAATTTAAACACTAACGGCACGGCATAAGGTTTATAACCGAATGACAAGCCGAACGCGAGTGTAAACGGTGGACTCGCGTCTCGTGGCACGGCTCGCGGCTCGTCTCGTGGCTCGCGCGAGAGTCTAAACCGAGTGTCTGAATATGTGAGTTACGCTACTGCAACTGTTGTGGGTTAAATGTTGTAGTTCAGTCTTTATGATCGTGAGATACATACATAAGGCCCATAAGGCCGTATCCTCAATGTTTAGCCGTTTGAAAATCCATCCAAACCTTTGGAGGTAACCGTGAAAACATTACAAATTGGTTTAGGTAAATAAATCGCACCATAACTCTCTATAACTATGATTCGACTGTAAAACTGTTTCACCAGTGTATTATGGAATGCAAAATGCATTTTCATTAGTCACAAACGCAAACGTGTTGTGTTAGGTATATTCTCATTAGCTGTTGTCGCGATCATTTTTATACTTATATTGGTCTTCGTAATTCGGCATAAATATTGTGCTGCAGGAAATATTAGGCAGTTGTGTTAGGTTAATAATTTGATAACAAGCGACATTTGTCTGTCACTTTATCTTTCGGCATAGTATCAAGTCAAAAAGTATTTATTTTCGATTGAATTATCGAAACCTTATTATTCTTTATTGCAATGAATTTCCTAAAAAACTGGAACTAGTTCTAACTACTTCTTTAGGGCTCCGTACTGATAAACGAATTTCGATTTTCGTGTTTCCCGGTAGGCCCTCTAAGAGGTTATCAAACAAAACCTTAAGTCGGGTTTGCACATGTTTTGCATGTCTTATCTATATCAACGTCAGTCAAAATCTGTCAAAAGTCAAACCACAAAAGTCATAGTTAAGTCAAACCTACAATGTATGTATCATTGTAGTTCAATCTGTTGTCATTGTTGTATAACAATAGAAATGGTCAAATAATTCCACTTGCACCTAATTTAACGGCATTCTCAGATGTACTAACAAGTACCTACCTATAACATTCGTGATTCAGTACCATGATAAATATTCTATCCTACGTGGGCATGAACGTGCAGTCTGAGGTGTGCCTGTGGACAATTCTTGGTCTCCTGCGAACCATTTTCGATGCAACTTTGTTTAAGGTTAACGCTAATTTGAAACAGGTAAGTGTATCACTTGAAGGAAGAAGGATTCATAACAAGTGAAGAATTGGCTCAACTACAGAATAAATAATAGTACTAGGTACAGAAGGTTCACTCTCTAATAAAACGCGTCTATTATGACAGATATGACCGCTAGGTGGCGCAAGCGCGAGCAGGCGTCCGTTCCGTAGCGGTGCGTGGAAACTACTATGGCTAGACACCAAAATTGGTGTGGGCCGCATGTATTGTAGGTACTTGTAGCGACGCCTGGCTCAACTGAAACGCTTTAACACATTCACTGCCAAGAACATGCTAGGTGTGTTCATGTATTGGAAATGGGGCGCTTAGAACTGAAAGTGTTAAAGTGGAGACGCGCGCGGCAGACTACAATTGACTACCTACATCTGCAGTAGGTACCTATCTATAGAGCAACACGATATACTTATCTAACAATCTCGATCTCAGATGCGTGCGTGTGTGCATGCGTGTGTGTGTGCATGTGTGTAATAAAAATACGCCTTTGCGCTTCTCCTCTTTTCCAATAATCTTAAAAATCTTAATTAGAAGTAAAATTACAAAAAACAAAACATAATCCCATGCTTCATACTAGAGCTAGTTTGCAAAGTTGCGAAATCTTATATTATAAGCTACCTAACTGAAATGTTGTTTTAGGTATGGCAGATGAACATGCCAGCAGAAATATCTATGCCGGTGCAAAGAGTGCTGCGCACCATGATCTCCGGCATCATGTTGGTGCAGTGCTTCACCGTCTATATTTACCTTGCTACGTATATCGTCTTGCTATACCCTGCTTTTCTGGTACGTAACCAAACGGCCCAATTCGAACAATGCTTACCTATAAAGCCCCATCTCCATATCTCGCGGCAAACCATCGAACATTGGCTCGCGCGGTAGCCGCGCGCAATGGATACCGGGCGCATCGAGTTGGCTCGCGCGGCAGCCCGGTGTCCATTGTGCACGGCTGCCGCGCGAGCCAATGTTCGATGGTTTGCCGCGAGATATGGAGACAGGGCTTAAGATGTCACAGGGATACAATACCGATCTGTCAGTACCGAAAGTGATCTTTCTTCAACCAAAAACGTTACTTTTGACACTGACAGAGCGGTATCGTATCGCTATGAATTTTATAAGCATTGGTCGAATTGGGCCGTAAATGTTAAAAGTTGTAGGTATTTGCCTATTTTAACTCTACATGTAGAGTATATGTAGAAGTCTTAAAAATAACGGTTTTTTTAAATACGTTTTCGTAATACCTACTGATATCGTTTTAGGAGTAATGCTTTTAGAAAATACCCTACTGTAGACCAACGCTGTTATAATTGATAAGAGTAACAAAAAATCAACTTTAAAATAATGAGCACGATAAAATATGTTGCAAGTAAGAACGTTGCCTGCTGGCTAATTTACATCCTGCTTCGTGTAAAATAATTGTGATACCTATCAGCTTTGTCAACTTTACTAATTAGGTACGTACGAGTACCTACCGTACCTACCCAGGTGTTTTGACAGTACCCATTTAGTACCTATTGGTTTTATACGTACTTTTCGTCTTTATTGATAAAGTATCTACTGCCACATACCCGAATACACGTAAAATGCTTACCTACATCTTAACTCGAAAGCCATGAATAAAAGGTGGTGGTAGTTTTACCCACAAATGCGGGTTTACAAAACTATGACAATCGAAAGTACAAAACTAATTCAATAATAAAAATCCAATTAAGTGTGAGATGTCATAAGCTCATAAGATGTAGATGTATAAAATAAAAATCTATTATATAAAAATGATATTACAGTAGAAACGTGAGAAATAGTTCATAAAAAGAAATGCATTTTTAATATTAATTCTATAGTCGTTTGGGAAATCATTGATTGAGTACTTAATAAAATTTTCGAATTAGTAATTCTGTCAGTTTTCTTTCAAAATAATCTAATTTCAGAATGAGGAAAGGACAGAAAAGTGAAAATGAAAATGAGTAAAGTTTATTAGGTTAAACATAATACAATTTGAAACCAATTATATTTGAGTCCTCCTTGTAAGTATATACTTAAATTGTATTATGTTTAACCTGTATACCTGTATCAAGAGAACCCGCTCTTTCTTAAAGTAGGTAGGTATAGGTATAGTGTGTCAAAGGTCTGTTTGATTTCAAACATAGACAGAGAATCATACTATCTTTGTCTAACACTAGTACTAGCACCCAAAAGAAAAGGATGAGTATAATTTTTTTGTTCCTATTTACTGAAAAGATTTGGTTGACCCAGTATACATAATAATAACAAATAACTCCGTTTGGTGACAGGAGGAGCGGCCTACTTTAGTGCTGCCATGGTTGCTGATGGCGGCGATCAGGAAGCTGCTGTGCGAGCTGCTGAGCCTCGCGCTGGGGCTGGGCACGTGCGTGCTCGTGGGCGCCGCCCGCCCGCCCTGCATCAAGTTCGTCATCATCAAGATTGCCTCCATCATGCCTTCCGTCTATATGTGGATGCTTGTTCTCAAGTAAGTTTCTGAGTAAAACTAGTTTAAAATATTTAAAACTTTCGCGTTTTGAACACATTAACTGACATTTATAGACGGTAAAGGTAATTGAATAAATTTCGCGTTAGACCCGTCTATAAATGTGAGTTAAAACTAGTTTAATTCTTATTTGCAACTTTAATCTAAGGCTCGATATGCCGATATCAGGGCATTAGGGCGTTTTTTTTTTGTTGTCCTCTACACTTTTTTTCAAATTTGGGATTTTTTATGTGATTTCTATTCAGAATCACGAGCTCTTTCTATCCTAATAGGAGAAAAAAAGTGTCCCAAAATTTCCATAAATTTTTCGATCTTTCCATTCCGCGACCGCCATACAAAGTCTATGAAAAATGGTGACGTAATGGAAATAAAAACCTTAGGACACTTTTTTCCTCCTATTAGGATAGGAAGAGCTCGTGATTCTGAGTAGAAATAACATAAAAAAATCCCAAATTTGAAAAAAAAAGTGTAGGGGACAACAAAAAAAACGCCCATTAACACTCAACGCCATGTCTAAGATGTGTGTGTGTGTAACTGAAAATGTTATGGATTCAAGAAACATTCATGAAAACCGAGGACATCTCTAGAGATAGCTCTCAAATTAGTTTTAAAGCTTTTTAGCTGTGCCTTTTACTGTAGACAGAGTAAAAAAATAGTTTTTTCTTAAATATGGTAGGTATAGTAATATAATTAACATTATAAAAAATAATAAATAAACTTCTAACGCAATGAAACGGATAAGCTGATTTTGATAAAATGTGTTTAAGAACCTTAAAAATGGTAAATACCTTACTAGGTATTTAATCCCATAAGCAAAATCCCATAAGATTGCATTGTTTTAGTTACTATAAGACTTTGAAAGTGGCATCAGTGTTTCAAAAGTTCCCGAAAGCTGTGCCAGCGAACGATCTTGACTACGGCCTCGAGCTCGCTATACGACGACGACGCACAAAGTCTTTACTAGGCGAAGCGCAGCTACGGCGACGATTATTATCTAACTGGTGAGTAAAATATGTACTTACTTCAAAGTCGTAAATAAATACTATTCAATTGTGAAGTTCAAACAATAAATCGACAGCAATTTACGAGACAGTATGTACAACGAGATCAAAACTTTATTAGCATGAATTTTACTATTCGGATGTAATGCGGATTACTGATACCACCTTTAAAATGTCATTTGGCAACAGGTATCTACGGCATCTAACGCATCTACGCGAATTTTTTATTTGGTTTTTCCTTTTTGTAATACAGGTACGTAGAAAGGCCACAACTTCCTAATCCACCGGCGCTTGCTTCTCGTGTAACTGTTGATATACCAACCATTTCGTCGGAAACAATTGATGATCACGATAAAAAAACGGATGCTGCTAGTACAAATATTGCTAGCAGTACTGACAATATCAAGTGTTCATCAGTTATAGGAACTTACGAAGATTACCTTGGTAATGAAATAACAGTGCCTCGCAACGCGGATCGCATTACAGAGCAATTGGTACTGATGTTACTGAGAATAAGTGAGTATTTAAGGATAACAAAGTACGAGGGAATAGAACTATTTGAGTCACACCAAGCTCTTGTTTCATCGTCAAACGCCATCGTCAATTTTGAAACTTGCCCCGCTCTGAATAATCAAACTGATGACAATCCACCATTAGTCGGAAGTAGTAAAGAAAATACGGCTTCCTATTTAAGACTTTATCCACAAATATTCATGAAAGGATCATCTGATTATCAAACACTCCGAAATCTTGATTCGATCAGAACGGTTCAAAGCTCTATTATTAGTAAATTTACTGAGAATTCAGAACAGCTTCAAATTGCCGCTGTTAGTAGAAAAAGTACCAAATTAATGAAAGAAAAGGCAACAAATATTGTACGAACGCCTAGTATTGAAAACATGGAGAAAGAAAAGAATGCCATAAATTTAAGTGAAACCAATCAAGGACAAAAATTAAAACAGGAATCTAAAATAAATCTTGGCGAAAAAGTAGTGAAAATAAAATCACACGAGTGTATCAGACCTAAAAGTGATTTTTCAATTGGTTCGAAGAACAGTTTGAGTACCCTTATTACTAAAATGCAGTCAACTTTAGCAGAAATTATAACTTGTAGACAAAACAGTCTAATAAATGAGGATTCAATACAATATCCAAATTCCTCATCTGAAAGTAGTAAGGCCGAAAAGAGTAATAGTAATATAGAAAAATAGTTAGCTAAACAGTAAAACTATGAACGCAAGAAAATTCACTCTTTTTATTATTAACAATATTTTCCTAACGATGATACCAGTTTCTGTCTACGGCTGACAAATGGTATGTTCTACAGCTTTGGCCGGATCTAAATATAATACTCTAAAGTTATATTCGTTCGGGTCTATCAAATTAAATTGATACATTGGCAGTTTGTTTGTTATTATCCAGGCCATTTGTGGCACTTCATGATCTATTCGCAAGTCATTAGGAAATACTAACGTGCTACTGCTTTGGGCCACTACTCCAAGGTTGGCGTCTTCGTATGGTTTACGAGTATCCCAACATCCAATACTGTCCTGAGAAACAAGGTTAAAGATCATGACGCCGTTGCGATCGATGACAGATGCCGAGACTTGCCCTATTGGGCCTCGGCTTTCACCCAAAAGTTTAAATTCATCCACTGAGTTACTAACACGTGAGGGGTCACGTATTACTGATGTCATCACAATAAACTCCAAAGAACTAGACATTGCGTGGTAATATAGAGGTCTATCTCCTTGATGTAGTTTGCCTAAAGACATTCCAAAAAGGCCATCGGACCATTGGAAATTTACTCCATGTAAAGTGTAATTGGACAATAATGGCTCCGGATAAAAAGTGTAGTGGCTAAATCTCCAGAATGTTTCATCGGAGCTTCTGAATACGATAAGTCCATACCGCCGTGCATCAGCGATGTACAAGTGGAGGTCTCTACAGAGAGGGTCCCTGGAGTCAACCACTATATTAGTAATCAAAGAGTCCTGCAGTACATATTCTGCTGGAATTGGGTAACGCGCTAGCACGGTATCAGTTTCAAGGTCAATGGCGAATATAGTCGGCGGGCAGATCTGGCGAGGAGTTTCAAAACCTTCAACTTGTCCGGCATCTAGCACCCACATGATGCCACAATGATCGACGGCCATTCGGAATACGGACGTGAATCCATTACAGTTTTCTGAAACAAAAAGTAAAATAAGGAATTTTGTTTTACTGTAATTCTATCACCACGCATGTATATCTTGCTTTATCGTAAAGAGAGATCCTCTTGGGTTAGTTTTCATACAAATTGTTTGCAACTTCTTGGCGAATAGTTACTTAAAAAATATTTTCATTCTATTTATACGCTCAATGTAAACTACGTGCGTTTTTATTAAAATCTGTATTTTATTTAAGGTGACGGTAGAGGTGGGTAAATTTTCAGATTCTGTCAATTTACCCCATTTCACACACAAGCGCACTTCACGCACACTACCTCACTTTACTGGGACAGGTCATTGACCCATCAAGTTTTTTTAAGATTGCGTTTTGAGTTTAGTGTTAACCACTGACCTCTTTTGAGGAACAGAAACTGTAAAAACGTTCCATTGAAAGAAGAAAGAGAAACAATACATTAAATCTTGCTCTCCTTGTCTGTTCATGTCACACGTGACGTATTTAAATTCTAATTTATACTGGGTCAACCAAATCTTGTCAGTAAATAGGGACAAAAAAAACTATACTCATCCTTTTCTTTTCGGTGCTAGTACTAGTGTAAGACAAAGATAGTATGATTCTCTCTGTCTATGTTTGAAATCAAACAGACCTTTGACACACTATAATTCATTTGATTGTTAACTATTTTCTGCATATTATGGCTTTGTCGAGATACGCGTTTTGTAAAGTTAAACCGAATAAACCCAGATGTCATTAAGTCAGATGTAAAATGTTATTTACTACTCTATACGGTTATTCATAAGGCGAAAAATCAATTCAATTAAAAATTTAAATAAATAAAGTTTCGGCAGGGTGGAAATTTAATTAAGGCCGACAAAATAAAATTTAATAATATATGTCGGCTGATGTACCCCTAAGATCTTTACAGATTTACTTGTACGAGTATCCTATATTCGCTATTTATTTTGCTATTAAATTTATAAAATTAAAATAAATAATTAAATATTATACTGGCATTCCACCGCTATTATTTCAGTGCTGAACTGATTATCTTCGATCGTAGCCTTGATGATGTAGTTGTACTTACACTTACGGCGGTAGGAGCGGCAATGAACCCCGCGCAGCGTAGAACGAGAGGTGCGTTGGGATAAGTGCATATACATATAATTCTTCGTGCGTCTGTCTGTCTGTCCGTCCGTCTGTCACAGTCTATTTTCTCCGAAACTACTGGACCAATTCAGTTGAAATTTGGCACACATATGTAAATTTGGCACACAAATGTAAATTTGTGACCCAAAGATGGACGTGTAACGTAAATAAAATGTATTTTAGAGAATTTGAAATACGGTAGCCATTTTTGGGGGGGGTAAATGAAAAAATTAAAAAATATGTTTTTTAAACTATATAGTGTTACATATCAAATAAAAGAGCTCATTGTAAGAATCTCAAACATAACTTTTTTTATAATTTTAGGATTAATAGTTCAGCAGTTATTCATGAAAATAGGCAAAAAATGATCATTCTCCGCCCACTTTCTCCGAAACAACTGGATCTAAAATTTTGAAAAAAATACACAAAGTAGTTCTTTACCTATATATGTCAGGAAAATCTATAAGAAATGTGCAGTCAAGCGTGAGACGGACTTAATATACGAAACCCTTAGAATGCGAGTCCGACTCGCACTTGTTTTTGTTTAGCTCTTATTAGGTTTAAGGAGTTTTATGAGTGAAAAAAGAAGTTTTTTGTTTTATGTGCCCGCGTTATTGCCGATCGATTGTGTTTTAAAAGATAATTAGACAAAAAAACTTGTTTTTCACCCAACGAATATAGATCCCCATGACACATCTTCCAAGTCGCCTTTGGATAGGCTTAATTTTAAAAATAATTGAAATAATGTTCTATATCATTCATACTTGCAAAAAAAGACTAAAAATAATTTACGTGACCAATGCTTATTATTAGTAAATATCTTACAATTTAATATCTGATATATCACACGATACAAAAAAATGGCCGCAAAGTTAAAAGTTTATTTATTTACGTTACTAGTCCATCTTTGGATCACCGACTCTTTGTCATATGTGAAAAATGTGTACCAAATTTCAATTGAATTAGTCTATTAGGGGCAGACACACGAGTGATCTTAAAAGGGATTTTTTTCTTGAATGATTTGTATGTACTTACCCCAACGCACCTCACGTTCCACGCGGCGCAGCGTAATCAGTAAGTACCTAATAATTAGTGCCCGACCGAAACACAAATTTCTGTATATATAAATATTGTTGTCCTACTTGCTCGCCAACTTTTGGTCTTTGTCACATAGTTTAGTTTCATAATACGAAGTACTATTTCGTATGTTTCGGCCAGGCCGAAAGATTCGGCCGTTTTTTGGCCGAAACCGAAACTACGGCCGAAACATGATTTTATGGCCGAAACCGAAACCGAATCTTCGGTCGGACACTACGAATAATCACAATGGTCTTAAGTACCACAGACCCTACTGTCGCTTAAGTCCTTTATGCCAATCTCTGCCTATTAGAACTTATAAAAAAAAAAGAAACCGAGTAATTATATCCAACTACCGAACCTGCTTACAAATTTTCTCGAGATATTTGAGAAATGTGATATGCAAAGGAGAACATTCGAACAAACGAAAGTATTTTTGCCCAAGCTGAAACGGAGACCTTCGCCTACGCTCGGTCAGTGATGGTTTAGGTACAGTCAGCTGCAGGTCACCCCTGCATAGAAGATTGTATGCAGGGGTGGTACCTTTTCTCTGCAGCTGACTGTACACCTATAAAAAATTGTTGTACTTGCTGCAATTTTATACCGGTACCGTACTTTATATTTCAACAGGTATAGTACCTTCAAAACGAAGCGGTATTGATAAATAATAACGGTACCGTACCGCCTATAAATAATAATAATAATTCAGCCTATATACAGGGTGGTCCAAACCTTGACGTCCAAAAATTTTTTTTTAGATTCCTCACGTCGTGGGCTATCAGAATATACCCCATGTATGTTAGCCGATTTTTCGTAGTTATCGAGTTATGATTTTTTTTTACTTTTAACTTTTCATATGAAATTCCGGGGTTCCCATACAGAGTGGCTAAAAAATAACTGCATTTCCGTTGCCAGGGAGGTTTTGGGATTATACTGAGCAACTTTTACAATGGGGCCAACCCCGAAACCGCGAAAAAAAATTACCCTTCCATAGAAAATGGACTAGCCAAAATGTATAAAAAGCCAATTTTTTTTTCGCGGTTTCGGGGTTGGTCCCATAATAAAAGTTGCTCAGTATAATCCCAACACCTCCCTGGCAACGGAATGCAGTTATTTTTCAGCCACTCTGTATGGGAACCCCGGAATTTCATAGGAATAAGAATAAGAATAGAATAAGAATAAGAATTGTTTATTGCCACATACATGAACATAAAATAGAGTTAGAATTACTTACATAATAAAATAAAACAGTTGTTATCATATACAAAACAAAAGTGAGAAGATCTTTGTATTAGGCACAGGGTTCCAGTCTCAGCGTGTGCCGGGCCTAGGTGCCCGGCGCTGGTTTTCAGACCGGTCCCAGACTAAGGACGGTCGGAGAATATTAAAAAGCTTAAAGCTAAAAATCATAAGGAAAAGTTAAAAGCTTAAAAAATCATAACTTGAAAACTACGAAAAATCGGCTAACATACATATGGGGTACATTATGATAGCCCACGATTTTTGGACGTCACGGTTTGGACCACCCTGTATAGACAATAATCTCAACGCTAGCCCAATGCGGATTGGGGACTTCACACACAGCTTTGAATTTCTTCGCAAATGTATGCACTACGAGTATGCAGGTTTCCTCACGATGTTTCCTCCTTCACCGAAAAGCTAGTGGTAAATATCAAATGATATTTCGTACATAAGTTCCGAAAAACTCATTGGTACGAGCCAGGATACCAATGAGTTTTTCCTTACCGCTTATACCGTAAAGAAATAATGCAGTCTCTGCTTTGCACGATTATTGTGTGGACATAATTCTTATAATCACCGAAACATACATACCTCTACGCACAGAATGTCATTGAAATAAAACATTGTTTTTTATAGTAAATTAATATAACATTCGATTTATACACATAACAATAAGCAGGCCAGGCCGCAGCGATATTGGCCTGTAAGCTTCATCTCGGTCTCCAAATCCGCAAAACTCGCTGGTACTAAATGCTGGTCTTGCCGTTATTAATTATCTTGATTCTTGAAGATTATCAGAACAGCACGTTACGTAATCGCATACATAGACGGAACGAACGTCAACAAAGTAGGTGTAGACACTGCAAGTCTTTAGGTATTAAACGAATTACGCTTCGTATTAATAGATGAGTAATATTTAAATGAACATATAATATTCTCTAACATAAATACAAGATTACAATTAATTGACATCCAAAGTCATTGACGTACAGAAGTCATATACATTTTTATAATGACGCAAAATTGATACCAGCATAATGAAAATCAATCCCAATCAGTAAAACGAGTCTTTAAACTTTTTTCATTTTAAGCGGGTTTTGAAGGAACAAGTTACTTAAATTCGATTGTAATCGTATTGTTTTAGGATAATTTACTGCTGTTTTCGACCGTTACGACCCGTAAATAACAACAACTCACATTTAAAATTTGACTGGAGCTCGACGTGATTATATTTATTTACCCTATTTTATGAAATACAATTTATCTACTGGTATACATTTTCGTATGCGTATATGATGAAATGTCTTTATTAATGTCAAAAACGAGCTATGACGATGTACACGTCTGCTTCGATGCAAGGCCAACGGCCATCTGACTCGAAGAAGAGTTTTGAGTGATGTCGTCAATGTATGGAAATTATACGAAAGTTTACATTTGGGATTGAATTTCTGTGTTGTATTTGTGAGTAAAAATATAAGTAGATAATAATCTGGTAGTTTAGTTATCTAGCCTTCAAAATCCCACAACAACTCAATTACTGTCAAAGACAAAACTGTAATGCGTCTTGCTCAAACGGAACTCCATATTTTGATTTTTGGACACTTTTAGTGTCGATTTGTAGAGAATTACAGGAAATAAAAAAAAATATGGCGTGAAGAGCCGGTACACGGCTTCTTCGTGAACAGATTGGCGTATAATTTAATGCAGTTATTAATCATTCATTGAACAAATTGATTGCACAAAGTGAGGTCTAAATCGAAAACGTCATATACCGTCCCCTTAAGGTAAAAATTTACATTTACAATGAATATAAGTATTTACTCTTCTTTAACTGCCCTCGTACAAGGTTATTCTGAGAATGTGATCCGGTAATCTTCTTTCATTTGTGACGTCCCACGGATAAAGGTACCTTATGGCCTATGGCGCTTACGCTATTATTAACGCCGCTCCGCCGCCGCGCGCTATTATTATTGCGGCGCTATGCGACGTAAGCGCCAAGTGCCACAAGGTACCTTTTGCCGTGGAACGTCACATTTGTTTTTAAGTTTAAGTGCTAAAATTATTCTAATTGTTTTCAAAGTGCTATATACCTACCTGTTTCCATAGTAGAGTCGGCAAATGTGATATCTCATAAATTCATAATGCCTCGGATGCAACCCTATACTTAAGATAATCAATGGCCAATAAATATTACCTGGGCTAGATTACATACCCGCATTATGCCAGTCCCAGTTAGGGTAAGGTTTCAAAAGCGGCGATTCATTAGAGCCCGCGATCGGGACGGACGAGAGCGTCACCGGCACGCCCTTCTTCCATGCAGGCGTGCTGACGAACACGCGGTCCTTCCACCGCTCCACGCCCAGGGTTATTACGTTCGTTTGGTTGAACCGCCTAGAAAATGTATGTCATACGTCAAGAACTAGTTTGGTTATGTGTATATTGCGTAAGTAATCGGCTTAGTCTTTGTTCAAGTGGATAGATATCGCTGCGGAATATATGGAAATCGAATTCGTTGATCAAGAAGTAAATTGTAACCTTTGCAGCGGTTAGGTAAGCGGTTACAATTCAGTAGTTAATAGTAAAATATATTAATGTAAAAAATCTATAAATATATCTATAAATTATAAGAACCGGCCAAGTGCGTGTCGGGCTACGCATAATGGAGGGTTCCGTACCTTCATCATCATCATCATTTTAGCCTCCTGTCGCCCACTGCTAAACATAGGCCTCTCTTCGTGTAATAGACCATTTATCCCGGTCCTGAGCTTGTCTCATACAGAAGCGCTTTGCGATTTTCCGAATGTGATCCACCCAATGAGACAACGATATGTATCTTTAAGTGTTATTGGTCGTACGTGGCATCACTGAATGGGCCCTACGGAATACCAGCGCTGGTTTCAAAGCTAGCATTATGCTGAGTTGTGTGCATTTCGTGATGTACACTAATCATTTGTTTCTCCTGCTTTTTGTTATTCAAATTTGTGATTGCCACTGATATTTTTTTCTTATTTATTATATGAATACTTATGCTTCTGACTGTACTCACCCACTGTCGATAGCAGCTTTTCTTGCCTGTAAATTTTCATATTCGAAGTCGATTTGCTTCCAGCGGAACAGGGTACCTATACCCTTGGCTTTCCGATGGGCAGTGGAACTGTCATCACTGGCATAGCCACTGCCCGCCACACCCGCTAGCAGTCCTATCAGCAGTATCGTGCGTCCCTTCATCTGGAATCATAATTTGTAACGTTTTAATTTTTTTAGACGTAGGTAGGTACTTTTTGACTTCTAATCTCATTTGGCGATAAAAAAACTTACCTATTAAAGCGAATAAAACCAAATTAAAGGTGTGTGTTCTAATTGACAAACATGAACACTTAGTTCTGGAACATAATATATTTGTACCTATTTGTAGATCTCCATGCAGAGTTACTAGTAGTTACACAAGTTACCGTAATCTCGGCGGTCTTACCTATTTTCTGTAAGACGTAAGCGTAAGATAATTAGTTACGTGCACCAAGATGATTACTTCAACTAATAGATGTCTTATGGTCACCCTAATAGGTTAAAGTTTATTTCATTGAAAAATACAGTAAAAAGACAAATAAATAACTTATGAACTAAATACAACTATGAATAATACTAAATTAAAACTAACAATCCTAAATATATCTAAAATAAAACAAGGAATATAAAAGGCCTCCCCGCGCTACCCCCGGTGCAAAGGTGCCCATCACACTCGCTGCGTTACCGCGTTGAATTGCGATGGACAGCCTTTGCACCAGGAAAAACCCGGAGCGCGGGTCAAGGCCCCTTTCTTGCAGGCGGCGACCTACTTCCCTAAGGAAGGTTTTTGCCTCAGCGCACCAACAACCGGACGTCTCTTAAGGTACACCACAAGTGGCTAGTAATTTAAGAAACAAGCATACATCCACCATGCAAATTATAGATATGAAGCTTTATGACCTCTATAGGCACAGCTAGGTAGGTTTGCTTCAGGTTCATCAGATTTAAACGGCATATGTATTTAACGTTTGATTTGATTAAACTTCCACTACTATATACATAAAATCAACGTAGTACAATATACATAATTAAGAATGTCCTTCAGCAAAAGGACAACCGGTGGACACTGTGGAATTCATAGTAGCTCAAGTAGCACGAACGATGCACTTTATGACAGAAAAAATATTCGTCTTGTTCTAAAGTATTAAGATTTGCCAAAGTGCGAGAAAGACTTCGGGCAATAAGTCGATCGTATTTCCTGTTGACATGACATGACACAACATTGACCAGTGACTTAATTAACTACTGATCTGAATTTCGTGGTCATTTTGAGTTGTGGTTTAAGCGTTATATGAACAAAAAGTTGACAGAAGCAAGGTTGCAAAAATACAACAAAACAAGTATGGTTACAACAAAACAACAAAATAAGTATAAATATTTAGAAACATGTTAATGTGTCCTAAGTGTAACTTATATTGGGTACAGGTTTAATTTTTTTAAATACCTACTTAACTTCAAAGCTAACATGTCGTACGTGTTTGTAAGTAGTTAAAATGGTTCGTATCGTATCGGCTCTATTGTCGGCAAATAAATAAATAAACTGTGTGCTTTTTGAAAATGTTTTGAGATTGATAACTTTATAACCTTTATAAAGGTTGTTACTATTAATATCATATGATGCCCACAGACTTGTCTTTGTGGTCTTCGTAACACATTTATTACTAAATCACGAATGATAACAACAATTTAGCACATTATTTTCCACACTCAATAAAATATAGGTATCCTTTTATTGCTGAACAAAATATCAAAAATGATAATTTAATTAGTAGCAGATAATTTTAAAGGAGATCCCCCATTTTTTAAATAGTTATCAGAAATGTATTTTAACATTGTTTCGCGTTTCTACAATTTAAAAATACCTACTTTATTCATATTATGGTATTTAAATAGTTTTTACTTTCCGTGTATGTTTCTTACCTTAAATATTATATCCTCAAGGGAACTGTTAGCACACGTCTGTTCATCAGGTGGTGTGGCTCCTTTATGAATGCTACAGCCGCGGTCACCCGAATGTATAGCCGGCGGGTGGATATTTAACACACGTAGATCAGCAACTTCTTTATTAGGTGTCGATGTGTAAAAAAAAGTTACGATACTTGCCTATTTAACATAATGTTAATGATGATTGACGGAGAATTTGTTTTACAACATTTACACGGGTGTACACACTTTTTGTTATTTAATGGTTTGGGTGACCAACTGAATTCACTAGACTACAGCTAAGTATAAGACTACTGTACTGTGTGTGTATAAGTACTGTACGTTCATATTATCGAGTTAACCCCTTACTTCATCTCATATAAAATAATGTGTTTGAAAATTAACTTTAGTAGTTATCATATCAATAGAGTTGAAAATGATAACTGCCATATAGGGCTGCGTATGCGGTGAAGGGTTAAGTAGATAAGTTTAAGGTAGATATATACTACCTAGTTTACATACATTTATAAGACCCTCGTCTGCCAACAAACCACATTGTGGTTTGGCAGAAGAATTATGTATAAGTAGGTAATTTTAATTAGCTGTAAGCACGATTCATGATTAACCTTTTTTTAAAGTACTCATATAATCATATAATATCAAAAATTTCATACGTTTTGATAGAGTCGGACCTAGCTAACTCTTCACAGATCAGTGACAGAGTGAAAGTGCCACCTGAAACAACATACGATACTTATGAAGATATGAATATGACGTTTATAACTTTATAGTGGGAAACAAGAACCTTAAAAAACAACGGTCTTTAAAAATAAGTATTGAAAAAAAGAGATAATATTCGTCCTTCTAAATGGAGTACAAATTTTATTATACCTATAAATAAACATCGCAACGAAAGAAACAAAAGTATTGATTTTTTTTGTTTTTCTCGTTGCCATGTGGCGAGCTGAGCAGCCCATCATAAATATCTAAAAAATATCATCGTTAATATGTCCGCACACATACACACATCAAATTATATCTATTAAGTATACGAGTAGTCTCTACATTCATTAACCCGAATGAATGTAGGTAAGGTAGGTAGGTACCTATACAAATATACATTAGGTACCCAACCTGATTCAAATAATAATAAACCAATACATGCTGAGACACATACAAATCACTAATATTGCACAAGTATTCCTCATAAATAACTAGTTAGTTATTTAACAGACGTGGTAAACTAGGACTAAGTTAGTTAATAGGTGGGGGTAAGGGGGGGTAAAGAGTAATTTTTACTTTCAACAATAATACAAAGTAAACTCGTTTATTAATTTAATGATTCTGGTTTTATTTTTATTATTTGTAGGATAACAAAACATGAGCTAATATTATAAGAGCATTAGGTTTATACAATAAATTCTTGTTATATAATATATTTTTATCCCATTGTTACAAACTACGATTGTTGTTAGTAATTTAATTAACTATTGCGATCAAAACAATCTACGAGAGCCAATAGAAAATGTATAACGCCTATTTATTTTTACAAGCAATGTGTGAGTTAGGCGTTGTTCAATTGTTCATTTGAGTCATGTTCTTATTAAAGAGATCAAAAATATTTTTTGTATAAACGGATTGTCTAGAATGTTCATATCTATTTACAAAAACCTGGATAAATATTTAGAGTACGGAGGATCCATTAATTTAATTTAATCTTTCATACGAGTATGGGATTAAATCGTGGATCCAATGCCTCGGTCGGGCTGTATTACATTGTAAACATAATTTATTATTATTATTTATAATACATTACATTACGTTTTAAAATATAAACTGCAATAAAAAAATATGCATTATACAACAAATTCAAACAAATAAATTAAGGTATTCGGTTTGACTACCGTATCAAATATCTAATTTGAAAATACGTAAATCACAATCACATAATTATTAACAGCGTACAGAATCAGATTTAAGAATTAAAAATATATAGAAAAATGATAAAAATATTACATTAAGTAAAATTATTTAAAAACATTGTCGCTGTAGTATTTTATATCATCCAATTTTAATCTATCAAGATTTATGTACTACCGACAAATCAATGCTGTTTTATTGGTGATATGGGAATATCATTTAATCTCCTATAGCTGAGCGTAGGCAACTGCACGTCGGGATCGCAGACGGTCTGCTTTGTCGCTTCTGTTGTGTCGGCATATAGAATACGATAATTGTAGTCGTAAGGATTCAAAGGACCCGCTTGATACATTGGCAGACGATTCGATATCACCCAAACACTTTGCTGCTCCTCTTGGTCAACTTTTATATCGTTAGGAAATATAAGTGTCTCTGTGTTCTCAGCCACCACCCCCATCGACCTTTTGTTATAAGGCTTTTGAGTATCCCAACAGCCCATACTATCTCGGGAGACCAGACCGAAGAACATGACGCCACGCCTGTCTATAGCAGAAGCCGATGACTGTCCAGATAGACCTCTGCTCTCGCCGACTAGATGAAAATCTGACGAACTATCATTAACCCGCACGCTCTGTCGTAAAACCGTTGTGGACACAAAGAATTCTCTATAACTCGACATGGCATGGAAAAATAACAGTCGGTTACCAAAAGAGTCCAAAGGCGACAGCGCTAGCCCAAAAATGCCATCTGCCCATTGAAAATTGAGGCCGTGAAGTGTATAGTTGGAGGCGAGTGGGTCGGGATAAAAAATAGGATTAGAGAATCTCCAAAAAGTAGCATCACTTTGTCTGAACACTAGAAGTCCGAACCGCCAAGTATCTGCTATGTAGACGTGTAGATCCGAGCAGTCTTTAGTGCGAGTGTCCACGATAATGTTAGCGAAGAGTGAGTCTTGTAGTACATATTTTTTTGGAATTTTATACCTAGCGATGAGTGTGTCTGTTCTCAAGTCAAAGACGACTATACTGGGAGGACATAACTGCTTCGGGCTGTCTTGAGAGTCAATTTGACCGGAATCTAGAACCCAGAGTCGCCCGCAGGCATCCACGTTCATCCGAAATACTGAAGTCAATCCACTACAGCTTTTGGATTCATCTGTAACAAATGAAGACCGGTTAATTGATAATATAATACCGAAACGAAGTTAAGAAAGTCACCGTACAATTTGATTGCCAACAGCTTGAATTAAGTGGTAAAGCTATAATTATTTACCTACTGATTTGATGAATTAAAGCGAAGCTTCCAAAATAAAATATAAATACAATACAACCTCATGTTACGCTATTATTATTGAAATGGACACTTTTCAACACTTAATTATTAATTATTTCACCTTATCATAATCTGACGCGCTCGAGTATTATTTCATTTATTTCTAATGATATTTTTTTTGTTATTCTTAAGGGCTGTCCTGGACGGACGATCCTGAGTAAAGGATTCATACTCGTATATGGGGGAAGTACTCCGCAGGGTGCCAGGTATCCTTAGTGCTCGAGTCAGAAAGTAGTTATTTGTTACTATACAAGGAGGCAAAGTTCTTATTTTACTCCTCGTGCTAGCGAAAGATTTCAAAATTTAATCACGAACATGTAGCATGGTGGTTCGTAAAGTGGAATCTTAAGCGTTGCGAGGGTTTAAAAAACTTTGCTACTTAGTGAAACACAAAGTGCGAATTTATGATTCCAAATCATCACCAATAAGTCAACTCTACCAGCTAACATGAAAAAAAAACTTAAAATGTTCCGTTCTTACCGTTTAGTTTTTAAGTAATTAATCAAAATTCCGCGCGCTTCTACCGTTTATCGATGCAAAGCCAAAACGCACTTCACAACGATACAATATTGACATTTTAGCCAATAGGATCGTCCGAAACTGCTCGGACGACACGCTAAGGACAACGCCTCAGCAGCGCCTCTGTTGGCAAAAAGGAGAACTAGCGAGACGCCGCGGCATGCGTATCGACCGCTATTGATTTAAATCGCTTTATATGTTTTAAGCCTCCAAAACTAAGTGTTTTAGTGATATATCGTGCGTGACAAAAGGCCTAAGACTATTTAACGTACCGCCGGCCGGTGTGTGAAAGAAGAAAAGGTGCTGAACGTAAAAGAAGAACCAGTCGCATCGAGAGGATTCCGCCATTGCTGCAGCATAAGGTCAGTCCAGTGCGTGATATCCTTTGGTTATTTTATCGTATTGTACCGTTTATTACCGGCGAGTATAGATATTTATGCTCGATCCTGAATGTTGTGAATTGGCATTGCATCTCATACCAAAACCGCGCCATTTTGCAACATATGTTGGTGCCGAAACCCGGGAACGACCTTTTGACCTCTATTCACACTCGGCCTACCAAGTACCAATTTCACTTCGTAACCTTCTAACATTGTCGTTAATACTCGTTTAATATCCTTTCCTACCGTGTAAACGAATTGCAACGTCAATCTATCGCGTAATTACGAAGTTAAAATCATAGTCTTTGGTTCATGTTGTCTCGCTTACTCCAGCGTCTACCGAATTTAAAACTGCTTAATCATTTCACTAAAACTATTGAAATATACCGAATCATTTATAAGTTTTATAACCGAATTGTTAAGTACCTAATCCTATAATTTTGTAACGAAAACTACAACTTAGGTACAATATTTCCTACCTACGGGTATTCTGAGAATTAACTTCCCAGTGTAACGAGACCTCCGTCTTACGGAGTTTTGTACGTAGTTCAATCACGCGTTTCGTTGGTCTTCTCCCTTTGTTCAAAGAACCACATAACTTGACCCCACGTCCGAGGCGTAGCATACGGCGACTCGGGTCTTGAGCGTGTTTTATACACAGGTGTTCGGAATTCGTATAACTCGACTAATTTTCTTATTTCTTACCGCTCGACTTACCGTATTGGAAATTGTAATTATATTTTGGAAATCCAACTTATCGTATTAATAACTTTAACGGAAGATAGGTATTGTAAACGTTTAATTAGGTATTAACTTTAGTAGTTCCGGATTTCTCAAATTAATTTCGTGTTATAACATTTTTATACTGGACTTTCTTTCATTTTATTTTCTATCGACTTTACCGATTATCGATAACCGTACCGAGTGCCTTTTGAGTTCATTTTCGTATAAATTGACTAAATTGATTAATTTTACTAAATTAATTCCGCGAACTCGGGGTGCCGGTTTTAATAGTTGCCGCATTATACAAACATCGACGCTGTTTTTATTGTGCTATCACTGATAACGTATAGTGTTTTTAAATACGAGCTTGTTGTTTTAGCGTATATTATTGCGTATTTAGTAAACATTGTTTTCTAACCTTAAACAATGTCTTACCTAACAAGGCGTAAATCTAAATCCAGTGTAGGTAAAAAAGGTACCGATACAACTTACACTGTCAACAACTTACCGAGTTTACGACGTAAACGAACTATAGCGTATAACCGTATAGCGAAGGCTTTGGAAATAGGGACCTTAGCCAATACCGATGATTCACAAGTTGAATTATTTCTTTCATATTGTCAGGAGATAAAAAATATCGCTGATAGTTTTCAAGAGTCTCATCTTATCATTTCGGATCTATTAGGGGATGGTGAGGTCGACGACAGTGAGAACGAAATTCAGGAACGATTCGACGAAGCGTATTTTAACGTAGTGGCCTTACAGCGTAAATTTTCACCGTGTTCGTCTCAACAACCGGGTATTTCGAGACAGGACATAACACCGGGTTCGCATAGTAGTAATATGCGACTTCCAAAAATTTCGCTACCGACCTTTTCGGGTACTATTAAGGAATGGCCCGAGTTCATCGCGACTTACAATGCGCTTATTCACGAATCGACCCTTTTGAGTGAAATTGAGAAATTTCATTATTTAGTGTCCGTTTTACGCGGTGACGCTTTATCGTTAATCAGAACGTTTCCTGTTGCAAGTGAACATTATTCAAGTGCATACGAGGCTCTCAAGTCCCGTTACGAGGACAAACGCGACTTAGCTTTTACGTGTTGGCGTGACATTTTAGATGTCAGTTTTAAAACGACTAGCGCTCAAGATTTTCGACACGCGCTAGATACAATCGATGAAAATCTAACTATTTTAAAACAGTTGAAGTTACCGACCGAACATTGGGACTTTGTCCTGTGTTATAATATTCTAGCCAAGTTAGATACAAAGCTGCGACGCGAGTTTGAGGAGAAACACACCAACGTGGAGATGCCTCAGTACAAGCAAATTAGGGCATTTTTACACGCGAAAAGCGAAGCTTTGTTGCGCGATACGCACTTTACCGCCGTTACTTCTAAAAACGCGAATACTTCTAAAGAGGCAACGGGAACTTTACAGAAACCGAAGCGACATAGCGTCACGCATACACTCCTCTCTCCTACCGTGAACCCCCTTCCAAAGGGTGGTGACAAACAAGAGGTGAAACCGAAAGTTTCGGGAACTCCGAAAGTTGTCCGAAAATGTTCCTTCTGTGGTGAAGAGCACAACATATCAGCCTGCAAGGACTTTATAGCTAAATCGGTGGATGAACGAATGGCTATTACCACGGAGAGGAAATGGTGCTACAACTGTCTTAACGCGTCTCATTCAGTGCGACAATGCACATCGATATTCTCTTGTCAGAAATGCAAGCGGAAGCACCACACTCTGTTGCACCGGGAACAAGCTGCCAGCAATTCTGAACCTTCTGGTGAAAAATCAAGCTCAGTCGTCTTACTGGCTAAAGAATCGTTGACTCCGTCCAATTCACCTTCGAATACGACCGTGCTACTGGCAACCGCGCTCGTCCAAATTCGTGATGCTTCAGGCGAGTTTCAGACATTCCGGGCGTTATTGGACGCCGGGAGTCAAAACAATCTTCTCACTACACAAGCGGCTCAACGGCTAAAGTTGGAGCCTACACCGACTAGTGAGGGGCCCTGCGGCCTAGGAGGTGCACCCGCAACAGTGACTGGCAAGGTCACATGCGATATAGGTGCCAAGGATACCGTACATTTTCGCCTGGAAATGTTTGTTTCACCGCACATTTGTGATGAACAACCAATCGGAAGACTCAATACGAGTGGATGGGAAGAACTCAAAACATTACCGTTAGCTGATCCTGGTTTTGATATTCCTGGTCCAATTGATGTCTTGCTCGCTGCCGATGTCTTTGCTGAGTCACTTCTCGACCAACGTTTGAAACGCTGCGTCAATAAACCGCGTGCTCTCAACTCTGTCTTCGGATGGCTGATTGTCGGAAGAATCCGACTAGCATCGTCGTCTTTATTAAGTGTACCTACACCTAATAAGGATGACAGCTTAAACAATATCGTTCAACGCTTCTGGGAAATCGATACCGTTCCACATTCTTCCCGATTAACCCCAGATGAACAGCTCTGTGAAAATAGTTTCACAAACGAGCATTACCGTGACGAGACTGGTAGGTACGTCGTCTGTCTCCCCTTCAAAGATAACGCTGAGCCTGTGTTTGAAGGCTCTCGGGAGATAGCGTTACGACGCTTCCATGCTATCGAAAAGCGCCTTTCTCGTGATTCAGACTTGAAACAACAATATGTTGATTTCATGACCGACTACATCGAAAGTGGTCACATGACTTTGGTGCCTGCTAACGACTCGCTATTAACAGGCCCAAAGTTACAATCCAACATTGCGGAGATTCTTCTTCATTACCGGGAGCACGAAGTGGTCTTTATGGCCGACGTGCGCCAAATGTACCGTCAAATTAACGTTGCTCCGCATCACCGGGATTACCAGCGTATTCTCTGGCGAGCTCACCCAGATGAGCCTCTTCAGGAATACGTATTGAACACCGTAACGTACGGGGTCTCCTCGGCTCCGTTTCTTGCTTGCCGAACGATCCAGCAATTGGCCAACGATGAAGGTCATAAGTACCCGAAGGCCAAAACCGTTCTAACTTCCGATATTTACGTCGATGACGTCGTTACCGGAAGTTCTTCGCTGGATGACGCTTGTGACATCAAGTCACAGGTTATCGCACTATTCAAGCTCGGCGCTTTCGAGCTACGAAAATGGGTAAGCAATCGACCCGAACTTCTTAGAGATTTGCCCTCAGAAATGTGTCTTTCGGACGCCATCGCATTTACCGAAGCCGAAGACACCACCGTTAAGGTCCTTGGCCTTAAATGGGAACCCGCTTCAGACTCGTTCGTTTTTAACGTCCAACCTTCGAATCAACCGTGTACCAAACGAACGATTCTAAGTGAGGTCGCCAGAATCTTCGACCCTTTGGGTTTCTTGTCTCCATTGACAATCCAAGCCAAAGTCTTGATCCAAAAACTTTGGATTCTCGGCTCTTCGTGGGATGAAACTCCTCCTCCGGAAATTGTGTCCCAATGGAGCAATTTCTCTCAGCAACTTCCTCAAGTTAGAGATCTGAAAATCCCTCGCAAATTCACCATCGAAGGTGCTCAATCGTATCAGTTGCACGGATTTTGTGACAGTTCTGAGGTAGCGTATGGCGCCGTCGTATATCTACGTGTCACCGAGTCTGATGGCTCCGTTCGCGTCCACCTCGTTTGCGCAAAGGCGAGGGTTTGTCCTCTCCGGAAACAATCTTTGCCCAGATTAGAATTGTGCGCAGCAGTGCTGCTTGCAGATCTCATCAAGTTCGTCAAGGACACGCTGCGGCTGCCTGTCGAAGAAACTTACCTTTGGTGCGACTCAACCGTTACATTGGCTTGGTTACGCGCTCCGTCCTCTCGTTGGGTGACATTCGTCGCAAATCGTGTTAGCCACGTGCAGGACATCGTTCCTACCGCTTGCTGGAGACACGTTCCCTCTGGAACGAATCCCGCAGATATCTGTTCACGAGGGCAGATGCCTCGGGAACTTCTCACCAATACGCTATGGTGGGCGGGCCCAGAGTGGCTCTCTCACTCACCGTCTGAATGGCCAACAGATCTATCGAAAGATCGCAACACCGATAACGTCGTACTTTCCGAACAGCGTCGTGTAACTCTCGTAACAAGCCAAACCGAACCTATCAAGCAAACGTCAATAATCGATCAGCTGTTAGAGAGATATTCGTCGTTGGACAAAGTCTGTCGCATTCTAGCTTACGTGCGTAGGTTTTGTACCAACGCGCGTAGCACCGCTTCACGATCTGAGAGCTTGCTCATAACGGACATCGAGCGCCATCGCGCGCTACTAGAAATCGTCAAGCATTTCCAAGATCGTCATTTTTCCGATGTCATATCGAAACTTAGGTTGCGAAAACAGCTACCTCGTAGTCTTCGCAAACTAAATCCGTTCCTAGACGACCAAGGCATTCTCAGGGTGGGCGGACGACTTGCGCGCTCCGGCTTAGAATTCGAACATAAGCACCCTGCGTTATTGCCTAGAAAGTGTGTACTTACGACACGCGTAATCGAATCCGTCCATCGGAAAACCTTTCATCCTGGTCTAAATACGACTCATTATTTAGTCCTGCAACAATTCTGGATCCTCGCGGCTAGGCGAGCGATACGACACCAGCTGTCGAAATGCATCCGTTGCTATCGTCTTCATCCGCAGCCTCTGCAACCGTTCTCTGTAGTCGGCGTTGATTTCGGTGGTCCATTTCGCATCAAACTCGGATCCCATCGCGGTGCGAAAATCGACAAGGCTTACTTATGCCTGTTTGTGTGCCTAAGCACAAAGGCCGTGCACTTGGAGGTAGTGTCAACGCTATCAACCGATGGCTTCATCGCAGCCTTACGTCGTTTCGTTTCCCGCCGTGGCCGTTGTAACGTCATACATTCGGATTGTGGTACTAACTTTGTCGGCGCGAGCTCACAACTAGCGGCATGTATCGAACGAGCCTCGCACGCAGAACGTATCACTTTCAAACGCAACCCCCCGTCCGCTCCACACTTTGGAGGGATATGGGAGATCCAGATTAAGGCCGCCAAGACACATTTATATCGCATCGTTGGCGACCAGGTCTTAACCTTCGAACAATTATCGACATGTTTCACCCAAATTGAATCGATTATGAACTCGAGGCCTTTGTGTCCTTTAAGTTCCGACCCTAACGATCTGAACGTCCTCACACCCGGTCACTTCCTGACATTAGAACCCCTGACAGCAGTCCCAGACTCTGACTATACGGACGTTAAACTTAATCGACTAAACCGATGGCAACTCATCCAAGCGTTTCAACAGCAGTTCTGGAAACGCTGGCAAAATGAGTACCTACACGCCTTAACTCTGCGGGCAAAATGGACCAAAGACTCAACACCGTTAACCGTAAATTCAATCGTACTTATCAAAGACGAGAACCGACCTCCTCTTCATTGGCCGTTGGGACGAGTTGTCTCTCTCCATAACGGACCTGACGGAGTAGTTCGGGTGGCTACCGTGCGAACCGCGAAGGATAACTTAGTTAAAAGGCCCCTGGTCAAACTATGTCCCCTTCCATCCGAATAATCGCTCCCATTATCAGCATTCCCTAGTTTTAAGATTAGTTTCGTAAATCGTAGTTTTACCAATAGTTAAGTAACGTTTTCTTTTTCTTTCGGGAAAATCCCATTGGTATTTTGGTGGGCGGAATGTTCCGTTCTTACCGTTTAGTTTTTAAGTAATTAATCAAAATTCCGCGCGCTTCTACCGTTTATCGATGCAAAGCCAAAACGCACTTCACAACGATACAATATTGACATTTTAGCCAATAGGATCGTCCGAAACTGCTCGGACGACACGCTAAGGACAACGCCTCAGCAGCGCCTCTGTTGGCAAAAAGGAGAACTAGCGAGACGCCGCGGCATGCGTATCGACCGCTATTGATTTAAATCGCTTTATATGTTTTAAGCCTCCAAAACTAAGTGTTTTAGTGATATATCGTGCGTGACAAAAGGCCTAAGACTATTTAACGTACCGCCGGCCGGTGTGTGAAAGAAGAAAAGGTGCTGAACGTAAAAGAAGAACCAGTCGCATCGAGAGGATTCCGCCATTGCTGCAGCATAAGGTCAGTCCAGTGCGTGATATCCTTTGGTTATTTTATCGTATTGTACCGTTTATTACCGGCGAGTATAGATATTTATGCTCGATCCTGAATGTTGTGAATTGGCATTGCATCTCATACCAAAACCGCGCCATTTTGCAACATAAAATATGCTTCAAATACTACATGGCCACTCTTGTAGCTAAAATGCAATACTTATATGATTTAACGGAGCCTTTACAAACTGGTGTGGTGAACAGTTCTTTATTTTACGAGTCACTCATCTCATCTCATCTGTATCTCTGATTCACTTACTGGCAAATGCTCTGTGGAACGACCAGTCGGGATAAGGCCTGAGGAGCGGCGATGTGACGCCGCCGGAGCGCGGCACGGTCGCCAGCGTGGCCGGCACGCCGCGCCGCCAGGCCGGCAGCGTCACCCACACCCGAGATCCGTACACCTCGAGGCCCAGGGGTAGCACGTTCGCCGGGACATATTTGCTAAGAAAAGAATTAAAATATATAATTTGTAACATTAAGAAATATAGGAAAGTGTGTAGGTACTAGGTATGCAGATTTGCTGCTGGAATAAAAAGAGACACTGCAAAACATATGGAGGGGAAGTAAATTGTTTTGCTATTTACTCCCTAGACTATGATAATTTATCATACTACCTATATAAGTATGGATAATGACAATCCAACTAGGTAATGCATTGTAATATATTTGTCCTTAATAATAATTTTTGAATGAGGTAACGCCGACGCCCGGAAAAATATCAAAACATGATCATAACAGATTTAAGTTGCAATACATATTTAATTACTAGTAAGAGCAGATTTAAGGCACTTTAAAGATTCATGATGGTGTTTATAAATAACGCAAATTAGAATAATGGGTTTTGCTCTGATTTTTGCAGAATGGCCGAGATGGTTAATTTAGTTTCAATTACAAACAAAAATCTTCGAATATGAATATAAATTGCACATAAGTTTATGGCTTTATTACCGTTACCACACAAGAAAAGGCCTTATTATAATAGTAATACAAAGAAACTGAGCATTAAATATAAATTGTCCATAAAGGTAATTTTGTATGTAACACTTGTTTAACATCTGCGATTTCTCTACATACAAAACGAATATTATATTACAAATTGTTTCTTATGAATTTATGAAGTTTGTTGCTTGCGTACAATTTAATTTTATTTATACTTACAGGTACTATTTCTAGTTTCACTCTTGGATGTGGACCTATTTACTGGTGTGAATAAAATGAAGATTACCCAGTAGCGATAGCGTGTTGGCGGTGCATCGCAGACGGGAATTCGAAGTCGACACGCTTCCACTTGTAGAGAGTGCTAAAAGGCGGTGTGTCATAGTCTGCCGGGATACTCTGCGCCCGCGCTAGGCCCAGCATCGTGAGCCACAACGTCAGCCCGGCGGCCTGCGTCGCTCCTGAAACGTGTCAATTAACTTTTTTATTTCCCCGCTATTCTGTTATATTTAAACTGAAAGACGTCTATAGTTTTTTTAATAGACCAGCCGCTTTATTATCAATGTTATACTGCGCGGCATTCTATTAAATTAAGCGTGTATAATTTAATAAACTGGTCAACCAAATCTTGTCAGTAAAAAAAGGCGCGAAATTCAAATTTTCTATGGGAAGATATCCCTTCACGCCTACATTTTTCAAATTTGCCGCCTTTTTCTACTGACAAGCAGCCATATTCGAACTTAAAGATACGTCAAATACTAGAGATTGAAACGATATGGATTGGATATGTCAGTGTCAAACAAGTGTCAAAAGTGACGTTTCTTCAAACAACCGCGTCACGTATCTTAAAGTTCGAATATGGCCGAAGGTCTGCTTGACCATCTACAATAGCAGTGGTTCCTAACCTTTTCAGTCCGGTCACCCCTATGACTAACTAGGGAACCTGATTTTACCCCTCCTCCCAATGGTAATAAAAAATAAAACGTGTACGTTTGTTGTATTGTTATATTAGGTTAGCTTATTACCCCCGTAAAATACCAGTTTTACCCCCACGGGGGTAATTACCCCCAGGTTAGGAACCACTGATCTATAGCCACTTTGTAGTTTTTAGTGTTCCGTACAAAACTTTGTTCACGGAACACTTATGGAATCACTTTGGTCTTGCAAATCAGTTAAATGCGTTTTTCTCAGAGACAGTTTGATTTCGTTTTAAATGTATTTGTTGTTCTGATATTTAACTCCCCATTCCATAAATAACAATACTTTTACCTAAATTGTTAATTGAAAATACCCTCAAGAAATTGTACCTATAGGTAAAAATGTATGTACTTAAACATGTTTAAACAAAAACACAGGCATTTTACTTTCCTCGTATTCGAAATGAAAAGTAGAGTGTGTAACTCGGGTGAAAGGCATTTCATCCCTTGGTTAACAATCTACTATTAATTATTTGGAAAATGTAAGATATAATGTACAATAATACTGCCACGTCGTGGAAATTGATATGGCCCACAAGCCCAGTCACATCAAGCCATATTCACGCTTTAAAATAGATTAATTATGTCATCGTATTTAGGTAAATACTTAATTTATAAAGTTTACTTTTACAGACGAATGGAGAGCGGATACTACACCACCGTCTTGACGGTAGGCTGGCCGAGCTAATTACAATCGGTGATCAACACTTTCTAGAGATCCTTACCGCATAATAACACTTATGTGTAATTTAGCTTTAATTAACAACCTCATCAATTATGCTTCAGCGTTTCAGAACTGACAATGTTGATGTGTGTGTTTTTTTGCCAGTTTTTAGCTGTAGTAATTTATTACAAGGTTTTTTCATTCTACTTGAACTGATAGTTCGTTAGGTAAGTATATAGGTATGTTAATTTGGATATACCTAATTTTGCAATTTAAATTAGACAAATAAACTGACATTCGATATGGCTCTATTTTGTCATGGGGCGTGGGTACCATAACGAAACCGGTGACAATGCGATATTTTGATGATATCGAGCAGATTTGAGGATAAAGACTGAAGGTACCATACCCACCTATGAACTAAATAGGTGATAAAACAACGCAACCTCGTTGAGTTTGGGTTTCTTAGAATCGTCTCAATCAGTGCCGGCCCGAGCCCTTGATCAGGTTAGAGCGAAATCGGGTTTTGGCGCCCTTCGTTGAAGTTTTCAAGCGTATTTTCCACCCCCCCCCCCCCCCCCCTTCGCCACACTCGCGTCTTTTAAAACTTTTTTTTCTCATTTGCCATTTTGGCGCCCCCCTTGCCATCCGGCGCCTAGAGCGGTCGCTCCACTCGCTCTACCCTCTACCGGCCCTGATCTCAATGAGTACCTATTGAAAGTTTTTAATTTTAACTTTCATCTACTACTATAGAAGTTTAATTAAGTATAACAGGTTTCAAGAAAGTTTAGGTACCTATTTTAACACTCTAATTAGTACAGCATACTGTACGATGTCGCCTGTAAATTTAGGTATTGGTAAAGACCTACTTACCTAAACATTCTGAGATAAAAGTAGACTTTGAAAAGGGAAAATAAAAGGGTTATATTTTCGAATTCATTCAGTATAGTCGGGCGATCAACAATACTTGCAACTAAATGTAACTTCTATATACCACTTTTAGATTAAAACTTGAAAGATCATTACCGCTATAAATATAAAGATACCAAAACAAATCTTACAACGTTTACTTTAATAAATTATGTAACGCTACGTACTACAACAACGCTACATCTGACTATAGTTATTTATTATATATACCTACCTTATAACGAGTAGTTTCGTTATAAAAATTTAAAGATTCATTGAAGAATAACAACAGAAACATCTATAAATAATATATATGACGATACAAAAGGTTATCCATGTGTTATCCCAAATTTTATACCTGTTTCTAAATGTATTTGAACCTTCCCCTATAAAATGCGACTCGATCTTGACCTGCTTTAGTTTTTTTACAGTTTTATTTGTTTGTTTAAACAGCACGGCGCTTGATGGCACAGTACGTAGCTTAGTGATAATGTCCCATGCCAGAAGAGATCGGTTGTCCACGCGCCATGCGCACCATGACGGACCAACTATCGCTGTGTAATGAATCATGCTAGAATAGACCTTATGGGTGTAAAGATAAATACTTTAACATATCGCACATAAGTTTGTTAGTCGACACTACCATGCTAGGAATAAAAGAGCTAAAATTGCTACAAGCGTAGAGGCTCGTACGTCATTTTGCATTAACCCGGTAATTAGTATTCAGCTTTTCACGTAACGCAAATCGGATTGATTTAGAATGTGCTCTCGCCGGAATATAGTAATAAACGTTTATCGTTTCCGTATAATTTAATACATGTTTACTAAAAAAAGTAGTAGAAATGAAATGACTAGTTTTAAAACGTTCATTTGTTTTATGTAGTCTAAAATAATAGTCCATTTTTATAGTTAACTAGGAAACCTTATAGTTTCGCCATATCCGTCTGCCTGTCTGTCTTTCTATCCGTTCGCCGCTTAACTCACTCACTTTTGCGGCATTCTAGCACTAAGGCTTGTTGTTAGTGCTAGAATGCTGTAAATTTGGTTTGGGTATATACCCTTAATCAATCACGCCAAGAAAGTGGTAAAATAAAAAGAACCTGGTTTAAGGGCTTATTTAGACGATACGAGAACTCGCATGCGAGTTTCATTACATTACGGTTTTTGATCGGTCGGTTGAATTGGACGTAACCAACAGTCCGCAATGCAACTAAAATCGCATGCGAGTTCGCGCGCCGTCTAAATCAGCCCTAATTGTTTTAAGGATTTTTTTTCTCACTTTAATAACCATATATGGTGTGGTGTATCGTTGGATAAGTGTTGTAAAACTATTAGGTATCTTCAAAAACCATATTTTGATACCTGAAGTGAATATTTACGGAAATGATCATTCTGGAACAATATTGTGCCGTCTATAACTCTCGAACCCTGGGTCCAAAAAATAAGAAAAAGTCATTAAAGTAAAGCTTACCATATAGGTACCAATGCATGACCATTGGGGTCACTTTGAAAACGGAGTAATTTTTACCAACATTATGTGAACCGCTTTTATTGTACAGGAGTCTACTTGACCCTGAACGAACCTAACCCTTCAGTTCGCATTTTTTATTATAAACAGAAAACAAGTTTAGAGCATTTTGCTACGGAACCTCAATGACGTTGATCGTTGATTACATTTGAGCAAGAGTAAGAACTGCTAAGTGTAATTGTTGTAATGGTATTATAAATGTTTATTTCTGATATCGAATATGGCGGTGCTGTTGAACGTTTATATCGGCTACTTTCACCGTAGCACTCACATGGTCCATACTGAAATTGCACAAGAGCCAGTTAGGTATTGCTCGCCTTGCCTTCATTAATATATGTATTTTATACGTGCTACTCGTAACTGCCTTATCAGTTATCACTAAACCATTCGACTTTTTCTCATTGAAAATTGTAACTCAAATACCTTTAATAAACCATATCTAATCCACCAATTTTACAGATTACGATTTCGGATTACTTTTAACTGTTTGTAATTGATTTGCAAGTTCATTATTTGTGTAATTTTTAGTTACAAGTGCGAAAGCGTGCACTGTCCGTCAAGATCACATTGAACTTTAATGAATGCCTGTAAGTTTGGCCAAGACTTAATTAAGCACCTTCAAAAAAGGCGAAAATGCAATAGGTACCTAAATTAGTTAGCCATAACTGAGGTTTAGTTTACTGTGCCTCCATCCCCGAGGTTCAATCGAGTTGTCTTTCGTGTTAGTCAATTTATTTAATTTGAATTGTTCAAAATGTAAATAAATATAATACAATGTTATGTGTCGTTGTAGAGTTAAACCAAAATAAGTCTGCAAAGATTTTGATAGCATTTGACGTTTAAAATAACACTTGAGAAGTTTGACGTTTAAAATAACACTTCCACTGCGTGTGCTATCTAAATCGTTGCAGACTTACCTAGGTCAAACTCTAGCAGTCGGTTACTTCATATTTCATATGAAAGTCAGATTTGCCACAGGAAGATATTTCTTACTTAAAAATGTTCGTAAGCTATAGGGTTTGCTTACCATTTCTAACTTTTTCCTCGGTATCATATCCATAGTCACTTTCTTCAGGTTCATATTCATACACGGGCTTAGTTTGAATATCTTCACTGTTCACTTCCCACTTGGTTCTATCATGGTCGAAAGTGTTAAATCTTTCGTTCACATTGTTGTACTGACTAGTGATGTCCGCGAATATCATGGACGGGGGTGACCATTGTATAAACCACTGATGTGAAACTGCCATCGTTACAAGCACATGTTGAGAACATTAGTTACTGTCTTCTGTTGGTTCTTCATTGCACGGATTCGGAGCGCGTCAGTGCGAGTGGCTGCGCGCGGGTTGTCTGCGGGTGAAACTTACGGGCACCGCCGCAAAACCCCAGCCCCTCTTGCAAGCGCATCTTGAGCTTTCATCACACATGACTGACATGACATTGACAGAGCATCGCATTGTAATGGGCACTTAATTTTGAAGGTCTTGTTTGAATTAATTGAAATAATTAGGTTAATGTTACATTACATCATAGACATAGGCTTAAAAACTCAACTACTTTAACGCGTCCCGAAATAGTACGTTACGTACGAGTACGTTAATTACGCATCTCAGTCATCTGGGTTAATGATTAAAAAATGAGAAATGCAGTAGGGACACAACAGGCTAACAAATATAAATAATAAAACTAAATACGTTTCTGTAGTAAGTAATAGAACTAACTTGACTAGTAAATAATACAATACGAAGTTAAGTCCTCCTAATGCTAGTGAAATAAGTATCCCCTACTTAAATAAACAAACAAAATGTATTTTGACTTTTATAAGTACTTGATCTTTTTTGCTAGTTAGTCATTTCTCTTCATTAATAATAAAAATTATAGGTAATAATATATTATTAAATTTGTATAATTTGTATAAAATTTTCGCTAATTCCTTAAAATATGTACTTATTAAAATAGGTAGGTAAGGAAATGGGGAGGGTAAGAGAAACACTAGGGTAAGGGAAGCACTTGTAGGGAATTCTCTTCTCAGTTCCTCTTGCCCAGGGCGAAATAAACTATTGTGCCTTCCGCCTTCCGCTTAGCTTACCCAACATGATTTACCTTACCTTACCTAAGTGGTTTTTAAATAGGTAAGTTCACTTTTTTTGTAGCGTGGCAAGTATTTTACTTGCCTTCGCTAACATGATCCGAGTTTTTGTTTGCGTAGTTATCTAAGTATTTCTTGCTTTTTGTTTATTTTTATATTAGGTATGTAGTTTTTACATGAGATATTTTACTTGCTGAGTTTTTAATGGCATACCTATTATTGGAATTATTAATTGTACTTAGTTTTTTTTACTTCTTATTATTTTTGAGTTGTTCTGTTAGTTTATTTTATTTCTAATTTATCTTTCCATGCCCGTGGCAGGTAAGTTAAATTTCTAAAATGGGTCCATGGGTTAGTGGCGGTAATGATGCGAGGAAAAATATAGAAAATCACGTCACGTCATTCAGGTTAATGGTGCCGTAAGTAATTATCATTATAGACCCAAAGATTATTGCGTAAATTTACACCAATTGAGCACGTTCTAATAGTTCTGGCCATAACAATACATTTTATTTACGATATCAAGAACGTAATGGATGAACAAACTTTCACCGTTTATGTAGGCATAGACGGTTCATAGTTAGGTATGTTCTAATTCTATAGGTTGCTCGGTGGTTTACATTTACATAAGAATAATTCAAGTTATTGACAGAAGCGTTAGCGAAGGTCTCCGTTTTGACTCGGGCAAACTGCTTTCGTATGTTCTCTACAGGTGGCAATTTTCAACCGATTCTCGTGAAATGTTGTGAGCAGGTTCTATGATAAAATAATGTTTTTGTCGATCCAGTGTTTGGAAAATTTTCAAAATGCGGCGGCAAATGGCGCTTAAGTAAGACCATTGTGAGTTCACTGTGATACTACCTCAATGAACTACTTAAGTATTTTTCACTTTTACATGTTCTAAGCTTTTCGCGAGGTCTACAGCTTACAGACCCACTATGTAGTAACAAAACTCTAAAGATAGGTTATAAGTATGCATTTAATTACCTATAGTTCTACGCTACATTTTATTCAACGCTAACGACCTAGTTTCCAATTTATAGGGCTGACGTATCGGGTCCACCCAATCAATGGTCTCCGTGTGGCTCTATGTGTTTGTTAACAATGCAGATTATTCCGCACCAAACTTCAGTACCCTACCAATATGCTAGTTAAACACATCGCCCTTTTCGTTACTCTGAAAACAGCTTTGGGTATTTACCCATACTTTGATACGCAAGATTTCATCTACAATGTGCCTAAAGTGTATAGAATTTCTATAACGCTGGATAAATTGTTGGAGTATTATGAGAAGAAACCGTCGAAGGATCCGGAGTGGTATATATCTTTGGGCTTAGCAAGAGGTAAGCTATTTGTTTTAGAATAGAAAATAAGAAGATTTATATAGGGCTACGTTCGTTATAGTAGGGGATCCCAAGAGAGGATTTTTTTTATAGTTACTCGAGCGGGTCAGATTAAGTTTTATGATAGCTCTCCACGGGTACCAATACAATTTTAGCCATCTATGTTGGTGGGTTGGTTTGTGGGGTGTGGTGTAGATTGTGGATTTGGTCATGTTGGTCCAACTTAATGCTATAATTCTGCTATTACTTAGTTTGTCAATTATTTGTAAGTACGCATTTTCTTAATTTGACGGTTACAATGTGAAAATCGGGTCTCGAACTTTCCACGTACCAAACAAACATAAACGGCTAAAAGTGGTTAAGGTATTGATCTACACGGGTCGCAAAATATCACTCATATCTAAAAATGGCACGCTCGAGTAACTCCATAAATCCCGTCTTGGGCTCCCACATTAATATTTTGCATCGGTCACCAAAACACGCTCCGAATGAATTAGCATGACGTTGATGCCAAAGCTAGCACAGTGAAGCGTGAAATGACTGAAATGTATGACTTATTGCAATTTATTGTAACGGCCCGGCAACGACAAAACAATGCAAATTCACTCGACTTCGCTTCTTAGCCGTACATTTTTTATAAACTATAGCTGGTCAACCAAATCTTATCAGTAAAAAAAGGCGCGAAATTCAAATTTTCTATGGGACGATATCCCTTCGCGCCTACATTTTTCAAATTTGCCGCCTTTTTCTACTGTCAAGATCTGGGGGCCGATTTTTGAATCTCGACCATTCGATTTCGTCACTCGAAAATCAGTGAAAAACGATGAAATGCTATTTTTGAAATTCTACTGATAGAATTTGAGAATCGAGTGGTATTGACCACTCGTATTCAATTCTATCAGTAGAAAGTAGGAATCCACAATTTTAGTCACATATTTGTATTATATGCCGCCAATAAAAAAATATCTTAAAGGAATTAATTTATTAGATTTTATGTGTTTATTAGATTAGCTAGTTTTTGATTGAAATATAAATATTTTTTAAGTCCTTACCATCGAAAGTCAATCACTACACGGTCGAATGGTGACTTTCAAAAATAGGTATTATTAGGATCATGCGAAAAAAATCGTGACAAATTTTCGTATACGAGTATTTTCGACCACTCGCTTTTAAATTCGAACGTTCGAAATTCAAAAATCGGCCCCCTGGTTGACCACGTTTAGTATGATTTTTAATTCCCTTTGTAACGAATTTCTCCTTACGGCCTCTAACAATGAGGCAAGATTTTTCAACAAGTAAACAATCAAGCACTTGAAGGTAATTCACTTGTTCATTTACTTTCATATTAATACAGAATTTTACAATATCCATGAGATTTCAATTATGTAATGCCAGACCCGCCCCAACTGGTTATTGTAACTGAATATATTTTTATCGCAAGTAATATATTTAATTAACAAGTAAAGTTTTATCGTAGGTCAACTGGAGTACACAATTAACGAGCTGGATAAGTCAGTGCCGCCAAAACTGAAAGAGAATCTGCAGAATCTAACGAGGAAGATGGATCGCATCCGTAACAATACAGACATAACGAAGCTGGTATATCGCAGTAAAGATTATGAATATGGTGAGTTATCTAATTGGATTCAGTTTTATTAAGCTTATTTGGTCATTCATTTGAGTATGGATTGAAGGTATAATTATATTGCCATTTGTCGGAAAAATTAACAAAATGTCCCCGTCCCACCACGTGACCGCCACCATACATGAGGCGGTGACAAATGGGAATGAATTCTATTCCCATCTGTACCCGGCGAATCCGGGCCGGATTAAGCATGTCGGGGCCCCTATGCAGTGCAATGCTCGGGGCCCCCTTACAGTCAATTCTACATACATAATGTTCAGTTGTTCAGTACAAGGATGTAAATTTGCGATTTTAATTTCAACCTTCAGGTGTCAGTTGAGCCGATCCGAACATGCCGAGCGATGTCTTTTTCGCTCTTATTGCGTGGACATAAAGCTTTTTTCTATCAGTTTTGGCCACGTTTTTGCCGATTCCTTTTTGCGTCAAATGTGGGGAGAGCCCTTTTTTCTCAATAGGTAGTTAAATATTTTGCCAGGCTGAACAGCGATTGTCCGACCATGAGCCGAGCCACATGATTAAAATTAACCTAATAATATAGACTTTCCATGTTTAAATGACACTTTATTCACCAGTCAACCTAGCATGTAGGTACAGAGTCAACCTGAAAAGCAGCAAAAAAACGCGAGCGCAGCGAGCGCGAATTTTTTTGTGAAATAATTGTGAAAGCGTGTTAAAAAGGCCGGGCCGGGCCTAAAAATCCGAAGTTTCCCAGTGAGGCGTGCTTTCATGCGAGGTCAAAGCCGTGTTTCGGGATAAGCTCAGCTAGAGCACAGACGCCAACCAATGTCCATTGTAAAAAAGAGAGGCCGCAGGCTGAGCTTTGCGCAGCGAGGCCAAAGGCTAAGCTGAAGAAGAGGAAATTTGGAAGACAAACCAAAAATTGAGGTAAAAAGTGAGGCCGAAGGTCGAGCTCAGCAATCTCCACATTACCTACTGACTTTCCATTGATGAGGTTTTAGGCCCTCGAGAGCCTGAAATTCGAGCTTGACATTACAGGCTTAAAAAGCTATAAAATAACATAATTTAGGTTCATAATCATCTAATGTTTCTGTGTCTGAGAAACTGATATTGGACATTAGGTATGATTTTTTTTAATGAATTTTGGCTATTTAGAAACAAATATCTTTTTTACGAGCGCGGGGCCGCCGGGGCCCCCTAGCCGAGGCGGGGCCCATAGGCAGTTGCCTACTCTGCCTTAGGGTTAATCCGGCCCTGCCGTGAATACATCGAATTTCGGAATTTATGTCACTTGAAGAGAACTGAGAAAATCATAGGGACTGAAGCTGTATTTTATAGCGATAAGCATGCCTACAAATATGAATGTATGTATTAGAATGGTGAGCACTACATCTTATTTTAGAGATTGATTTTACATGCTCGTATTTATCTATGTCTTCTGCTAGATAGGTAGAGGTTACCTATCTATCACTCCGAAGACGCAGTTTAAGGACGCAGATTAAATTAGTTACTTAGTGCTAATCAAATTATACAGATAATACAGATCTAGTTTTTAGGGTTCCGTAGTGAACTAACAACCCTTAAGTTTTGCCATGTCCGTCTGTCTGTCTCCAAGGCTTTGCTCCGTGATCGTTAGTAGGTACTAGAAAGGTGAAATTTGGCGTAGATATATAAATCGATCAATCCAACAAAGTCGTAAAATAAAATTTTTTAGGGTGCCTCTATCGTATTCGTAAAATGGAGGGGGGCGGTGGAAATCGCTCCGAAAGGAAAAAAATTGTATCCCCCCTCTAACCTTTGTACTATTGTATAGGTCCAAATATATCAAAAAATCGTGGAGATAGAGCTTAAGAAAGACATTAAATGATTTAAATGAAAACTAGAGCGAACATGATCAGTTAAGCCGTTTTTGAGTTTCCGCAAAAAGTCTCCCCTCCATAATAAAAAGACGTACACATGTAGCCACACTTAAACTATTAAGTGGGTTTATAAAGTTATTTGGCATATTCATGTAAATAAAGTAAAATATAAATTTCTTAGTTTACTCATTCAATTGTTATTTTAATAATATTTAAATTTTCTAAAACAGTAACATTTTCTGTATGCGTTCCGCTGATTTTCATATATTAGGTTTCCTTACATTCGATATGAAAAGTAGAGTGTTTAAATCGGGTGAAAGGCACCATTTCATCCCTTGGTTAACAATCTACCATACTAATAGCTTCCATTTAGCTTATTGTGTGAGGGTAACTACGGAACCCTACTCTGAGCATGGCCCGACACGCTCTTGGTCGGTTTTTATTTTTACTAGCTTTTTTTAACTAGCCCTTATATAGTATGTTAGTTTGATAGTGTGGGTCGAACCTTGGAAGCTAAATTTAACCCACTCACCGCCGATTTCTGATTAAGCTGATATTTGGCATACATATAATATGTAAATCGGATGAAAATGCAATATGATGACATGGAGCTGATCTGATGATGGAAATAGGAGGTGGCCACGGGAACTCTGTGATAAAACAACGCAAACTAATTGTGTTTGGGGTTGGTAGAATTGTGTTGGTGAGTATTAGTTGCCTGTGGAAAGATAAGTACAGTCAGCGATAAAAGCTTGCATCAAAAGCGAAATTTTTGCTTAAAACTTATTTCAAACTGGGTTGCGAAACTCGTGTCAAGATTAAAAACTTAACGCACGTTCGTTTGCCCAACAATCGAAGTACGTAACATGGTATTAAAAATTCTGGCAATCGACATCACAAATAGACGTTAAATTTCTTCATGCGTTTACAATGAAAGTATTCTTAGTTGTTTTTGGCCTCATTTATAAGCAGAACACGCAAAAGTTTCCGGCTAGGGAACTCTTGCTGTCGTGGATAAATGCATAGGTACCTACCTGTTGCGATTAACTAGGATATTGTCAAGATTAGAAAGAAACCATAAAAGAGTTCGTTATTGCATTCAAATTTATTCTTCACTAGTTTATTCTTGATTGCTGGTTTTGGTCACAGCTATTTTAGTTATGATTCTTGGCTTATAGCGTTCAAGATGAAAGCAGTTTTTTAACGAATTGTCGCATTTTTATTTATTCAAGTATTTTTGTCGGAGCTTCCGTTGTTTATCTTAGTCCTCCCACGTACCTAAGGACGACAAAAATATTGAAATATGTAATTTTAACAACTGAATTTTTACTAAAAGCGCGAATAGCGCCTGAGATTTAAAAAGGTTAAATATATTTTAGGCATTGTTAAAAACAACATCACGTTCAAATTTAAGTTAGTTACTCGTATCTATTGACATATCCAATTTAAGCCTCAAGGTAGTGAGTAGATAAAACCAAAATTCATCATCAATCAAAAGTGGTAGGTAGATACTTATGAAATCGATTTGCGTAATATCGCGCATTCAATGCAATGTAAGCAATTAAACTTCTCTTCAAAGCACATGAAGGAAAGATACTTAAATCTTATTAAGACAAAGATAAGTAAAGGAGAGAAATAAACGAGCCTTATTTGGTACAATTGGCACAGTCGTGACTAGATAGGGCATGAGAACTCGCTGTTGCAATATAATAAAATGGTGTAATAGTAATAGAATCATACAGTATGCAGAACATAAATATGTAGATACCATATGTACTTTATTCTTTAAATAAACACAGGTATACGTTTACAGCTCTAGATACCTATGCGAAAACACTTACACTGTTAATACAAAGTCATAACTATCCCTAGGATCTTTATTTATCTTTACATATGTAGAGATTAAAAAAGGCCTGAAACTATACTAATTTACATAGGTAGAGTAAAAAAAAACCTGATCTAGGTACTTTGTAAATCCTGATACTATACTAATTTACATATAGGTTGAGTTTAAAAAAATCCTGATATGTAGGTACTATGTTGTAAGGACGCGGTCACTTGTCTTGTCATAGGTCTGCGTTTTGGACTGTAGCTAAGAAGTTATATAGTACATAATTCTATTGCTCGGTACGTGGGTGCGTTCGAACCGTGATATTAGGTGCGAACATTTGGATATGCGAAAAGGTTTCTGGCTCTACGTGCGCTACGCCCTACTGCAGCTATGTAGTTGTCGGGGGTAAAAATACGCATACGCTCCAGAACGGATGGGTTGTCAATTGATATGATTTCTTAGAAGTAGACAGTAGTGTAAGGCAAGCGTTTGTTTACGCCTTACTTAAAAAGACCTATTTCAATAATTTGCATCACACTGGCTCGAAAAAGATCTTATTTCAGTGTACTGAAGGACAAAAACATACCTAGGTATACGAGTATTATTCCCGCGGGAGTTATGGATTGTGAAGAAAGCTATTACTCATTACTCCCAAGGGAGTTATAGTTTTATTACTGTATCAGTAATTCATACGAACCGAGTAGGTGAGGCTATAAATGATTTTTATTTTTAAAATTGACTGTCTTTTATCATTTTTATTGTTTATGTTAAAAAATATTTGATTTGATTAATTTAATAGCCGTTCAATAGTTATTTGTTTTACCAGAGGGCAAAGTTGTTGTGTAACTGCTCGTCCTATTATTGATACCCAAGCAAGCGAAAGATTCCAAAATTGAACCACGAGCGTAACGAGTGGTCGAATAGTGGACTCTTGAGCATTGCGAGGGTTTCAAGCACGAGGTTTAAAAAAATTGCCACCAAGTGAAATACATTTTTTTTTGCCACCGACGCGAGGAAATAACTTTCTGTAAAATATCAAACAAAATCAAACCAGTTCAAATCCGAATGAACTTCATTACATATTTATCATTCAAATTCATCATTTAAAAGTCTTCAAATTCTACATTGTGCTAGCCAATATAAGAAAACAACTCAAAATTTGCATTCGATTACTTATGAGGATAAAACGCAACTTTCTCATTTTTTTTTGATCAATCAAGAGAGCGAATTACCAGCTGGTGTGGTGAAAAATAAATTTTACATAATTTTCAATCGTGGCTGAATACCGGATAGGTCTCTGCCTTCGATGTCTAACTTGTAAAAGAATGACAATATGGCGGACGAATGTTTGAAATGTCACTGAATTAAAGAATTATTTCTATTAAAAAGTAGTTTTTCCTCCCAAGCGTGATGAAAAACATTGTTTGTAACTCCGGGGGTAAGAATATTGCAAACTTGAGTCTTGAATGCACTTCAGCCTGCGGCTGTCGTGAATTTTAGACCTCGTTTACAACATCTCGCTCACCCCTCGTTGCACAATGTACCTACTATAATAAGATAACCTTCAAATAATGAAAGTTGCAATGTACGTTGTAGTACCTACTAGGTTGGCAAATCAGGTTTTAGGTTTCATTCCATTCATGTCATCTCGGATATGGGTAAATATGTAAATTATGGTATCAATGCATTCAATATGATGCCCACAAATATATGAGATGACAAGCACAAAAATGGTGGAGGTAGAAAGGGTAGGAACCAAAGAATATATACGTAAGAACTGTGACGTCATAAAGTCGGCAGTACAAAGTTTTTGAAGTGAAAACTTCTTTAACGGCGCTGTGCACTTTTTGAGGTGGGGAAGAAATGTTAAACTCGAGAAGTCGAGACAGCGTAAAGACGATCACGTGACCGTAAGATTTAGATGGCCACTCATTTAGATGGCATTTAAATCAATAAAGAAAAACTCAATGACATTACATGAAAAACTGTTACATGTAATGTCATTGAGTTTTTCTTTATTGATTTAAATGCCATCTAGTGAGTTTCGCTCTAACTGGTACCTATTAATATAACTTGAGTACTAACAGTGATGTGCTTAGGGGTTTCAAGTAATTAACGCTAACGCTAGATGGCCTTAACCTCAATTATAGATAGTGCATTTTGTACTAGTCATTGAGTTTTCACTTCTGCCGGCACTCCTTGAGTGCAACCCGTCGTTTTTTTGTTTTTTCTTTTAAACATACCATGTGCGGTACCAAATCAATGGGCTGTGGTATGAGTAGATCACAAATATATAACATACGTTTTCACAAATTACTTGGTCTAACAAATTAGAAAAAAACGGGTAAAAATTTCACAATGCAGAGTTGATTTTGAACTGCTCTAGATTGAAAACTACTGAATGGATTAAGTATTCCAAAATATCCATTCAGTATATTTTTATTTTTTTATTAGGTAACTATGGAAAATGCCCATTATGAAGAGGGGCAATATTTCAGTCTAGTTTTTATTTAACTCAACAGTTTTCTATTGACCTAAATTATTGCTTGTCTATTTTTCGTACAGTAGCAACAGTACGAGAATATATAGTCCGTCAACCAAATCTTGTCAGTAGCAATGTAAAGCAAACTAAAGTAGGGCAACACTCAAAGAGCAGTATTGCGCTAAGAAAAGCAGCAATGTACATCGAACCAACAGTTTTTTTTTCCGCTGAGCGCGCCCTGCGTACGTCAATTTAAATTGTCACTCGCGGTTTATTGAAAAAAATTGAAACATGGACGGACAATTTAAAAGCGATGTTAAAACAATGTTAATCAAAATGATGAACAAATTTGAAGATATCAAAAACAACTGCTTATATTCTCTTTGTTCCCTATCTATGTCTTCTAAGTTTACTAAAATAAAATCATATCAAAATGCAGATAATTAGATAGTGCATATATTTGTTATTTACAATATAATATGCCACTTGTTAATGTAAATTAGTGTACTGTTCTGGATGAATATGACATACCTGTGTAATTTTTTTGATTGGTATATATTGTACAATATACATATTAAAAATAAAACAACTGATATTTGGGTGTTTATTTAATTTAAAGGTAAATAAGATAAGGGTCACTTTTCGACTTGGTTGCGTTGTACACGTACATAAACCGCCATAGGTAAGTATTGTCTGAAAAGATACTACCTACTACGAACGCCTTATATTGGGCAAGATTTAATCCTGCAACAAACATGTATGGATTAGGTAGATATTGCGAAAGAACGGCGATATAATCAAGGCTCTTAATACTGTTTAAAAGGTTTACCTTTGTAAATAGTCACAACTGATTGCTGAAAATATTAGACATGTGGGCCTATGGACGGTTTCCAGGACACAATTTATGGTCTTGTTGGATAGATTTAGGCATACGTTTTAATTTTATTTATGCCTTTTAACCCTAAAACAAAAAAACTGAACATAATCTTAAAAGTTCGAAAGAGTTCTTCCAATACTTGTCATAACCTCAATTTTTAGTAATGTTTACCATCAACGCCAACAAGCATGATTGTACATTGTAGGCCCCTTAGCTTTGCTTATTCTTATTTAATGTATTGGTATTTAATGGTGACAGCAGAAATATCTCTTGAAACAGAAACGATTCAGAATGAAAACCAAATGAAAACAAATAAGGTGACGGCTGTCGTTCACGATCCACATTCCACAGATAAAACACAGATGACACGCGTTTTGGAATTATTTGAACACAGTGTTGCTAACCCGCGATTTTTCAAATTTGCCGCCTTTTACTACTGACAAGATTTGGTTGACGGACTTTATGTCAAATTATAATATTGGGCATTAGGATATTCAGGAGATTTTGACAATGGCCTGAAACATGGTAGGTACATGGTTGTCAGATAAAATACTATTTGACAACCACCTACCATCATGAGCTGATTTGAACCATAAGAAAAATCGTTTTAACATTTTATGAAATGTTATTATAGTAGTTTATGCAACAGTGATATAATAAGGGTTCTTAAAATTCAAGGGTCGAAGTTACAAAACGAGACGTAGTCGAGTTTTGTAAAAAAAGACCCGAGAATTTTAAGAACCAATTATGAGCTGTTGCATACATTACTTTTTCTATGACAGCTGCAGCAAAAAAAAAAAAAAAAGAGTTATTATTAAAAAAAAAGAGTTATTATTTAAAAAAAATTGAGTTATTATTTAAAAAAAAAAGAGTTATTATTGTAAATGAAAACATACCTCTTTCAATCAAGATGATCGGAACTTGTATCTTTAAAAAAAATAAAGCAGTTGTATTATACTCATAAGATGACTGCTAGCAGTCATCTTATGAGCCTATAGACAAAGCATTCAAATGACATTGCTTTAGATATCACTGTCAGTCATTTAATTGACACATTTAAGTGCTGGAGTAGAAAAAAATAGTTATTTACGAAAAAAGTGCGGAAAAGAGGAAATTCGAAACGAGTGGCGATAAATTAAAACACGACCTAAGGGAGCGTTTTAAATCGACACGAGTTGCGAATTACCTATTCGCACGTGTATCGAACAACGTTTTACAGTACATATGGCACTTTAAAATTTCGACATACTCGTACGCACGAAAAGTGCTATTTTACGCACTAGTGCCCCATATGTAAACGTTATTTTTAGCTTTTTTCGGCATGAGTACCCACGTACCCATATCAAATCCTTGGTTTGTAGTACTAAAGGTAGTAAGGTTGTCTGAGGTAAGTTGTGCATGAACAGAAAGATAGACGTGGTATCAATGTTACCTACCGGAAAAAAAAATAGAAAGTTATTCTTGGTGTTTCTCTTTAAGGTAAAAAATCTAGTCGTAGGTATAGCAGTAAAATACTTTTTAATTAATTAATGTTTTAGTGGCCAAGGCGATATTCGAGAACTTGGACGTACTATCGAGCATCATGGAGCCGATAACTCTCGGCACGATGGGCACCCAGAAGCCTTATCGGTTCGACTTCGAGCAGTACGTGCAGGAGGCCAGGACTAAAATGCCGGGAAGAAAGGCCGCAGGTTAGGTGGTTTTTTGGGATAAGTTTTATATGAGTACTAGCGACCCGCCCCGGCTTTGCACGGGTTAACAAATTATACATAAACCTTCCTCTTGAATCACTCTATGTATTTAAAAAAACCGCATCAAAATCCGTTGCGTAGTTTTAAAGATCTAAGCACACATACATACAGACAGACAGACAGCGGGAAGCGACTTTGTTTTATACTATGTAGTAATGATGTAGTGATTTTAGGGCAATATTTAGTAGATGGATCACACTCTGGCAACTTACAGGGAAAATGTGCATATTAATCGTTTTAATACGAGTATAAGTCACGAATGTCTCCTATCCTTTCGAGTAATATGCGCTGGAATGACTTGACGTCTAAGACGTACTTCACTTAGTGTAACTATTTGCAATGTAGCGGGAAATTCGATCAACATGCGTACCTATTTAGATTCTGAACATGTGAAACGATTCCGCCAAAATGAGCTAGGTAGTAAAAAAGGTGTATCGGACTTCAGTAAAAAATAAATACTGCATACATGTATTTTTATCTTATGTAGTTACATAAATATGCATAATTCTCCCTAAAATTTCAGATGCGTGCACAATGCAGCTTCTAGTATCAGCCATGGAGACACAAACGACGCAGTCAGACGGATCCTGCGAACTGTCCCCCGAATGCAGCCAGCAAGTCATGAAGGGCTCCGGACTGGCTTTCCAACAGACCAGCCGCCTCCGCGCGGCCACGCTCGCCCGCCTCTTTGACTGCATGGACGGAGTGGACATCAACGCCCAAATATACAAACTGTGCATACAAATTTACAAGGAGACGAAGTCGCTCGAGGCTTGGGACCATCCAGCGGGGACTAGGACTATTTTCATGCAGCAAAGTAAGTTTCTGCATCTCTTTATCAAGCTTAGCGGTTTCCAAACATGGTGTTTCTTAAATAAAAAGCCCTTATCACGGAATAAACTAGAAAGCTGCGCTATAATTCAAAAATATAATATCACTGACATAATAAGTGTTCTCGACTTCCACAGATGTAAAAATTTAAGTACAGTTGATTGTAATCGCGTTTTATGAGTCTTGTTTAATGTGATGAATGGCAGATTGCAACAAACATTCACTCAGTAAATAGTGTAATTTGATGATACGCACTCGACGAAGACCGATGGGTATCATTGCATAAAACCACTTGGTACTATAATATTACAAGTAATTTCAGCCGACTTACCATTACCACATACTCCGTAAAAGTAGCCCGAATGTTGAACGTGCAGAATATTATTTATTTAACCGCCACTGAAGCTACATATAGACGTAAATAAATACCTAATATAAGATCTCATAAACAAGCGATATCATCAAAACAAGCGGCCTCAGCAAAGGGCTTAGGACTATGACATAAACTCCTATCCTCTAGCTGCCCATACGTCAAACCTTGCCAAGCAAAATGAAATTTTATTTTGTCAACACAGAGTTCAAATTAGAATGGAACAGGAGACCTTTTTATAGGTCTCTGGGCGGCTAGAGGCTATTGCTTCAGCCTACTGGCCAAATGGAAGATGAGTCGATGGCTGCAATATACATATATTACAATTTCAATTTTATCTAACGAGACTGATGAAACTGTTCCGTGAGGTCCTCCATAAATAGCGCTAAGTATCATTGTTCAAAAATTTCCTTCCTGAAAATTTCATTTCAGTACCTTCTTACTCATGAGAACTATTTCAGCACTGGCTGAATTATGTATATGAGTCTATAGAATTTTTAGTCTAAATAATGATTTGGTATGAGTAAATGTACCGCTTCCAGTCATGTACTGCGCACACCATGGTTATGGAGAGTTTATCAAGCCCCGCTGGATGAACAAGATCATATCTTGGCAAGAGCCGAAAGGCTGCTACTCAGACGATCGGCGGCCCTTCATGAGACTTACGGGCTTCGTGACTGCGGCTCCACCAGCCCAGAAAGAGCGTGAGGTAGGCCCTAATTTCAAATATAAGTACATATACCTTCACGTGGCAAATTCCCGCAGTGGGAAAGGAAAAAAACTGCTAGGTACAAACACGGCGTACGTCTGGCGGCTTCCATTTGGCACATGCCACATCTTGCAGGGGTTTGGCGGGGCAACACACCACTGCCGCCTAAAAGTTTGTTGACGATACTGACGTGGCTACAACTTAGTTGCCTGTTCTTGTCTAATGATCTCGCGTTGTTTTATGTTAGAGCAGTGCAGAACCAATCTTAGGCACTCAAATTTCCATCAACACAGTACCGAAACATTGTCCCGCAGCGGGAGAGTCGCAGATGTCGCAATATTTGTTTAAGGGACTCGTTTTTTTATCAATTCAGTTTACAACTCCTTAAATTTTTCGCAGGAGGAGTACCGTGTGAAGAAGGCGGCAGCATCGGAAGGTGGTTCCTGCAACTCGCTAACTTCCGCCATGGCGTTGGGCTCCATGGTGGTTTACATAAGAGCCTTACTCGAGACGGATCAAGCTTTCCAATACGATGTATTGGAATAAAACTCCCTGTTCCAAACACCCACTAACTAGTTTTTAAGATTAATTCTCATTTACATCTCGAGCGAACACAGCACTCTCTACAAGATCAATATTGTCATTGCGTATGTGTTGTGCATAGTTTGGAAACAAATAAATGTTTATTTTATACATCTTGTGTTTAAAATTATAATAAAGAAAACATTTAATTAGTGTGTAAAATTGTCTATAACAATTAAAATCTGAGAATAAAAATACCTGTGAAACCTCATTGGATTCGGAATGATGTAAGTATTAGATGGTATTAGGAATTTGATTAGGAAAATGTATTCGAAGCGTTTATTAGCACACAAAAAAAATTATAGACTACAAAAGGCGGAAAAAGAGGATATATTGATTTTTTATAAAGTACCTAATATATCGAAAACAACGAACTAGAATACTAAAGAAGACTGACTTGAGCTCAAAAATGACCCCACGGCTACTGTGTCGAAAACGAATCGACTGTGTCGGGCGGAATTTGACAGCTTTAATACCACAGCGGCCTTCTGAGCATGTCAGTCCATATTTGGTCCATATGGAGAGCGATGTCTATATATATCCAGTCACCGATCAAAAAGTATTAATATTTAAGAATATATATAGATATATTAAGAGTATAAAATATTATTACAGAGGAGGAAATTTGTAATGAAAAGTCCTTACTCGCAGAACTGTATCTCCATTCGAAATTAAACTCGTGAGACATATTTTACAATATTTAAATAACAAACTCACGTGAATTATTTGTCGCATATGTGTGTTGTAGTATATGTTTCGGACCCATCGGGGGTCCTTCTTCAGGCTTGAGTGCTCGCAACGGCTGCACTCCGTGCACTGCGCGCGCCGCCCGCATATTATTATTTTAGTTAGCATTCATTGTGGCTTTTATGAAAATGAAAATAAACCTGTTTATAAATAGAAATGAACCTGATATATAAATAGGTTTAGATTCATTATCATTGATGAAACCATAGATATTATCATTACCGCAAAAAAATCGAACTAACGGCCCATGCTGTTAATCATCTGTTAATAAATATAATAGCAACGTCATTGGACGTCATTCACCGTCAATTCACTGTCATATTCATGGAACGCCCATATAACTAAAAATACTAAGTGAATTCTACATCTAAGTGATTTAATAATATTTCACATTGATTGAATACTTACATTACAATGCTACGATTGTTCGTGAGGAATATGTGCTCAGCAGCACAAGTAAAAAGACCGCCAATTCAAGTTTTTGGTACGTGCTCTGCATATCCGACTAGCATATTACTATGATGATTGATAAAAACTATCCTATGGCCTCAAATTACTATCTCCATACCAAATTTCATTTTAATCGGTTCAGTGGAATAAGCGTGGAGAGATGACAGACGGACAGAGTTACTCTCGTGACACTGTATGTAGGGGTTGACCCAACGGGTTGATCAAACAATGAAAAAACAAGTTGTATCTCTATAGGAAATTAAGTACATTACATCATAATGCTTACATTACATTATATAGGGGTAGAAGGGCGATATGTCACGGCGTTGTACAGCGCAGCCAGCCAAAAGGGTCAACTAGAAGAAGTGGATAAGCATTTGAGGATCCTAGAAAAAGAACTCTACAAGCCTAAGATGATTGATTTTCTTGAAACTAGTGTGGTGTCGCGCGTTCAAAAAGCTAAAATGCTGCAAGAGGCAGCTAACCAAGTTGGTACGTCGTATTGCTATAACTTTTATTTAGGCGCTTGTAAATATTGGATTAAAATTGGCAGAGTTTAGTTAGGGTTAAAAACTCTATTGTATTATATTTAAAAGATTGCTCGTATCATTATAAAAATATCTGGGTGACCGAGCTTCGCTCGAAAAACATATAGAAACTGGAAAAGGCGCGTTTTCCCAGAGATAAGACCTAGCTAGATCGATTTTTCGCCCCCAAAAACCCCCATATAGTAAATTTCATCGAAATCGTTAGAGCCGTTTCCGAGATCCCCGAATATATATAGAATATATATATATATATATATATATATATATATAAACAAGAATTGCTCGTTTAAAGGTATTAGATTAAAAAATAAATAAAAGAGTTTTAAACATAACAGATATGTTGTGTTTAAACCTCTTTTTTCTACTCCCGTACTTTTATTTGTCATTTAAAGAGTCGTGCACACACCTTTAAACCCCTCTCTTATAGTTGTCAAGACAAGTCTTTAGTCTATTACCCAAAAAAGTATTTGTGCATACACGCAGTAGGTATCTTTTTGGCACTTTTACGATACTTCGTGTAATCAATCACCACTTAAAAAATATTCTATGGAATACATTGTTGCCAACCTAATTTTAATTGTCATTTCTGACAGATGAGTGAACCATAGACATGTTTTGGTTAATCATCATCATCATCATCAGTTTTCATCTTTATAGGGCTGTATCTCCTAAACCGTGCGTCGTAGCGCAAAAATAATCAAATTTTCGTTCCCCTTTGAAAACCATAAGTAATATTGAAAAAACACAATAAACTAAAAAAAAATTTAAAAAAAGAAAGGAAAAATGTTTATGGGTTGTATCTCCTAAACCGTGCATCGTAGCGCAAAAATAATAAAATGTTCATTCCTCTGTAAGAAACCCCTAATTAATATTTAAAAAAAAAAAAACAAAAAAGAAATAAAAAAAAAACAAAAAAAATTTATAATGCTGTATCTCCTAAACCGTGCGTCGTAGCGCAAAAATAATCAAATTTTCGTTCCCCTTTCAATCCTATAAGTAATATTTATAAAGCACGAAAAACAAAAAAAAAATAAAAAAAGAAAGAAAAATGTTTATGGGTTGTATCTCCTAAACCGTGCGTCGTAGCGCAAAAATAATAAAATGTTCAGAAAAGAAAAAAAAAACTTTATAATTCTGTATCTCCTAAACCGTGCCTCGTAGCGCAAAAATAATCAAATTTTCGTTCCCCTTTGAATTCCATAAGAAATATTTAAAAAACACGAAAACAAAAAAACAACTAAAAAAAGAAAGAAATTTTTTAATGGGTTGTATCTCCTAAACCGTGCGTCGTAGCGCAAAAATAATAAAATGTTCATTCCTCTGTAAGAAACCCCTAATTAATATACAAAAAAAAATAAACAAAAAAATATATTTATAGGGCTGTATCTCCTAAAACGTGCGTCGTAGCGCAAAAATAATAAAATTTTCGTTCCCCTTAAGAATCTCACGCACTGAACAACCTATCATATTAGGAAATTAAACAATCATCATCATCCATTTTTATTATTATTTCATTGCATTTCAAAGTAAGTGCTTGGTCGTAGAAAAAGTATTGTATGCAACGTTGTTTAACTGAGTCAAAAAATACTCGTGGCGTCTTTATTAACAATTTTCGGCTTCGCCTCAAATTGTTACTCACGCCACTCGCCTTTTTTGACCCCTCTTAAACAACGGTTGCATAAAATACTATTATTTCAAGCAAATCTATTATTTATATACCTAGTACACTAATCACTATTAACAGGAAGAGGCTAGGAAAATTTAATTACAACTGAATAATACGAATAATGGACTATAAATACTATAATGCGTGTCGACGTCTTAGGTATGCCTGACACCGCCGCTAACTTCCTAGGATTGGTTGCCGAAAACGGACGCCTCAAAAAACTAAAGCGCATGATAACAATGTTTCTGACGGTCATGGTCGCACACAACAACAAGGCCCTCTGTGAGGTCATCACCGCCTCGCCCCTCGATGATGGATCCCGTCAGTCCCTCATGGACGCCCTTAAGAAGTTCGTCAAGGGAGACAAGAAGATTGAGCTCACCGAGAAGGTGGATCCCTCGATAATAGGAGGTATGATAGTGGGTGTGGAGGATAAGCACATTGATATGAGCATTTCAAGGAAAATTCAGATGTATACCGATATACTGAAGCAATCTGTATAACATTGGTTTTTACGCCTGTCAAAAAAATCAGGTACGTAAATAATTCTTTGCTTACAATTTTCATCATTATATTATTACCTACTACGAACAAGCTGAATTTTGTTACAATCGTGGTTACAATGCTGTCTCGACTGGAGATCATTGAATTTTTTTTGTCGGTAGTTATGTACCTAAATTATGTGCTCCGTCCTAAAAGTGAAAAGTTGTGGAAAAGTGAAAAGTGGTGTTACTATCTACATTTGTGTGCGAATTCATATATAAATTTGTTTATTATGTGTTAATTGAAACATAATGCCTTATTTTGTTATTATCATTAATAATTTATTTAAATAGTTATAAAAAAAGCTTAAAAATAATCGCCCCTGTATGGCCAGGTGTACCACATTATAGTATTGAGCAAATGTTCATAGAATGCCCTAATTTCTAAAGATGTGATACAACGCCATATCTCGGAGTAATACGTTTGTATCCCGTCGGCGTAATAAGATTCGCATGGTAGCCATGGTGCCGATCCTTTGGGGGAATCCTGCACGCGGAACCTTCTAGAAGCCGGGAAACACTTTGGGCATGAATTCTAAAGTTTACTCTGTTGGAATTGAGAGACCCTGTCATAACTCTTTGGAAGCTGGAAGTCAAGATCCAGAGCTCTTGATCTCCCTTAAGATTGTTAACAATTTTCATGCCACTAGCGAACTGTAGCGTCTCTCTGTCAATAGCGATTTGGTGGAAGTTTCGTGGAGTGTATTCGGTAGCGGAGTTCCAGCACCATATGCTTGGAGGGTCCATGAGCCCGAAGAAGAGGATGCCGTCGCGATCCATGGCCTCCGCTGCTGACTGTGACGTGCGTTCATCCGGGAAAACCTGCAAATTTATCAACTCCTTTAGGTACATTCATTCACATTCAAAAATAGTTCAAATACCGGTATTGATTCTAATCAAAGAGTAATTAGTAGTAAGTACTATATACTTTGTTGAATAGGTCAATGACTCATTTGCCCAAAACAACTCGGCAACGCAACGTCACGTTTCTTAAAGCTGATTTAGACGGCGCGCGAACTCGCATACGATTTTAGTTACATTGCGGACTGTCGGTTACGTCCAATTCAACAGACCTATCAAAACCCGCAATGTAATGAAACTCGCATGCGAGTTCTCGCATCGTCTAAATGAGCCGTTAACAATAATAGGTATGTAAATATGCGAACTGTAATATCGCACGGCTTTTTCTCCGAACTTGGCCGGACATGAAGCGGTGTGTCTGTTTGTTTTGACATTCGTGGTTTTAACGGGGTACGAGTATACAATTGAATTCAACTGTCATATCCACTCTTGATGCTGACTGTACCTTAATAATGATAACCACCTGATAAATTTTCTTAAAGCTTCAACCCCTCAGCATCATTCTATTACTCCTGTGATAAGGAGGTCTTAATGACACACACTACTAGAATGTAAAACTCACATTGATGGAGCGGGGGTCGGCGTTGGAGTCTTCGATAAAGGAGTCATTGCGCAGCATGCCGGTCCTGACTACATTCTCAGTAGTGGAGGCGAGCGAATGGAAGTACAGGTAACGATCGCGTCCTCGTCGCCACGGCGATAGCGCCATTCCTAGCACGCCGTCCATCAGGTCGAAACTCTCACCTGTAAACAATGGTAGGAAAATATATCTAAGTTATTCGTGCAAACGGGTCGAGGTTAATGATCACAGTCGTTGTTTGTGCCTTCTATAAATATAGAAATCTGTCCTGCGTATTTTGTGGCCTCCAAAGAAACGAGCTGAGCTCGTCGGTGAATTTTGGCATTTGTCAAAATGAAAGCAGGAAAACTGGTAAGATGTGTAGATTAAGATTGAAATTAAGATTTCATTAGCGTAAGATTTTATTTTGAATTGGTCACACAAGATACGGATATCGCGGAGAGTATAAGTAGAAGAGAGGCAAGACAAGGCATCGACCGTGATACCTAATAAGAACACAGTAATGTCATTAGTTAAGCTCTGCCGCGACTGGATGAAAACACACAGCTTAAAACTTCGTGATGCCATCGGTAGCGCGCATGTCCTCGAGTATCTCGAAGCTGACGAAGATGAAGAACATGTATAAGGACCCTTGCTATGAGCCCCTCCCCGTGAGGCGTGAGGCATGTAGCGACTCGCTGACGCTTAAAGTGCGAAGTCCACAAGCATCCCCAATTCAACACTCCCCCAAAGCACCAAGCACCAACCAACCAAGCCAGTCCCCCGGAGACTGTCCTCGTCACCTGGAGTAACTAGAGAACAGTACCATCGATAGTGAAGCTCCCGTGCGATGGGAAGGGGAACATGAGCCGATGCGCGACGCGCCAGGAGCGGTCACGCGCCACATCCACGACCAGTATGCCGAAGCCGGACACGTCAGCCACGTACACGAACGTGTCCGCGCAGTCCTCGGGGCTGGACTTGCGGATGTCTACCACCTGGAAAAGGAAGACAATTGTGAAACTAACATACAAATTATCGGCCTATATTTCAAAAGTCATCCAAGGATATTTGCCTAAAACATTTTTGTTTTTAACAAGTTTTTACTAAGTGATAAATAAACCAAAAAGTGATCGCCTTACGATTCCCAGAATACGTAGGTAGAGAATAGAAAATAAAAGCTAATAGGTAATAAGCTGACAGTTTATCTACATTCTGAACACAGACTGAAATACTTACTGGGGTAACAAACAGTGAAGACGCCACATAGTTTGAGGCATTGACTATGTGTCGGTAGACCAGATTGTCGTTGCTCAGGTCGAAGGCCAGGAGCTGCGGTGGGCAGACCTGGGTGTCCCCGATCTTGCCCGCGTCCATCACCCAAAGCCGGTTGCACTCATCGATCTTTAACAAATATGGTACCTACTAGTAACATTTTGTACATGAACTGTTTATAATAAAAATAAGTATTTTGTACAACACGAGCAACTGAGTGAGGTCTGTTTAAATTTTTACTAAGCCTATTCATGAAAAATAATGTACCTATGTAGGTACCTAGAATAGTTAAAGTCAGCATACAGTGTTATGTCATAAAACGAACAAAATTTACAACTAAGAAAGTATTTATTTAAGTACTACCAGCCTATTTTACTTTCAAATTGCAGAAGTAAAGGCCAAAACGTAAAAAAGAAAATATTTGTCGATTGTAAAGCAGTTTGTATTTGTACCAGGAACGAATGTGATTTGTTACACACGTTAAACATCATCCATGCCCAGTTGTCTGCGCTATGCTATTACCCAACTGAACGCAATGTTGTTCAAACCTACCTTAATGGCCCAAATAATCCTACCTTAAAATGCACACTCGTAGTTCCGTTTACTAAGTATTGACTTAAGTAATTGAACAACAAACTATGATCAAGTGTTATCCAGGGCAAGCAAAGTACGCTTAATGATAAAGTTTATCACTTACGAGTAGGTATGTTAATGGATTAATAACTGGTAATAAAAATAAATACATCGACTTTGAATTGCACATATTCAACAATTAACTATCAACCTCAAACACACCGAATTAGTACTTGTAAGTATGTACCTAGTACCTACATATTTAAATAATGTAGTATTCAATTAAAATATCATCATCATCAACAAAATTATGACTCTAGATTGAGTATCATATAGTTTCACGCTGTTGGCTAATAATAGTAATAATAAAAAAAACAACATGCTTAATTAATTTTTCACCTGTCGCTGAACGATTACAAGAACTTCTTGCGCTCACATGCAAAATTTACTATTAAATCTGTTGATATTTTATAGGACATATTTTTATAGACTTACCTTTAAGATATTTATTTCATTACATAATAAATACATTGGTAATTTAATTACAATTAACTATAAATAAAATATTAGCCGGAGACGGAGGTCATGCCATCGCAGTTGTGCCCCTGGTTGTCATGCAGGGTACGGGTAAATGCGCGCGTTCTCGTCCACTGTAGGTACTCAGCGTCATCAGCCGCCCCTCATCGAAAAGCGGTATTGAAACGAAAATGCGTGAATAGTTGCTCAAGCTCAAACTGTACAATAATCAAGGTACTAGGTACGTACAGCTGTTCTGAAGACGGAGGTCATGCCATTGCAGTTGTGCCCCTGGTTGTCATGCCAGGTGTAGTCAGGGTACGGGTAAATGCGCGCGTTTTCGTCCACTGTGCCCAGCGTCATCGGCCGACCCTCATCGAAACGCGGGATGGTCACGAATATGCGCGATTGCAAATTGCCTGTCAACAAAATATGTTGTAGATGAAAGATGCCCAAGGGGATTTGTATCATTTTTGATTAATTTTAATTATATGTTAATTTATACCACATCGGTGGCAAACAAGCATACGGGCCGCCTGATAGTAAGCAGTCACCGTAGCCTATGGACGCCTGCAACTTCAGAGGTGTTGCGCGTTGCCGACCTTTTAAAAACGTGTACACTCCTTTTTTGAAGAACCCCATACTGTAGGTGTAGAACCTCGGGAAAACCTCGGAAGGGAGCTCATTCCACAGCCGGAGCGTCCGCGGGAGGAATGTTCTCTAATTAGTGATATATTTGTATGTACGGTTTAACATATTTACGGGGATTTAAACCATGGATCGGCTATATGTATACATAGGTAATTAGTAGGTTAACCCGTGGGAAGCGTCTTGTAGACAGAAAAAAATTAAATCTTTGGTATTTTAACCTATTCGCACGCTTTTTCGATGAGATTAACTGGCATCTCATAAAAATTCTACGTAGCTGTGATGTCAACTATATAAATAGGCAGATATTAACATATCCACAGAGGTTTTAGGAATTTACATAGGTAGTTGATTCCAAAGTTATTATGAGAATTGTTAATTCATATTGATAATCCATTTTCTAGCAATACATCCACGTTGATGACATTCGAAGCATTATGTGGTTTACGTACATCATTTATTTTATCAAACTGTCGCACAACAAGACTAGCACTAGTGACAGTACGACCACGTACGACGCTGTTCGCTCGGTATAAGTAGGTAGTACTTTATTTATCACGGTATTAAATTATAAAGGGGCGGACAGGTTCCTTACAATCACCTAAATGTTAGTTCCTCCATGAATAAAAAATAAAAAGAACTTTCAATGTTATTACAAACTTTTGATGTTATCACAATTTATAACCTAAACGTTTTTAGGATAGTTGATTAATTTCTACAGTAGGCTCGCTAAAAATCTTCACAAATTGAATATTTCAGAAAAAAGCGAAGCATTAAAAAACAGCAAAAAAAATTTAGAGAATATTAATTAGTCTCACACAAAAAAAATGAAGTTTGCAATAAAAAGTATATTATTATTGTAATGTTGGATTGTAATATCTACTAGGTACCTACTATCGTAACCATTTGATTACACGTGCGGTATAAAATTGTTTTAAAGCGCCCATAAATAAATACGTTTTACTGCGTAATGTTAGATGTTCATCTCATTCTTTCCTCATGATTCTCGTCAATGTAATTGTGATCTACATATTGCAGGTGCATAATATGCACCTATGAAAATGAAGTACTACCCGTAGTATTTCCTAAACTACCCACCTCGTCTATGCTGCACATCGACATCAATAGGCACCGAGTTTCCAGGAACATAATACCGGTTAGCCAGGGCGGCTGAACGCACGGACTCGGAGGGGAACTGGAAGTCCAGCTCGGCCCACTGGCGGACCGTGCGGAGCCCGCGGACCTGCCCCGACACCTGCAGCTGGGGCCAGCAGCACGCCAGGCAGTACGACAGGAAGAAGAACCGCTCGATGCCGTACGCCATTTCTAATTTGAACACGTCTAGCAGGGCTGGGTCTGGGAAGAGAAAACAATTGTTTATGCCTAAAAACAGGTAACAATCGTGGACTGCACTTAAAAGTTTTAGTAACGGTCTAACTTTTAGATTGCACCTAAAGCTTTTAATATACTTATTTATAAATATATGTAATGTGAAAATGTGTAGATAACAATTATTCTGAATTCCTGGAAACAAAAGATTCAAACCTACGAAAATTAAAATATAATAGTCAAGTAATTAGAGACAATTCAAAGGACGAAACCTGTGATGCGGATGACGAACCTGCGTTGCGGATAATCTTACTAAGGTTTTGTTTTGGTAATTCTGTAAATGTTAGTACTTTTTATATCCAAATTCAATTCAATTAATACTTTATTAATTACTTTTGTCATGTGGCCAAAGGAAACAAAAAACTACGCGAATACTATAGCATCCGTGTCCGCGAATAAAATTTAGCAAAATAGAAAAATAATGAGAATTACTTATGCTAAAGTTTTTTTTTTAAATAGCTGATGATTTAATAATAGAAGCATAGATATAAATTGCGTTAAATGCACTTTTTCATTGTCATTGAAACAATTAATACAGCAGTTTCATTACGAGGTTTGCCTTATAACCAATTGTTATACGATCATTAGTACTTGATAAACGCCATAATTGAGGAATATTGTTCAGTCGTTATACCTAGTAATTTACATAAACTGCAATGTCAGACAGTGTAACAGAGTTTCAAACTCCTTCAAGTTTCCATGCATACCGATAATAATTTTCTTATTAATAAAGTTACGTTTTTGCGATGCTAATTGACAATTTAACAATAAATAATCTATTACCATATTGGCTGAGCAGCGGTCCACAAAACCGGGCTTGTTGATCCTCCATCGCCAACACCATCGTTTATAGATAACACACACGTTTGAAAAGTTTATAACGTCACTAGAAACAGTTCTTAATTTTTGTCAAAATGATTTTTTAAGCACAATAGGTTTTTGTTCGCCTTGATTCCTAACTAAAGTAATATGTTTAGTCGCGCGCCTATGTCAGTTGGCAGCATATCAGAAGTAACGGAAATCTCCCGAGCCGCAGCTTTATATCGATATGTCAAACACATACCTTGCATACGTCCAAGTGTAAATATTTAGGGCGCATAAGCATTACAAATTAAATTTAATACGCCACATATAAAAAAAATATATAACAATCAAAAATTTGCTGGGAATTGGATCACATAAGCGCCGAAGGTAAACACTTCTTAGAATCTAAAGCCAGTAAGCAATCGGCTGCAACATTCGTGGATACCATATATGTTTACCATGTTTTCAATTGAGATGACTTTACCATATTAAATAGTAAATTTTCTCGTTTTAATATGTCTTGAGTGAGAATATATTTGAATTAATAATTTTCCACGCGTTATGTGACCGGTAGTAAGACACGATACTTATTATGAGAAACGAATATTAAAATACATTTTAACCATATCATACGAGTACCTACGATAACCGTATGATAAAGACTGTATCGTTTATTATAAATACAGATTAAACTTGCTCTAACTGTTGACGTGTGTATTATTTTGTATTACTATGTTCTTAAGCTATAATCTGGGGGTATTTTTAAGCCACATCTGATATAAGGTTTTACATTTCTTTTATTTTAGGGACTTTATGATGATTTCAATAACGTCTAGCAAATTTAATTTGGACAAGCCTATCGAGCTTAATTTGAATGAATGAATGAATGAATGATGATTTATTCGAAACACACATACACAACAACACTAAAATAGGCTTAAATCTAGGTAAATTAGAAGGTACGTAACAATGTTGCGAGGGGTTCCAGAAAAGGATAACACTCAGCATGTGTCGTAGCACATGAATTGTGTTACGACGCTGATTTTCAGTGTACCCATTGACACTTAAAACAAACACAAAACAACACAGAACATAAAAACAAAACCGAAACAGAATACAACAGAATGTGCAGTTGACACTGTAATTTATTTATAAAACCGAGACATGTTTATTTATAAATATTTGGACAATACATAAATAGATACATATATCTATATAAACTCTATAACACAGAAGTCGGTACAAATACAGGTGAGGGTAAGTAAAGGTCGGCTAGGTGGAGATCGTTTGTTCCTTGAGAAGGTGTAGTTTCAGTTTAGATTTGTACACGTATAGTGAACTGGCATTTCTTATTGGTGGCGGGAGGTTGTTCCAGCACCGCGTGGCTGCGTACCGGAAGCTGCCATGGAAACTAGCCGACCTGTGTCTTGGACAGATGAGGCGGGAGGCTTGCCTTACGTGTTTACGGGAGAACTTTCGTAGAGGTACGATGGTTGTTTAGTCAGCATAATACCGAACAAGAGGGAAGCAAAGTGTAATTTTCTACGGGCCTCCATCTTAAGCATATTGCCACTATTTAAAAACGGGGTCACATGTGTTCGCGGTGGAATTTGAGACTATTTCACCGATTCCTTGGTACGATTTAAAGAAACAAAAGGATAATATGCTGTCAAAATATGTCATCTAAGTGTCCTTTTCATGATTGCTCAATTGAACATCCACAGAATAAATGTGGTGAATTTTATTTTTTACATGAAAACGACTTTCTATGCAACATTTTGGATTCCCGTCAATTTCTGACGCAAGCGAAAGGAGGGAAACAGCTAAAAGAATCTACCGAAATCCAAAGCCTAACGGACATTCATGGCGTTAAACCATGGCTAGAGCAGGTCGATAGAAACGCTCCATGATGGTAATATTGTATACCAAAGTCGGGGTTGTCGTAAGTAATATACCATGTACTCTAAAGACCACCATGCACAGATCCAAAACTTTTTTTCCAACTAAAAGAAATTATTAAACTATGCCCAGATGTTTCTCTTTACGAATCATGTGTAATTGCTGTTTACATAGTACGATTTTTTTGTGTAATATCTCGTCTTTTTCGCAAACCGCAATTTTTTTTTGTAGTATTTGTCCACAATCGTTGTTGTTACTCGGGAGGATTACGTAAATATTGTCCAAACCATATGCTTTACGTCGATCTCCCAGGACGAAATGTTACTTATTATTAAAGCACTAATTAAACTATATGTGTAATTTTTAAATAAATATATAATACCAGAAAAAACGGCTAAGTAAAGTTGTATTTATAATAAACGATACAGACCTTAGAGGACAAACTTAGAAAAATAATTAAATATTGTTAAAAAAGCACATGGACAATATTGATCAGTACGGACACCAATGGAAGACTAAACCGATCGAGTTCCTTTCTGCACTTATACATGTGTGTTTTACTCTGGCCCAATATTTACTAACGGTACCTGACCATATTTATCGCTTTAGTATGTAAATTACCTATACATGTTAAAGGTAAAAATATTCTGGGTTGAAATCGTAGGTCGCGACTAAAAGGGATAGCGTGTGTTCGATAATGACATCATTTTTACCCGGCTGACGAAGAAGAGAGGGCTTAAAGTGTATTTCGAGTGATATAGGATGCCTGATAGTCAAACAGTTAGAAAAAATAATGTACCTACAAATGGCGGAATTAATGCCTAATGCCATTCTCTACGAGTCAGCCATCGGGTCAAACAGAAACAAGAAAACACTATTGCTATTGTAAAATTTTACATTTTTACTGTTATTTTTTATTGATGTGCTTATTTAAGATTCTAAATTATTAATGAAATAAACTTCTATAGGTAAGTACTTTTAATTTTATAAAAGTACAAAACACTATATGGCGTGAGATGCCCATTATTTTATCATTATCACTCCTGGCAGGATAATGAATGACCAAATGAAGAAGCAACCAAGTTAACAAATGTCTTTCGGCACGACATAGTCGTAAAATACACTTAAAGCAAAAATCACCAAGAAATATCAGATAAGCACTAGCAGAGGCAACGAAAGACTGAAACTAAGTAAAGTCCTTTAGGGCCACGCATTTTTAATAGGAGGAAAATCTTGTCAAAGATATTGTGAAACAATCCGAAGATTACAACTTCCTATGTTACAGCAAAACCAGTAAAGGAGCGTTTTTATAGAAAACCTTTAGGTTTTTCTTAATTTATGCATAATTCAACAAATTATACTTACAATGAGTTTACCTTTTTGTTATTGACACATTGGGTTATTTACTTTTTTTAATAAAAACAAAGTCAATATTACAAGCATCATACGATTAGTCGGCGTATTTTAAATAATAACTTAATGTTAATTAATGTTGTATACGGTTCATCGGAAACTAGTTTGGAAATACCTGTATGACTATTAAATTACTAATTGATTATGTACATTATTAATATCCATTAATGTAAAATTTACTATCCTTGCTTCCCTCCGGATTCGTTAAGTGAGATTCATTATTAACGAATAATGTCCACGGGATTCAAACTCAGGACTACCAACTTCTTTGGCCACTATCTTAAAATGCCTTTCATTAGCCACTTCAATAAATACCCGATTTCCAAATCCACCATCTCGCTAGTTTTTGTGGCCATATCTGTGCGTGACTTCAGCTGGCAAACAATAACTGATGAACAATAACATAAATGAAGTCTAATAAACCGCAAACGATCAATGATTCAGGGATCGGATACCGGTATTTTTTGTATGGGAACGGAAACGGTATTTTTTCGTTCTTTGCTAATTACTTCATTTCTAATTGGGCAATCAAATAATACGAAGTCGTAACCTAAAAACACAACTGAGTCCTACATTTCGAGTATAAAATAATTCGAAAAATATGGTTATTTCTAAGTTTTTGAAAAAAACCGGTTCCGATCCCTGCAATGATTACTCGAGATAAGCTGACATTGACCTTCGCCGTGTTCGGCGCTGGTCATGACCATGCAAGTCTGATGACCCTGTTTTAAAAGGCAATTTAATGGGCACATATGCGCTCATTCAGAGTTGGGCCCAAAATTTATTCGAATAACGATTATGGATTAAAATTAACCGATTTAATCGCGAGCGACGATTAAAAGTGGCGATTAATTAGTTTTATTCGAAGAGCTTCGATTAACATTAGTCGCGATTAAATTAATCGTCGACTAATTTCCGCGATTAATTTTTTTATTCGATAATTATTCGACTAATTTTCTCTCGATTAATTTTAGGAACCATCGCCCACACTGTTAACTGTACATCGGTGGACCTTATGCCTTTTTTCTACTCCAGCACTTAAATGTGTCAATTAAATGACTGACAGTGATATCTAAAGCAATGTCATTTGAATGATTTGTCTATAGGCTCATAAGATGACTGGTAGCAGTCATCTTATGAGTATAATACAACTGCTTTATTTTTTTTAAAGATACAAGTTCCGATCATCTTGATTGAAAGAGGTATGTTTTCATTTACAATAATAACTCTTTTTTTTTTTAAATAACAACTCAATTTTTTTTAAATAATAACTCTTTTTTTTTAATAATAACTCTTTTTTTTTTAATAATAACTCTTTTTTTTTAATAATAACTTTTTTTTATATGTTGTCATCATTTTCGAATTCTGCACTCCCTGATAGGTATCCAACATGTCTGCCGTTCACTTTGACATAAAAGTCGTCATGGGTGTGGTTTTATAGGTTTCAGGGAGTGCAGAATTCGAAAATGATGACAGTTTTGGAAACCGACATGTCCTATACCTATAAAACAACACCCATGACGACTTTTATGTCAAAGTGCACGGCAGACATGTCGGTTTCCAAAACTGTCATCATTTTCGAATTCTGCACTCCCTGAAACCTATAAAACCACACCCATGACGACTTTTATGTCAAAGTGAACGGCAGACATGTTGGATTCCAAAACTGTCATCATTTTCGAATTCTGCACTCCCTGAAACCTATAAAACCACACCCATGACGACTTTTATGTCAAAGTGCACGGCAGACATGTTGGATTCCAAAACTGTCATCATTTTCGAATTCTGCACTCCCTGAAACCTATAAAACCACACCCATGACGACTTTTATGTCAAAGTGCACGGCAGACATTTTGGATTCCAAAATGGTCATCATTTTCGAATTCTGCACTCCCTGAAACCTATAAAATGACACCCATGACGACTTTTATGTCAAAGTGCACGGCAGACATGTTGGATTCCAAAACTGTCATCATTTTCGAATTCTGGACTCCCTGAAACCTATAAAACGACACCCATAACGACTTTTATGTCAAAGTGCACGGCAGACATGTTGGATTCCAAAACTGTCATCATTGTCGAAACCGGCACTCCCCAAAACCGATAAATCTACACCCATCTCGACTTTTATGACAAAGTGTTTGGCTGCCATCTGCACTGCACGCAAGGCTTTTTTAGGGTTCCGTAGCCAAATGGCAAAAAACGGAACCCTTTTGGATTCGTCATGTCTGTCTGTCTGTCCGTCTGTCCGTCTGTCTGTCCGTCCGTATGTCACAGCCACTTTATTCCGAAACTATAAGAATTATACTGTTGAAACTTGGTAACTTGGTAAGTAGATGTATTCTGTGAACCGCATTAAGATTTTTACACAAAAATAGAAAAAAAAACAATAAATTTTTGGGGTTCCCCATACTTAGAACTAAAACTCAGAAAAATTTTTTTCATCAAACCCATACGTGTGGGGTATCTATGGATAGGTCTTCAAAAATGATATTGAGGTTTCTAATATCATTTTTTTCTAAACTGAATAGTTTGCGCGAGAGACACTTCCAAAGTGGTAAAATGTGTGTCCCCCCCCCCTGTAACTTCTAAAATAAGAGAATGATAAAACTCAAAAAAATATATGATGTACATTAACATGCAAACTTCCACCGAAAATTGGTTTGAACGAGATCTAGTAAGTAGTTTTTTTTTTAATACGTCATTAATCCCCTAAATACGGAACCCTTCATGGGCGAGTCCGACTCGCACTTGGCCGCTTTTTTTACGTACAATAATGACCCACTGTCAACTTTCAATCGAGATTTAATCGAAAACTTATTCGATTAATATGCAGATTAATTCAATTTCAATCGTATGTTAGGTCGACTAAATTAATCGCGATTAAATTAATCGCGATTAAAATTTGACGATTAACTTTTTTATTCGAATAATTATTCGAATAAAAAGTTAATCGATTAATGCCCAACTCTGCGCTCATTCCGTTGTCATTTTCATTGCCATTGAACTTGAGGCTTATTAGAACTGTACTTACATAGCTATAAGTATAAGTATTGCTTATATTCAAATTGATTTCTGCTCGACAGCGACAAAGCGAATCGGGACTGTACAACGAAACGGGTCAAAAAATATTGGGTTTCCAGTGAAAATCGAATCAGGCCAAGTTTGAATTAAACTCTCCCGCGCGCTTTCTGGGTATTTGAATTTTAGATTGTCCAATTGAAGTGAATTTCCGGAAACCAATAAAAAAATACACAGATCGACCCAGCCCCAAACTAAGCAAAGCTAATACATCTCTAGTGGGTACTAAGTGATCATAATGATATGTAAATTTATAGATAAATACGTACATAGATACATACTTAGATAACTTCCATAAATCGGGAACAAATATTCGTGATGTACATACACCGCGGTATTCGGAAAACAATATCCGTTCTAGAGAAGAGAACGATACGATATGTACTAGATACCAACTAGTTTAGATTTCAACTAGATATCTTTTGCAGCTCAATTCGGGCAACCAATGTCACTTTTACGTTAAATTATCGTTTTAAGATCGTTTCAAAATCGTTTTGAGATCTAAAAATACATAACGAGACGTTTTAGACATTGTGAAAATCGTTTAAGAGTATCTCCAGAATCGCGGAAATGTCAAATTTGACAGGTTATATCTTAAAAATATCGTTATCGTATCTTGGTGATGTCTAAAAGATATCTAGTAGATGTCTATTTCAAAATTAGAATCGGGTCCACACACTATAATAAGTGTCCTTACCGGGATTCGGATCGATTCGAAGTTTGAAGCCGGGCGGGACCCGTTGCTTCTAGGGCTTGCAATTCGAATATTCGAATATTCGAATTTGTCGAATATTCGACCTGTTTTGATATTCGAATATTCGGGCGCTCAGGTTTCGAATATTCGAATATTTTTTATTACTATAAAAAAAAATCTATGTCATCCGCTGTAGTTACAGTTTCTGTGTGTTTTACGGGTATTTACAGTGAATGAGGAACGGTAGGTACCCAAATACGAAGGAAATAATATTTTTACTGTATTCCTCTCGATAGACTTCGTGAATACAGTGAAACCTAACTCAATTTAAAAGAAAACTAAATCAAATAGTATGTTATTTTTACGGTGCGTAAGTTTTAAGTTAAAGGGTCATTCTGTTTATTCAGTAGCAGCGTACGTTAAGCGAATTTTTGAAGTCTAAACCTTGTCACTTATCGCAATTCTCAAATTTAATCATACCAAACCTGCCCAACTTGGTTATCTAACCATGCACCTTTAGCTGACGAATAATCCACCCAGTACTCAACTAACTTTTTCCCTTAAATATTCCAATATTATGAATATTATATAATTAGCCGACCATTAGGAATAATAACTTGCCAAAACAAATAAAGTCAATAAAGATTCAAAATACAATGAAATTAAAGGCCTTTTTACAGGCCTCTGAGTGATTACAAGTTCATTTAAATCGGAAAATAATTACCTACTAAAAAAATATCTTACATACCTAGGTGTTTGGATGGTTAAACTTTAAAGTTATATTATTTCACGCAACGACGCATTTATAATAAGTTTTATCTAGAAATATTAAATACGTCTAATTTTGGCGTTTTACTTGTTTTTATAAATGTGGGCATCTTATAAATAGTAGGATGATAAAATCTAGTCAATTAAGTGGATTTCTGCCAAATATCCTTAGTTTTAGCAATATGTGAAAAAAGCTTTTGAATAAAACGATAATAAATCGATTTCTCGTTCCTTTTCTTATTTTTTATAATATTCGAATAATTATTCGAATATTCGAATACGTCGTCAGAAAAAGTCGAATATTCGAATATCTGAAAGTTTCGAATATTTGCAAGCCCTAGTTGCTTCATAGGCAGGCAATCTATTACCTGACTCTAGCTTATTAACTGACAGCAGAAAAAGTACTTAACCAAAAATATTAAAAAATATTTAGTGTTGAAATAGTACCTAGGTAGGTATATATTATATGTAGTATACTATTATTATGTAGTCGTTAGTCGTTATTACAATAAGACTATGCATGCATAATGTAGCCATATGTAGGTACTCGTATGTATCTATAGGTAGGTACTTGTTTAGTCCGTTCGTCGGTGATCGTAACAATAATTACAAATCAATTATATTTTACAACTCGTGTTGTTGTACATCGTGAACAGACCGATCGTGACTGGCAATTAGGAGACATTTAAAACCGAATCCCCATAACATCACGTCATATCGTCATCATATACATTATTATGTACTTCCATATCATATTGAAATGTTGACAATTTTAATTTTTTATTTATTTAGGTCAATCACATAATTAAAAATAATAATAAAAATTAGAGTTTAAGTTGTTTATTCAGAATCCATAACTCCCGCGGGAACAATATTGGCTTTGTCCTTCAGTAGACCTGCATAAAATAAGATATTTGTCGAGCAAGTGTGATGATGATGAAAATGAGTCTTACTTATAAAATACTGATGACTTTAACATTTTGTTTTATGTTTTATAATATTTCATTTGAGTAATTTAAAGCCGTTTGAAATATTTTTACATAATTTTGCAGAAGTTGTGACTTTCCTATAAAGGTAGGGGGCAAATCACGGTAAATTAAGAACCAATTATTAGAAGCCAACTATTTAATTCGGCAGTTAATTTGTTCTTAGATCTATTTCATCTGTCTCTAAGATCTAGAAAGTTTTCCACAGCTATTGACCTAAGATGCAAATTTAAATTAAATCCATAAAAAGAAAAAGGCTGTGTAACTAATCTATTATGCTTATCAGAGCATTTAGTGGTAAAAAGTCGATTTACTCTCTGTTATAGGGCTTTCTAAAAAGAGAACGAAGGTATGGAAATGGTATCCGTGAAATCCGCGTTCACTCACTTCTTACAAAAAATCACAAGGCCGGCTATAATTAGACTTTCACCTATTATTAATCCCTAATAGAATGTAACAGTATCGCAAAAGTAACTAAAATGTATGGCTTGCCTCGGAAGGATATCTGTTTAGTTTTTAAGGCATAATTTTAAGAGCAAATGTTCTTACTAAAATGCTCAAAGTAAAATTGACTCAAATTTACTCATTCATTAGACTAGTACGTAAGGTAAGTAAGTACTCTCACCACTACTACTACTACTACTACTAGTACAGTCAGCAGCAGAAGTTGCTAAGCGGGCGAGGTGTTCAAAATTACCTTGACACGCTCTTATTCTGTTAACAATAAAGTCGCGTCAAGATAATTTTGAACACCTCGCCCGCTTAGCAACTTCTGCTGCTGACTGTACTAGAAAAAACCTTCGTTTTATCAGTGTTTCGCGTAACGCACTAGGTAACCTTGCGGTCCCTTTATATTGCTTAGGACGTGATCACGTGAGCTCTACATATTTATAAATGCGACCTTACTTTCCTTGCTGAAAATTCATACCAAGTTAAATAATTTATACCTGCTGCATACAAAAATAACAGCAAACGCAAAATAAATACAAGTAGATACCTTATCATAATGTACTTAATTACTTATGTTATCTTGTAGGTACTGAAGAGTAAGCCTTTTATATGTAAATACCTATAGTAAAAAAAAGAATAATTTCTCTCCATTTCACTCTGTTGTTCCGTAGGTACTCACACGCACATAATTAATTCATACAACATACTCACATACATACACAGACACATACATTCACATAAACACGTCATTTACTTACACCTTTTTAACTTACTGAGACTTTTTTAGCAATTTAATTAGGATAATAAAAATTTCTTATTTACCTAAAATGTAATTGCTCTGATATTTATAGCGGCAACATTCGGTATTTCTCTAAGATTACCACGATACAGGCTGTGCGTAGTGTGGGGATCACTGTACTGCTTTTATTGAAATTTATGTATTTCTTGAAATAAATTTATTTTGAGTTTTAAACAATCCATAATAATTCATGAAAAGTGCATTTGATTTAAAATTTGTATTAAAAGCTGGTATTGAAAAAATAAAATGTTTTGTAGTTAAATGATTGTAGTTTTAATTTGTAATTACATTTTGTAAAATATGTGTAAGTTGTCAAGAAATATATTCCTAAAAATTCTTACCCGCGTATTTTTGGCCCATACTGTATTGTTTTTCACGTAACAGAGTGTTTTATTTAAAATCACCTGCTTATGTCTGCGGAGTTATTTCTAGTTCTAAAATAAGCAGCAGTTATAGGTAGTTTCTTTATGCGTGTGAATCGTGTGATCATTTACTACAAGTTTACTACCTACCTAATAGTAAGCGATTTTCATACTGTTTTTGTGGCGAAATCCTCTGTGTGGCCTAATACTTAACCTCAACCGAATAATTATTATATCATCTAGTATAATGGTTATCATCTACCTATGTCAACTTCATAAGCGGACTTCAGTGGGTGAGGACATGCACGCTGCTGTGTGAGAGCGGGACATAGTATATACGTGATACGTGCATAGCGCTGTCTCGCTTACACACCGGAGCGGCGTACGGATCTGCATCCACCATGATAATTGCGATGGCTATCTGCATGCCAGAATTTGCGTATGTATACTTCTATTGTCCGATCCGATATCGGAATATCGGATCGGACAATGTGAAAACGCTCAAAGCAGTACCCATTTAAAATACGGTTTTGTTTCTACAGCTTAAATAAATTTTGCATTTGCATACCGCCCAAATGTTTTAATTTTATTAAAAGAAACAATTATTATATTTTGTTGTAATGTTTTATTTTTATTAAAAGAAACATAATTATTATATTTTGTTTTGTTGTGTTAAAGGTAAATGTTGCCTTTGAATATTTTACGATCCCAATCTGGTATCTTAAACTAATGGGTAGTCTAGTTAAGTCGTTAGTTAATAACTGCAAATGATTATTTCCTGTTTGGTCGATTTGCCCAGTTCGTCTGGATACGGCTTTACTCATTTATTAATATAATAACTAACTATACATTAAATATTTAAAAACTAAACTAAAATTAAAATAAACCTACTTTCCTGTTTTGTAAATTTTATTTATGACTTTTTACAAGACGTCGTAGGTAAGTCATACCTGTTATGGAAAAGTTACAATATCTGTAATAGGTACATGGTTTACTCACGATACCTAACAGAAGTTTCAGGCTTTTGCACTAGATCTTGCTTATAGGATGACTCGTGTATCTGTCTCTCTACGAGTATTTGTCAGATATACTCGTATTTGCTTCGAAATTAATGGAGCGATTGAGTTGAAACTATAGCTCTAAAGACGGATGTCTATCGTAAATACTAAAACATAAAATTAACATAAAATTTGTAAGTTTGGAAACTATTTTGTTTGTCATCAAATGGAAGGGGTCGGTGTGAGAATCTTAGATTTTTTTTGACAAAGGGGATAAGCCTTTAAAGAATATAAAAATATTCCTAAATAAAATGCAGAGTGTGAAAATACTATGTTTGCATTTAGTTGAACGAGCGGTAAATTGGAACTATGTTTTTATTACTAGGCAGCTACATTCAGCAATCTGTTTTAAAAATATAATCATTCTCACAAACGGTATTACCGGTTTTGGTCAAACATTAAATTAAGTACTTAATTAATTCGTTTCTATATCTTATAACTATATGTAGGCATCATACATATCACAATTAAGGAGTTGTTTTATACAAAATAAAAACATACCTTTAACAAAGAAGATTCCTCGGAATCCTATTCGAATCGTGGCAATTCTTTGTTGACACAAGTCCGTGGAAGTAATATTTTTGGCAGCGGTAGTACTGCGCGTGGCCGCTCGAAGCCCCGCGGTGACACTGCTTGTGAAACCCGGCACCATCCTCTTATCATTCTCGATTTATTAAGCGTAAAACGGACGTATCAACAACATTATATTTAAACAGGTGGAGCGTTTATGCGTAACTAATCTTTTTTTTTAAACAATGGCTGGTTTGCAAAACAAAACGACGCAGTTAATAGAGTAAGACCAAAGAAAGTCTGCAGCGCTAGATTAAAAGTAGTTTTTAAAAATCAGTATGCGACAACACCACAGAAAATTGATTAAATAGTCTTGATACTTGTGAAATTTCTACCATATTTACCGTCTATGACAAAATTAAGCTGTATGCACAGCTTAATTTTTATGGTAAAATAAATTTCATTCCAACAATAGATGTCACTATTAATATGTACCTAGACATATACTAATATTGATAAATAATATTGGGAGAATGTGACATTTGGCTTCATCAAAATTAATAAGCTTTTGTAATATCCGCGACGGCGGTAAATAGGTACAGAGGGCCTACCGCGAACACCGAAGTTCTCAATATGCGGGCATCTTTCTCTTTTACTCCCATTAAGGCGTAATTAGATTGACAGAGAAATTGCCCGCAATTTGAGAACTAAAGTTTTCGGAAAAACGAAATAAACCATTAAAACAATAAACATATTATTAAAAATAAATTGTAGCTTTAACTAGTAGGTACCCATGCCGTGAGCATAAGCATGGACGTTGTGGGTTCGAGCTCAACACCCGGCTAGTACCAATGAATTTCACGAAATGTTAAGGCCTGTGCACACCGGCTTGCGTGTGCGTGACGTGCACGTGCGCGTGCGCTAAAATGTTGGAGCCGCACACGCACACGTCACGCAAGCGGTGTGCCGTCCCTCATAAGGATTTGTATACTACAACGCTGCACGCGCACGTGCACGTCACGCACACGCAGCCGGTGTGCACAGGCCTTTAGAGGAAGTTCATAAGTATGCCTATACCTATTAGGTGTGTTCAATTTGCTGTGAAACCTTAGTCTAAACCAATATTATATTATCTAAGTAGGTACATATGGTGAAGTATTAAGATGTTTCATTCCACTTACCCGTCATCAACTCCAAATTTTGTAAACATTGTCGTTTTTCAGCTTGAATCGCCTCGTGCTGACTTTTTACAAGTGTAAAATTATTCGTCATGCGGAAAAGTAACTCCCGCACGCCGGTTTTGTAAGGTTTCACCATGTTTATTCCGTTAATCACAAAACACAACGAATATTTAAACGATTTTGACAAACACATACCATAGTGCATGACGTTTACTGACTGCTAAAAACATTGCCATATGTAGTTTTTTAATTCGCTGTCTAATTATTGCGCTGCAGACTTTCTTTGGTTTGACTCTACCTACCTGTAACTTTTAAGTTAATTACGTAGGTAATATTTAAGCCCGAAATATCGTAGGTGGGTATAGTACCTCAAAACTTATAATTATTTTAGGCCTTTAGGGGTATGGTATTAGAATAAAATACCAGTTTTTAGGGTTCCGTAGCCAAATGGCAAAAAACGGAACCCTTATGGATTCGTCATGTCTGTCTGTCTGTCCGTCCGTATGTCACAGCCCTTTTGTCCTAAACTATAAGAACTATACTGTTGAAACTTGGTAAGTAGATGTATTTTGTGAACCGCATTAAGATTTTCACACAAAAATAGAAAAAAAAAACAATAAATTTTGGGGGTTCCCCATACTTAGAACTGAAACCCAAAAATGTATTTTTCTTCAAACCCATACGTGTGTGGTATCTATGGATAGGTCTTCAAAAATGATATTGAGATTTCTAATATCATTTTTTTCTAAACTGAATAGTTTGCGCGAGAGACACTTCCAAAGTGATAAAATGTGTCCCCCCCCCCCCGTAACTTCTAAAATAAGAGAATGATAAAACTAAAAAATATATATGATGTACATTACCATGTAAACTTCCACCGAAAATTGGTTTGAACGAGATCTAGTAAGTAGTTTTTTTTAATACGTCATAAATCCCCTAAATACGGAACCCTTCATGGGTGAGTCCGACTCGCACTTGGCCGCTTTTTTTCCATCTAGATTGATTTTCTATTTGGTAATGTTATTTATTATTTCAGTCATCATCATAATTATTCTTTTTGGTAGGTAAGCCACAAATATATAACCTGTCGCGTCCACATTTAGGCTGGTTTTAGTGTCACGCGGACCGTCCGTGCGGATCGCTCCGCACCGGACCAATATGTATTAAGTTCAGGGAGCGTTTTAGATTGGTCCACGCGGACGGTCGTCACGGACAGCTTTCTCATACAATTTGGCGGTGCGGAGCGAACCGCACGGACGGTCCGCGTGACACTAAAACAAGCCTTAATCACTCGTGAATTATAAAGGTACGGGAAACGCCGTAAACTGTAGATAAATAAGCAAACAATATGCCAAACAACCGCAAACTGTTAAACATTAGCAACTTACTTTTTATATTATGATATGATGTGTACTTATAGTCAACCACACAAGGACTATAAGGTACTAAATAGCTACAACATCATCATCAATTCATCACCTGCAAGTAAGTACCTACTACTATTTATTTCCCACACGATACCTACTTGTAACTATTAGGTACAATCTATTGGATTTATATTGGTGCATACTGAAAAATATTATGTCCCATAGATTTCTTATGTCGGCAAAGTGTGAACTATGGGACATATTTTTGAGTATGTTTTACACTTGTCTGTACACGTATACCTGTCGCTAAAAATAAAATAAGTAAGACGTTAAGTGGCGCCTAAAAATAATATTTTAAACTTTGTGTTTAGGTATTTTAGACTTGAGTTTATTATCGAAATGTAAGTTTTAATAGACAAATTGTCCAATACTTTTTCATACCCACTGAATTTTTCAATTTTGATGTCATTTAAACTTGGTTCACACTTTATTTTTGTCATTATTTTTGAGTTAATCTTGGATTAAGAGGACTTAATCTTGGGCCTATTTGCAGATCTGCAAGAGTAAAAAGCATATATCGCTAAAACAGTTGTTCATAATCTTTTTTCGGTTATTAGCGACCACTCCATAAAATTTAATTTTTGCTAAGTACCACCAATTATTTGGAAGTAAATATATTTAACGAATAAAATCCACTAAGTATTGTTCACTCTAGCAGATAGCTTGTTCCCGCTCAGGACTAAAATCAAGACGGTCTGTAAGTTCTCAGTTTTAGCGCTTTCTCGATCGGTCCTTAAGTATCCGGGCTCCACTCGCGATAGTCTAATTCCAAAACTTGGCCACAGCACTAGAATTTGCAAAAAAAAAATTACACGTTTCAAAACAGATAGGTAACTAAATATTGGCATGCAATAGCAATGTGCCACGGGTGTTCACTAACTGATCGGCAGGGTCCCCTTTGAATCGATCAAGTGCGTCGACAATGACCGGATGTAGGCCTTATGAAACCACAAATTCCCATTGGCATTTAATCCGTCTGGCAATTTTATAAGGGGTCAACACTGAATGCCTATTCGACGTAAGGTAAACGTACTGGTGGTCGACCCGGTCCCAGTACATGTCCTCTTGAAACTTAAGTCATTGTCAATAGAGGTGACAACAGGGTGTCATCTATTGGGCATTAGCATGTCGAACACTAGTACGTTTACCTTATTTGGATTTAGTTTGAAATGGTCAGGTCCATCGTCATCATTACCATTCATTACCTATATAATGATATTAAAATAAAATTTTACCGGGTCTAACGCGAATTAATTTTGTTCCCGTTAAGGCCTGTGCAACGGGTGCGTGTGCTTAGAAGTGCACGCGCGTTGTAATGCTTATACAGATCCTTATGCACGCAGCCCAAACATTTTGGCGCACGTGCACGTTTACGCACACGCAACCGGTGTACTCTGGCCTTTATTTCCAACGTATCGACGCAGGTTATACTAGTCATGGTCACGGATAAATGATGTCCCAGTAAAATGTCAAAACAAAGTCCAAAAAATTGGAGAGATATGTGACGTCTACCCTCAACTTTTTGATAGAATTTTCCACGGATAATTACACAAATCTCGTTTTAACATTTTGCTGGGACATCAGATATCCGTGACCACAACCAGTGTAACTTGCGTCGAAACGCCAGAAAGATTGGAGTGGAAAATTGAAGATTGATTGGATTGGATTGAAGTGATTGTCGTCGAAAATTAATTCGCGATAGACTTGATAAAATGATGTTTTAATCTTTTCCACGCCGTGTCAAACACAAAAGCTGTCACTCAGACGCCACGTCAAAACTGAAGTTGAACTTTATGTATATGCACGTAGGTCGATGTTGCTCTGCGGGCTGTGACCGATTAAACGCCGGTCTTTGGCGTTGAACCTACGGTGCGGATATATCGGTCATTGGCGTCCAAAAGGTTAATATCATTATATCAGCCACAAGGTGTTCAAAGTCAAGTTAATTGAACCTGGTTTATTATGAGTACATAGCTATTTACCTTGCTCATCAAACCCGTTTCTAATGACGCAATTTTCCTCGTTTCACTAAGGATCAATTTGCCACGAAGATACTCATTTGTTCATACACTTGCAGTGTGTGCGTCATCTAACTGCTGTTCGTCATGTAGAAATTTCCCAATGCCCTATTCCCTTTATTGAACCTTGGCCAAACCAAGGTTGTGCGAACCTAGATAAGCAAGATAATGTGTCACAAACAGACGCGAGTTTACATTCTGCAATTAAAATGGGAAGGCAGTGCTAGAAATATCTAATAAGATACGAACAAATTGTACTCGTAAGTCGTAACCACCAAACCGGAACCTTTGGTTGGTGCTGTTTTTGTTATACCTATAAATAGATTAATCGTCCGGTACATCAACATGTAAATGAAGCTTAGATAAGACTTTAAACTCATTCGTGTCAATGCACCTGCAAAATACACGTGCCGGGGCTGGTTCGAATTAGTAAATTTGTATATAAATAAACTTAAGGTTTGTTTTACTTAACGCTTTGAGCAGATAAGCTTGCACAGTGCACACTTAGGTTTCCTGAACCACCGACTGGGAAAAGGATTTTCCCAACCCATACGGCACGTCAGGAAAAATGCGGGTAGGCAAGTCGTGCAGCAATCACGCCACAGGGAGCGAGATAATCCCTAAGCTAGAAATTATTCCCAGCGCTTGCCAAGTGGCCGTCTCGTCCAAACTGGCTTAAATGTATCTCCGTCTTGCCATTATCTGTACAAATAACAAGTTCAATTAAAAGGACTGCAACTACAGACGAGACGAGGTAAGGTAAACGTACTAATGCTCGACATGCTAATGCCCAATATATGACACCCTGCTGTCACCTCTATTGACAATGACTTAAGTTTCAAGATGACATGTACTGGGACCACGTCGAGTACCAGTACGTTTACCTTAATGCACTGTGGAAAGGATCTAAGTGAATAAATAGGAAGAGATTACGTTTAACTAAAATGTCTCAAATGCCTATATGGTTTTATTATTGAGTGCCATTTTTTCACGTAATGGTATTACGAATCGGCAGCGGGTAATGTCAGTTGTTCCAGTGACTGATTTATACTAGTCATGTGTCAAATCGGCATGACGAAGGTAGTTTTAAAAAGTCAACAAAACTGATAGGTAGCTCTAAACGTAAAATACAGCCAAGTGCGAGTCGGCTTCGCGCACCGAGATTCCCGGTGGCATTGAACTGCATAAAGTATAAAAATTCAGATACCCCATTTTTAAATTTAATTATTTATTTTAGGTATGTTAGTATTGCCATGTATTGCTTAACCAACCTACTGTGTGTTTCAGGGATTCGAAGTAGGGTATAAAATTTCTAAATGAAACAGTTTGTATGATTTCAATCAGTATTTTATTATTTACAAAAATGGTAATAAAAAGCTGAAGCTGTAAGGAAATACATATGATGCATGCAACCGTAACCCAGGGTTTGAAATTGTATATTTATGTCATATTATTATTATCGATTAATTTTAATAGATCTCCTATAGCAAAAAATAATTCGAATGGGTTCTATTAGATTTCCTTAACAGTCAGCGCTATGGAAAATGGCGTCGCTACGCAGTTGCACCAACGATTCGTCGAGCAGCAGCCGGCGAACCCTACACGTCAATAAATATTGTGATAATTATCATTTATTATGTATCTTGGGCCGGATCACAGCACACCCTACACCATCAATACGGATCGCGTGAGTAGGAAACGTTCTTTGTACGAGGCAGGTATGGGATAAATACCAAACGCGACACTACACGCAAGATAAATATCACGATCCAGGATCTAAGATCAGATCACAAGCATTTCCAGAAATCCAGCGAAATATTGTGATCCGTCAATACACTACCCTACACGTCGATAAATATCGTAATCCGTCAATATAATTGATGGATCACAATATGGATTTTGCATGTAGGGATCGCCATAGAGTTTACTTATAGACACCGATGCTCGGACGATAGTATGCGGTGGCGGTAAGAAAAAAATCTGACAACAGTTTTAAATATTGGTTTTATTTATTTAAATAGACATGTTTTTTTCTAAAGCCACCCCGCTTTCCGTAATAGTAAGGTGAATAGATTGTTAATATGGTAATTATTTCATGCTTCAGTCACATCGCAGCTTGCAGGCAGATATCGGTGGTAAGTTAAATTTACGGTAAAGATAGGGTAAACTTTAGTGATTGGCCCTTTAAGTTACAGTATGTGTTTGAACTTTGTCACAGAATGTTTTTTGTAACGGAAGTCGCCTTTGCTGCCTTAACATAAGGTTGAAAAAGCCAATTATTGGAGAGTTTACCCTATAAGAAATTGGACATGCATATTTACAACAATTAAATGGTACATACCTTTAAAGATTTAAATAATACTATGAAAAGGAAAACTGAAGTTTTTTTATATAACTTTAAAATGTAAGTAAGTTGCACTACATTTATTCCAATTTAAATGATTATGAATGGCACAAAATTCCCTGCCCATCTTCACTCTCTGCATGTTTAAGGTTTACAATGATTGGTATTTTTTAAATAATTACGTACGAGTAGTTGCTTCATTATTTCTTATTGGCTAAAGTATGATGAAAGCGAAAATATATAAATAAGATAGACTAAAGTCTATTTTTTTATTCGGTAGACTAAAATGACATTTCATACCATGAAATGACATTTTATGTTCATACTATGAACTGTCATTTCAGTCTAAGTACCGAATAAAAAAATAGACTTTAGGCGCTACTGGTGGATAAGGTTAACTTCGTATACCTTTCATACCATCACGTGATATCCTCCCAAACCCTACAAGTTGAATTTATCTCTTAAGAACATGTAAAAAGTAAGTATAAAAAACTAATGATATTATTACAAAACACATAAACCAATAAATTATGAAAAAAGTGAACGTAGATTTATAATATAAGTAGGTACCTAATAGAATAAAAAAATGACACTGGAATACTTAGTTCTAATACTTATCGACTACGAATAAAGTTAATGAATACAGTAGGTAACTATTTTGAAATGGTGATATAAAAGGCATGAGTTGTAATTCGATGTTGTAGGTCTAATGATATAAGGTAACATTGATACTTAATTGTTACAATAAATACTGATTTTCATAAATTATTCATCAAACCTATTTAAATTTTTGATGATCACTTTTCGTTTTTCGATATGATTCGATATAAATAAATGGAATAGGGTGCATGACTGATGCTATAGTTATGGGCAACTACATAGTAATTGGCCACTCTTAACAATAATGTTTTGTTAGGAATGGCCAATTACTATGTACCGTAAAATGTGCCTACTTTGCTGCTTGGTGGGTAACTATGCTCCAATAAAAAAAATGACGTTTATTATATCCAACCATAATATTTCTATATTATTATTTATATACTCAGATAAACGAAATTGTATATATTTTTTGAATTGCTACTTTATTCATCAAATTAATCTCTTTTTTTGGCGGGGTCTATTAATTTGGCGCACAATGGGGTGACTTTGCACCTCTAAGTGAACTATAGGTAGGAGCAGAAATACCCCCAACAATGAGTATATTGTGCCCCGTATTCAAAACTTCGTTTTATATACAACATTTCATAAAGTTGATTTACCGATGAAATATGTCACATGAGATGTTCTTCTTCATATTCAATTTGTCTGAATATTTTAATGAGGAACAGTCTAAAAAATATTCAAAATTTCCTTAAAGTGGAGCCAATTTTGGAGCAAAGTAGGACCGACCAAAAGTAGGACGGTAGTGGGCAATAGTAGTCACCCTAGGTATATCTACAATATGTAGATGTAAGTAATTAACATTTTATTGTCAATCGCGCCACTGTGATGTACGCTTCCATACAAAAACACACTTAAGTAAAAAATGCTATTTTTTACGTACTCAAAATCAATTTTGAATGCCATTAAAAGCGTTCAAAATAACTAGCCCTTTTTTGCTTACTTGCTGGGCTATTATGTCGGATAAACCAGCCCATTTAGTTGTTACGTTGCTGCTTGCATTAAATAAAGGTCGACAGTATCATATAAAATATAATAGTGACAAAATGCTTTTATCAAATAAAAGTTTTTGGCGAAACTCATTGTGAAATTCTTGAAAAACTATGATTTTAATTGGGTTTTGAGACTTCTATTAGGACTCAAAAAAGATCCATAGCCCCCATTTTCCTGTCTGAATATTTACATACCAAAACTTTAACTATGCCAATTCACTAATTCGATATTTTTATTATTATTATAAGAGTTAGGAGCCAATATCAAATTTCATACAAATTTTTAAGAGCTGCTACCCCTAACCCTTATAATAATTGAAAACCCGAAAAAAACATGCAAAGGGGCTTCAATATACTTTTAAAAATATATTTATAGTGTCAATACCCAGCTAGGAAAACGGGACTACGCTTGTATGGAGAATCGGTTTCCACTATCGTCTATATTTAAAAAAAAACAGGCGAGTCGTATTTAACGCCGTATGAAATGTAGCATTTCAATGGCTTGATATGTCAAAAAGCCTCTGTGGGAAAAAATAAACTAGGTATTTGTCTATCAAACTCTTTGTCCTAAAATAAAATAATCATGGTATGGAACCGTTTCTTTTTTTTAATAATATTAATAGGACAGGTAGGCAAATTAATATCAGTAATATTCTTGTCATATAGGCTTTAGATTTACATGGTCACTCTTGTACTAAACCCTTTTAAAGGTTATGTCATTTTATCGCTTTGTTATCGCCAAATATAAAATATACCTACTTTGGTTTGAGCTCTTTCTCTTTCCAATATTTTTATTTGTTTTGACTTTTGACGGCCAATTTATCGCGATGAAACTATGACGCTTCCTTATTTTGCAGCAATACATTAATTAAATTAAACGTGCTAGGCCATAGCAAAATTGTAAATTTCAATGCAGATCTGTTGTTTTCTTTGCGCCTATAGGTATCATACAGCCAGGGGCGTATTTTGAAATTTGACGCCCCGGGCCAATACGTTTCGCCGCCCCAAAAGTCAAGGAAGAAAAACAAAATGCAATCCGCTAGGGGCGGCATATGCAGCCCCATGCCGCCCCTGAGGGTTGGCGCCCCGGGCCATGGCCCGGATGGCTCTAGGGTAATTACGCCCCTATACAGCAGAGCAAATTATGATACCGCTGACGTCAAACATTCGTCTCTTGATACGTAGGCTCGAAATGTACCAATAGGTACTTTATGTTGCCAATGAGTATGCAGCAGGATACTGCAGTAACGAAATAATTTAGTATTTAGTTGGGATCGTTATTAATTAGTGCAGCGTGGAGTTGAAGTTTCTGTGACGCCGAGCGGAGCGGCGCAGGACGTGCGGCTGCAACGCGGGGAATCCCCCTTCCACGACGCGAACGATACGTATGTGTATCTGAAATAAAACAAATGCAGATAAAACTGGGAGTCTCCTGTGCCGGGCATTTAACTATAAATTAAGTAGTTCTTTGTGTCATTCTAAGGCAAAAATAAAGTTATTATTTAGATAACAATGATACGCGACAGCATCGAACTTTGAGTCAGGAAGAATACCTAAATAAAATACCTACTATGCCCCCTACTTCAATGTATGCACCTTTCTCACGAAAACGTCGAGTTGTATCAGATAACGTATTCAACCTACTGAATCACTTCTTAAAATTTTACATTCTGTTTTAGTTATTTAGTTAGTATGTGATGTGGTTATAGAATGATTATTCTAAAATAACATACCTATTTGTCTCATTGATAAAGATAATTTTAGCTCATCTGTTATTCATAATGATAGTTACGCCTTGACTTGTTATTATAACTTTGACCAGTGACCTACATCAATAAATGAATTCGGTTTAATATGCATTAGATTAAACAAAACTAAATACATAATAAATATCAATATTATTGATAATTACGAGAAAACTTTACACAAATCGACCTAAACCCACAGTAGGTAAACTAAATGAAGCTAATCGGGTGTTTTCTATGTATTTATGTATTTGTATATTATATTATGACACCGTAGAAGATTGTGAACCCGTTAGTTTATAGTCTAACGTAGGTTAGGTTAGGTTAGATTCATGGTATAATAATATACTCCGCCTGGTACTCTATTCCGAGATTCGCGAATGACCTAACTGGCACTTGCCTACGTCATCATGCTGTTTACAGGTTCTCAAACTTTAAAATGTGGGAGAATTTTAACCAACAGTGAAAATTATTTTAACGGCATTAATTTTAAGTTATTCATGTAGAAACATAGTAAAATAAAACAAATCTATACTGCACTTTTCACTCCTACTCTTACAGTTCCGAATAGAGCAGCCAACCATTTTCGTAACAAAACATTAATTACGAAGCTTACGACGTGAAAAGTTTGGAAAACACTGCGACTGCTGACACTGAGCGAGAAGGAAATAACAATTAACACGCGTTCGACAAGGACGGTCGGTCAGGGACAAAATGGCGGATTGTCAAATGTGACAGCGCTATCCTGTGTTGCCAGTAGTGTAAACAGAATTACCCGAACGTCTGAAATTTCTTTCGTGAATCGGAAGATATTGCTAACGAATAATTAAAAATGACGTGTTATTGTAAAATTTAAGATAAAATACATATAAATGAAAATTATTAAATTATAAAGAAATAAATTAACTTATTAACCATAGATATAATGTACCCATGTAACATGTTATGTTGAAATAAAGTGGCAATGTTATTGTGACGTAGGCAAGTGACACTCTGGGAAGAGAAGACCATGTTTTATTAGACCATGGTTAGATTATAATCTCCCTAACGTCAGTTTATAATGTAACTAGCGAGATTATAATAATTATGACGAGTGTTTACAATTTTACGGTGACATATATATCGTTGTCTGAGCCGGGTTGAGTTTTCCGTTTCACTAATAAATATCAGAACATTGTTAAGAGGAATGGAAAAGACCGTGTCTCTTTACAAACTTAGATAATAGATTAGAGAATAGCGGTAGGTACCTCGTGTTTGTTGACTTGTCTCTTGAAGTACTTGTGGAAGCGCGTGGACAGGGCCCACACGGCGCCGTTGTCGCGCTCGGCCCACCGCACCTCCGCGCAGAACTGCAGCTTCTCAGGGTCTTGGGCGAGCACTCTGTTATATTATTTACTTGTTAATTACTCAATCTCAACAATAAATACCACAGTGAAATCTTAGTACTTAGAACTAACGATATATAAGATAAATTATGCAATTAATTACATTCATTGATTATAAAAGACCGCAAGCCATGTCTTTAATTCGAGTCAGATCATAAAATAGTACTAAAATCTTAATAATGGTAATGCATTTGCTATGGAATGCTATTTATGATGAATTTATAAGGAATAAGTAAGTACAGGGTTCACATTATATGTACCAACAGGTATTGTCATGTTACGAGATATTCACATGAGCCCCTCGTTCTCAAAATACCCTAATTCTCATTTTATCTAGCTTCAAGTTGGTGTACTAATCATTCGGCAAGGTATGAAAATTCGAGTAATACGGAAAATCTGTTTCTGTCATTTGACATTTTCGGAATATAGGAAGCTCTAGGTAATGTTTATAAAACAAGGGGTACCTATAGAAATCCTATCTTATAGAAATATGTATCCCTACTAACCTATGTGAGTTGCTGATAGGATTCCAAGCAGCGATGGCCGTCTCGACAATGGGGCTGAAGATGATCGTGTCGTCGCGAGGGTCGACGGCGATGCCGAGCCCCTGCGAGGATTTGCGGCCCACGAGGTTCACGGGCAGGTCGGTGCCCTCGGCGGGGGGGCCTGCCGCCAGAACTGCGGTGGACACGCTGAATAGTCTGGAAAGTCATCGTTCAAAATTTAAAATTGACAAATATAATTATACAATTATCTTTGTGTCTCAATTCTTCTAGTGATTTAACTGGTAACAAGAGTTTGGTGTTTCGATGCGATTTTTAAACGTGCATGAACTTCTGTAGTTTGTGCGCGTGTGTTTTATGAGTTCTTTTGTACTTCCTGGTAGGTTAGGTTAGGCTGGCAGACTGTCAGTGGCAGTGTTAGGTACCTATGTTTCCATTTATCCCAATCGGCGATGCCCATGTCGAACGGTGATTGAAACCAGATCGACGGCGGCCAATGGATTGTAATAATGGATTCAACAGTTCTTCGTTGAAGTCATTTTCGACGTCATGTTCAGGCCAGGGTACGCCATTTGTACAATTTTATATCCTGCATTAAATTTAAAAGTATAAATACACAAATAAAATAAATATTCACCTGTCAGTGGCCAACGGCTGGTAATAGAGCAGACCCTGGGCCGGCGAGTGCGCCAGGCCGACGATGCCGTCCATTAACGTAAACCGTTCCCCGAGGATGTCGTACTCCCCCATGTCGGGGTCGGGGTACATGGAGGCGTGGGTCACGCGCCACGCGTTGTCCCGGTGCCCGTCGTACACGATAATACCTAGAAATAAGAATAATACCTAAACATAAGAGTTTGACACAAAATAGAAAGTCTTGTCGCGTTGTGCGTCGTTGTATACTTGGACGGGGTTTCTCATTTGGGTATTACATAGTCCTTACGCATACATACAGCCAAACAGCTTAAAGAATTTGGATACTTTAATATTAAGAGATAAGGTAAAGGGCCCCTGTTTCGGCAGGTTAAGGCTCTTGAGAGTTTGTATATTACCAAGCATTTTTTTTAAATATTACTAAGCATATCAACACCTTGAAAGCTTTTGAGTAAGTTATATTAGTTCTTTGTTAATAATTTAATGTATAAACTATAAGGTTTTAGTTGAAACTTTTTTTTATATGAATTTTTTCGTGAACCTCTTATTTGGCTCCCATTTCGTGATACAAATTTAGCTCAGCTCCTAAGTTCGTGAATTCGTGTCCCCTGTTTCGTAATAAAGTTTTCTTAGAGTAATAGGTGATAATTTGCTGATAATCATTTTAAATTACCTACTTACGAGTAATTGTAAGGTCAAATTAAAAATAATATTGAAAAAAAAAAAATTAATTGAGAGCACAGCTTAAAGCTTTTTGTACTCGTCGACTTTAATGGTTGAATTAAGACTTCGTAAACCATATGGGTACTTTAATACTTGATTAAAAGCCGAAACTATATAAATAAAAAATTTAAAAAAAAAAACTTTTTTTACCAAATATTTTTTTTTTTACAAAAAAAATATTAACTATCTTATACGTTAAATATAAACATACACAAAAATAGATCAAATAAATTTAATTATAAATAAAATTGTGCTAGTAGTTAATATGAGAAATTGAGAATATATACGTGGAATATACCTTAAAAATTTAAACTCGGGTCACATTCAAACTCGTTTTATGAGAATTCTAGTGAAAAAAACATATACCGAATTTCGCTCATACGAAACTTCATGAAATACATTAATTGTTTTCTAATTTATTTTTTTAATTATCTTCGTTGTTATATTTAAAAACAAGCACTCAAAATGTATCTAGAAAATCCTTGATTCGTTAGTGGCACGAAACAGGAGACACACGAAAAATATAATGACCGCTATTTCGTGAGTCGATTTATTGCAATTTTAAGGTATTTCTATGCATATATTCAATCTTTTTTCTTATCAAATCAATTACTAAGGAACCCACAGAAACACTCCCAAAAACTTTTTTTCGAATGGGTTTAGCTTTTCCTTCCTATAAGCTTAACAAGTAAGAGCGCGCACCTTACGTCTAAAAAAAGTGCACGCATACAACACAGCTGTTCGCGGCCGTCTGACAGTTTCGACCGTCGTATTACTCTCAGTTTAATCACTAAAATATTGGTTATTATTTTATTGAAGAGATTAAATAATACAGATTTTTTTCATATGTATAATTTGAATAAAAAATATTTGTATTCCTTATTATTTGCGCCAGAAACAAAACTAACGAAATAACGTACTAACACGAACTTGGGGCCCTTTACCTTACCTAACATTTTTGGTTATTAGTACTTAGGCATACAGCTTACACTTCGCTAAACACTTTGTAACTAATACCTAGCACTAAATAAAGACCTACATTAAATTTCACCTCACGGGTCAGTCTCGTTAATTTTCAGTGACCGTTATTTATCGGCGAAAGTCTTTCGATACGTAAATAGGGTCTCAATTATACCTGGTCTATTCCTTAAATGCAATTATACTCGCACCCAAGCAGTACAGCAACAATTTGTATCGTCTTTAATACACCCGAAAAAAAGGCACTCTATCAGTGCTTTTCACTGTAGGTTGGTGTAGAAGCAAGGCTATACAATGCAAGAAAATCACCTCAGGAGGTACCTATACGCGAGTCACGTAGGCAAGTAACGATAACGAGTAGATACCTACAAGCACGTTTACCCTTGGGCGAGACATTACTTACCATGGAACGAAGTAATATTGATTGAGCTCTCTAAACTAATAGGTACTCGCGCCATTTATATTATCAAAGGTTAATTTCGCCGATCTAGATAGTTTGTTTTTTCCGGAATTTCAATACGATACCAAGACAAATTTACCACAAACCATTTCTTGAAAATAAGTTGTCTGTATTTGCCGTTAGCAAATATGTGCCTATGTAAATTGGCAAATTTCACATGAAACAACAGGCGAATGTATTTAACATGATTCATGATAAATAAATAACTTGACGCTTTATTTGCGAAGATAACTCATGTGTGCATGTTGACAGATATATAATTATCTATGTGCACTGATTACTAAAGTCTATAAACTACTACGCACTTAGTTTGTACCTAATTGCAGCTTCATTAGCTAGCGCTAATGATTCTAATGAAGTATTTAATGTGTCAGTAAAATTGTAAGAATGTGAGGTTATCTCCTACCCTACCTGGGGTAAGTGATAACCTTACGTTCTACGTATTAGATAAAGATGAAAGACATTTATTCGTGACAGTCTCAAACATGTACGGAACATGTACCTACAGGCATCCTACAGGCAACAAAAACAGAAGAACAAAACATTAATGCGCATCACGAAATCTCAGCACAATGCTATTGCTAGCGCTAGTCTTCCGTACGGCCTATTCGGTAGTGTTAGTGAATGTTTGTCGCAATTATTTATTTAAATAAGATAATCTACAACACCGCTGTAATGCAAATCAATTATCAAATCCTCGATCATTCTTATTTTGCGAACCACCTACTTACTTCAAATTTCTTAAGACCGATACGTTTTTCTATCGGTGTTGATAGAAATCAAAATGAGATCGCGAGCCGTGGCCTCACACCTTATTATTAACTTTTTGTGCTTCCCGAGTTACACAGTACTCGTATCAATCAACATACAGTACTTTGGAGTCAAATAAACTAGTTCGAATGTATTGGAAACAAACAATTTGTGACAGAAATATGTTTATACCACATTTTTCCTTTTTAGGGTTCCGTACCCAAAGGGTAAAAAACGGGACCCTATTACTAAGACTTCACTGTTCGTCCGTCCGTCCGTCCGTCCGTCTATCACCAGGCTGTATCTCATGAACCGCGATAGCTAGACAGTTGAAATTTTCTCAAATCATCTCTGTTGCCGCTATAACAACAAATACTAAAAATAAAATAAATATTTAAGGGGGACTCCCATACAACAAACATGATTTTTTTGCTCTATTTTTTGTTGGTGGTGCGGAACCCTCCGTGCGCGAGTCCGACTCGCACTTGGCCGGTTTTTTAATTTATACGCTAAACTTCCAAAAAATATGTACCTACATACTTACATTTTACGTATACCAACAATCGACGCGAGAGGTACCTACTTACCAATAGTTTTCAAATGCGCAACGGAAACAAAACCCTATTACCCCTATGTACACCATGTATCCTGCTACATGCATACATTCCCACACCTTGCCTTTGTATAAAGTCAACGTACTGATTATAATATGCATATATGTATTGTGCCGAACAATTTCGTGACTACCGTAGATATAGCCGCGCCAGGGGCCAAATACGATCTATTTTAGTGATATCTTATGAGAATAAGACTTAATAAGTGTCTAAACTCTAAACTAACACGTTGGTAATTTATATTTCAAACTTTAAACACGTGGATTTCAAAGACAGTTGTAGGTATTCAGTAAATGTCTTAAAATGTGATATTTTTACAAAGCTGAAGTTGATTGATACCTTTTACAGAATAATATATTTAATACTCATACTCCTACTGTCTGTGTCAAACTGTATTTTTCCTGTATTTTTCTATAATTCCGAAAAGATCTTTTTTATTACAACTGACTGATTGGTCTTACGTCTTATCAGACTATATTTAGAGTAATATGAGCGCATAATATATAATTGTTGGCGCGCTCTAGATTTTTTTGTACAACTTCCACAGTTTTTATCGGAAATCTAAAATTTAAGCTGTGACGTATAGACGAATAACTGGTTTCTTTAATATTATACGCAACATTGTTATAACGTTTTTAGTTGAGCTATAAAATATGTATAAATGAACTTTTTTCATAAAAAGTGTTTTTTATTTGTTTGTGGCTCTCAAAATACACATTATTTTTATAAATAATGTATGGACGTCATCATAGTCAATCATAGTATATTTAATAATCTTTCGTTTGATGTAGCACACGTGTATATGTGACTCATGGTATAGTTATAATTTAGATTTTCAAATTTCGGGAGTGGTCACATGTATGACGCCATTATTTATCACTAAGGCACTATAGAGATTGTCTCCCAGCAGTTTTATGATTATATTTATATTGCTAATAACATACTAGAAGCTTATAAGGATTGTCTTGAAAATGACCATCTTAGATTTTTTTAACTTTAAGGCATTTGTTCTAGCGAATACATTTTGATGCATAATTTCCACAATTTTTATCAGATTTTTTTTTTTTTGGTATACAGTAGAGTCCGATTAGTACGACTTCGCATATAACAACCAACCGCTTATAGCGACGTAAGTATAGGCACTTGTTTGGTTTTAGTACGAGCTACTATGAAACTACAACCGTTTATTACGACTCCGCTTATAACGACCGATCGCTTTTAACGACGGAAATTGACTCAAAATTCGTCCGTCAAGTCCGGTTACAACGACGAGCGACGTAGTTTTTACAAATAAATAGTTGGTAAGAAGCTTAATCCGTCCCGCGCACCTAACTCCCCTCCCCCTTTTGCCTATACGCAGCAAGATGAAATAGTCATGTGACTTTTCGTAATCTTGCAAAACTAAATAAAACTCAATTCCCATTATTCAATTGAGCTTAAACTTCACATACATAATTATGTACATAAGTTAGGTACAATGCAATATTTTGGTAGGTACCTTCGAGCTGATTTATGGACACAGGATATGGACATAGGAACTGTGTGATAAAACAACGTCAGCTGGATTAGATCCCCAAGAATTACGACTTTTTATTTTACGGGATTCGAGTAATTTGTGGATGACGAGTGGGTTGACTACGCGTACTTTGAAAAGTGGCTTCTTCTAAACACACAAGTCTCTCCATTTAAGACAAAGTGTTGTAATACTAACGTAAATAAATATTTTAAAGGAAATGTTTTTTTTTTCATTGATTATCGCATAAGTATTAATAAATACAAAATGACGTAATTATTTTGGTTAAAAAAATATATTAAAATTGGCAGTTCGTTTTGTACGACGTCCGGTTAGTACGACGTAATATCAGCGGTCCCTTGGGCGTCGTTATAACCGGACTCTACTGTATATGTAAGGCTTGAGACGTCATCTTTAATGTTATAGTACATTGCTTTAACGTCCGACTTTTGGTTTGGTTGAGAAACCAAAATAATCGAATATTTCTTACATCATTTTGATTTCTTTGTGAATTGCTCTTGAACTGTTAAATATTTTGGTACACAGTGTGTAAATTAAATATAGAATATTCAATTGGCTTTCATTTAATACCCCACACGTGTATGTGCAATGCATATTTTGGGTGCAATATGCAATATTCGCAACAAGGCGGGAATCATTTTGATGACGTCATTCCGCTGAAGTAGATGGCCGGCGCCGCTGTCTCCCGGCAGTTTTGGAGACTAAATACCATGCCCAACAACATACTAAAAGTTGGTAGCGGTTTCCGGATCTGAACTATCTCTTTGACCGTTTCCCATAAGGCATAGTACTAGAGGGATCTTCTTCCTTGCTAATTATACAGTACGCTGGTTAACATAAAGTGCTAGTTTAGATTTTGTGCATGCTGCAATCCTAATCTTTAATGATATCGTTCGCTTGATACCTAAACAATAGTTACAACACCTCAGGTGACACGAATACCTATTCGTGTACCTACCCCCATTATTACTGTGAGAACTCATTACTACTTATACGTTGTTACATCAGAGAAAAGCGTGACAAAGACACGTATGGATTGAAATAGTACATTATTGTCGAGGTTCGGAAGTAGCTACTTGCTGGCTGAGGATTCGTTTTAAACGGACGACCTTGGGAGTCCGTTTAATTGAATCCGAAGCCAGCAAGTAGCCTTCCAGCCGAGTCATATATAGTGCTTTTCTCAAAAATGGTGCAAGAAATCTAAATATTTTACAAAGCAACGTTCTAATTTTCACTGAAAAAAGTAAAATCATTAAAAAGATTTGCTTTGCCGCCTTTAAAAAAAAATAGAGGTGTATTTTTCTGCTGAAAATACGCCAACCTATTTGAGACACCTAAATAGTCGCGGTACCAACATTATAATAATAAGTACCTACTAATCATCTGTTTGGCTGATGGACCTAAGCCTTCATTTGATATGGCCATTTCAAATTTTAAAAAGTTTGGAACTCGACAAATAATGGAATTTGTATGCAACATTGCAGTCCTGAAATCGAGACTGCAATGTTTTTAATTTTTGACTGACCATAAACTACGCACTTCGCGACCTATTTTTTAACCGGCAACGTCGACTTTGCCGTCCATTTTTGAAAATATTAATAATAATAGTCCACGTACGGATGAAATATGAACAAAAACTTAACGATCCTAAATTAGGCTTAAGTAATCGATATTTGAGCAATAGATTGTTTTTGAACCTGTAATCATTAATCAATCATTAACTCTAAATGATCGAGATTATTACTTATAGCACGCATATAAACGTTAACCTTAACATGCATCGGATTATCGTTTCTTATTACTTAATCACTTGTGATCATACCTAGTACATTTCATGATTTCCAGTAAAGTTAAATGGTCAATTTTAGATATACCTACGGTGGTTAAAACAGATCCTTTGCTTTTCTGTTGCACAGTTCTAAACGTTTTCTAGTTTGGTCAGAACTTAAAATCAATGCGCAAAAGCACAATGAATATTTTTAAATACCCTACTGAATGACAGGCGCGAAATTATAAGCAGGGGCAAGGTTTTATGTATGGCTCTATCGCTAGACTTCCATGGAAAGAAGATCCAATTATTACCGATATTCAAGAGCATCTTTGATGTGTAGTTTAATTCTATCCGGAATCACGAAAATCCACAAAGTTTATCAATCTTTATTTGTTTACATTATATCTAGTGTGATAGCATCATCTATGTATTTGAAGATAACGCAGTAGGGAAACGAGGCAGGCACCAGGCCGCGTAGCCAACGTGCCAATCGCTTACGCTCTGTAGCGATCGAAACGCAACTGTCACTGTCGCACTTATATGGAAGTGTGATAGAGATACACATAAAGCGTTTCGTTGTCGAAGCGATAGCGATTGTCAGCCTGGCTAGGCCGGCAAGTTAGGCAACAAGAAGCTTGATGAAGCTCTACAATCTACATTCGACTAGGACAACATACCTGACGCGGCTGTGCCACTAATGTTAGGCCAAGCTTTTATCGCAGTTTGTGCCCAGGCGAGTGCTGGAGCAGGTTTGTCAGCGGGTCATGAAGCTTGGTCAACCTTACGAAGATACTACAAGAACAACATACCTGGCGCGACAGTATCACTAATGTAGGCGAAGATGTTATCGCAGTTGGAGGCGAGGCGAGCGCTGGAGCGAGTCTCGTCGAGCACCAGGTTGGTCAGCAAGGAGCTTGGCCGCAGCAGCTCACGGGGGAAGTACACGCTTCGCACCTGCAACCGATATATCAGCAGTTTAGAAACCAATGGTATACAATAGTATTTTATACAATCGTTATACAAGGAAGGTACGAGATTGAAATGAATATTATAGTTGACTAAACTGTATCGAAATGAATATTATAGTTGCTTTGGGGTCCCATAGTGAAAAAAGTATGCGATTTCAATTTGGTATACGAAGTCTCAATTCAAGCATTGCAGTCGACGAGTAGAAAAAGGATTATATTACCCGGTATAGTCACTTTTACATAACGTGGTAGTGCTCCTGTTTCCTCTCATATTATTTGTTCCTAAATGAACATAAACGAATTAATGTGCTCCTGAGGCCGGAATTATTGTCTGTACCTAAGTATTTAATAATATAGATTATGTAGGTACAAACAATTAAATAATGAACATGCGAAGTGGCGTAAATAATCGTTTAAAGGTCTGTTGGTCTGTAAAGCAGATCAGCACGCTTGCTGGGCAAATAAATAACATTAGCCAGACGGTAGCAAAAACATAGCTAAGGCTGCAGGTGCCTTTATTCAATAGTAAATAGAAGTAAACAGATATGGCAGCTGTAATAGATGACACTGATATGGTATCTTTAGACTTGTATTTTGTGGAGCTTGAATGGTCAACTATTGGTGTTTGCATTGGTCTGTGGTATAAACCACAATTATTTTCCAATAAACCTGCACCTGTTGTAACTCCGAAGCCACTAATCGTCTGTTGGGCATAGGACTCAATCAATGCAGGCACAATGGGCCGAGCGTGTAATCACGGGTATCGGGGCCCGATTCGAATTTTGTAATAGACATCTATTAGATATCTTTTAGACATCGCCAAGATACGATAACGATATGTTTAAGATCTAACCTGTCAAATTTGACATTTTCGCGATTCTGGAGATACTCTTGAACGATTTCCACAAGATATTACTTAGAGATCTAATTCACATCTAATAGATATCTAACACGATCTATCGTAAAAGTGACATTGGTTGCCCGAATTGCGCTGCAAAAGAGAACTAGTTGAAATCTAAACTATAACGTATCTAGAATGGATCTAGTACGTGTCGTCTCTTGTGAATATCTTGAAGTTCGAATACGGCAGTTGGTCACTGCAATCCGATCCAACGCGCAACGCCACGCGCCACGCCCTGCGCCTGCACATAATGAGAAAACGACCTCGCCGACCGTGAGCTGTCGATCGTGGGACGTACGAGTGACCAGCACTTTCAGTCAACACATTTTTACATCCGTATTGTAATTAAAGATACTAGTTTTATTTTAGCCAATGAATAGCGAATGCCTTTATACGATTGCAAATGAATTCAAATATGCAGTAAGGTGTAGCTTTTTAACGTAAATATATTTTAAAGTACTTGCAGATAAAATTATTTAAATGATTTCTTTAACCAAATAAACGATAAGTAGGTATCGAAGGTTAAAGTGATTAAGTAAAAACTACGGAACCCTAACAAGCATTTGACACGTTTAGTTGAACAAAACCACTTTTGAAGCAGTTTTTATCATAAATCCTAATTGGAAAGATCCTATAAGCTTTGGGATATTTAAGGTTGTTCAATTAATGGATTGTGCAAGCTCGTATACTTGACAACATAATCATACTTAATTATAGAATTCTAGTCCTGCTCATTATCTTACGCACTCACAAAAAAATAATAGGAATGAGTGCCGGCACGCGTGACATTGAGATCACCTTCAATCAAATATGCGAGTAATGCGTGTCGTGTGCTAGATCCTAATTGACAGAAATCACCTTTATCAGCCTCTATCTAAATTAAAGCATATATATGGTCCTACTTAACTCCAATATGTGCTCCAAATTAAGAAAATTATAATATTTTGTTTAAATTATTTTAGGTACTATTTTAGTGACATTGAAACAATCTGCCATTAACTGACCTTAAGTCTTGGTACCATTCAATTGTTTGAAGTTGAGGAGTCCACGCGATTCAATGGCAATGTCACGAATGATTATGATCTACTTTAAGCAGTGAAGAAATTGTGCAACAAATTCAGTATCAAAATAACAACCGTTCCTAAGATAAGCTGAGGAAAAATCATATGCAGGATCGAATCGGAAGATAAATCTATTTCAGTTTACAATTTAATACGTTTAGTGAGGCCACATAAAAAAAAAACAAATCAAAAAATAATTTACGTGTTCCTAAAGTTGTGTAATTCTATTATGTACCTATTGTATTCATTTAATTAGAAAAAAAACTCTAAGTTCCTTTGAAACCTGTGACGAAATGGCATTCTATCGACGCTATACATGTAAGCCACATGTAGGTAATCAAAATTCTCCTACTTACCAACAGCATAGCTCTAATAACCAACGAACTAAGTAAGAATAATGAGTTTAATGAGTACATAATTATGTATTTTCAGACAAAAACACTAGGACGTTAGTCTAGTTACATTAATTATTAGCTTGAAGATATGCATACGAAATTTCACGTTTATGTACTATAAAGTCGTTTGAATAGTTTAAATTAGTATTAATGAACCAGACAATATTTTACACCTGACACCTCAAGGCAAGAGCAGTGCAAATTAGAAAAAATGTTTTACTGTAGGTACTTGGTACTTGTACCTATAGATGACCAAAGATATTCAAACACGATATTATCTTTTACCGTGTCGGTTGTAACAGTTGGAGTCACGATGTTTCCTTTTCCTGTTTTAGGTCCACTCTTACCAGAAGTCGTTAGACAATGAATGATTAATAGATAATAGTAACAGGATCCAACGTCGCAAGTTGTGCCTTTCACCTAGGCTCTATTATACATTTAAAAGGGCTTGTACTTCAGATATTGTATAATGTGTCTCATTTTACTATCTAGAATTATACATACTGTAAGAAATAATATAATAATAGGGTATTTTCCTGTATTTAAAATAAATTATTGAATTGCATGAAATAAGACACCAGAAAATTATTAGAAAAACATAGATAGTAGTTATTTTTACGCACTAGTCTTATTTGAGTCTTAAGTTTTAAATGAATAAATATTATCTATTATCTTATCTATCTTATCTTATTTAATAAATCGGATAGAAATATAAAAAGTAGGTGAGTTGACCGTAACGTCACGATGTAATGTTTCATATAAATTCCATATTAGCAAAACGTTTTGTCAGTTCTAAAAAAGAAACTGGGCTATAACCGCGAAAATCGAAGTTCGCAAATTGCGAGCATTTTTCTCTGTCACTCTAATTACGCCTTCATTGGAGTAACAGAGAAAGATTCCCACAATTTGCTAATTTCGGTTTTCGCGGTACCCCCACTGATTTGACTAGTAGGAAAATACCCTATTGAGTGAGCCATAATGAGACATGAGCTACACAATCGCTATTTTATTTTATTGGTGATCAAATATTTTTTGTGTGTGCCGACTTTTGTATTTGTACGTATAATTTACCAGACTGTAAATTATACGTACCTACCTATTTTTTATTTTACAGATCTACCTTCTATACCTATCATATCATATTATAATAGGGAAATTAAATTGCACTGTTGCTGTATCACAATAGCCGCAGTTTTATTCCTATGAACCTAAATATGATACCTACGATATTCACGTTGAGTTATGATTGATATAAAGGTCCTTATAAGAGTTATAAATAGTTAGGAATTTCTTCAAACTACGTAACGGGAGAGGAGCATCCTTGTTACCTACAATATGATGGTTTTCTTTTTACTAATAATTACCTAGCTTATTCTTTCTGACACCTAAATAGTATACAAACCGCAACTTCCTTCGTGGTTACAAATGTTACATTGGTGACATGTTACCAAGGACCGACATGCATTGTTTTAAATATAGAGCACTTTCAGAACCTCATAACCCTCCTTTACAGATCAAATTTATGATAAACTGTTGCAATTATATGAATCACGGTCAAAATTAATCTCGGCACAAGACGGAATTGTTTGGTCACGAATTAACCATTCCTTTTTGCCAAAGTGCAACGTAAGTGATATTGCATTCTAATTCTAATATACTTAACGCTAAATAACCTATCCAATTTAATGGAAACAAACATGAAACACACAACACAGATGAAGATGCTACGTTGGTCTGGAAGAGTAACAAGAATGGATAAAATTAGGAATGATTATATTCATGGTACGTTTAAGGTCGCAAATATACAAGTAAAACTCAGAGAGAAACGTATGCGCTGGTATGGACATGTAATGAGGCGGGATGATGACCATATGACAAAAAGGGTTATGAGAATCGAAGAGAAGAAGAGAGGACGCGGACGACCACCAACAACCTGGCTCCAAACAGTCAAAAACGACATGAACCTGTTGAACGCAACAGACGAGACAACCCACAACCGTGAGCTGTGGCGCAAGATTACTACGAGGGCTGATCCCAAATAAACTGGGACAAAAGCAGGAGAAGAGAAGAAGAAACATAATATAATTAAAAAAAATGCCTATTATACCTATAATTTATAAGGTGCTTATCCACCGGAGCCAGACAGGAGCAAATAATAAAGACTAAATACTTTTTTTTTTTTCAATTTTTTGTATTGATTATATTTTATAGACGTGTAAAACAAAAAGCATTAGTATCTACATTATCTACAATGTTACATTTGTTAACTAATTTAAAGAATATAAGGAGGAAACTGTACACACCTCATGCATATTGTAGGAATTTTGTTGAAGATTTGTCATGATACTCATGACATAGGTATCTAGGTACATATATCGTTGGCAACGAAGAGAGTCAACGGCACCAATCATAAATCATTTAGGTAATTTTTTTAATGTTTTAGAGCTTTATGTTTTTGGCGTGTTTAATGAAGATATTGCAATTTTCGTTCCAACATAATTAACAAAAAAACATTTTTTTTCTCCAATCATGGACAGTATGGCACCACGCCATTTCTTTTAGACCGCTATTAATGAAACGTCACACTTAAACAGCTCTATTAAAACGTAATGGTTATATCTCGTTGGCTCTATGACACGTGCTTATGGTAAAAATGTTTTCAGCGTTTCAAAACGGATGTTAAATACTTATTTTGCATTATAGGAATGTTCCAAATTAGGCGTGTTTGGGTCATACCTAAAAAATCTCATTCCCCTGGCCATACCTATTCGGAAATTCCAAGGAGATTCCAGTTTATTAAGATCTCATTTTTCTGGCTGTGTAACCCGTGTCAAGTTCCATCTGCAACCAAAACTGCTTAGCGATATCCAGAGAAATGAGATTGCTGGGGAATGACCCGTTTACCATACTTATTGTCGGCTGTTAATAAGGCGTTACTATCAAATAATCAATTAGAAATAATTCGTATCCGCAACCCACAATATGGTTCTTTTAGCCCGAAAATGTCACATATTAATTATGCGAAGGTTAAGTGCAATTTAAGCTACATAAGTATAAGCAGTTTTAATTATTTTTTACTCGTCTCTGGCCGGACAAACAAATTTCAACGTACATACTGTTCAATTATAATGTTTATGTTTGCCTACCTATACAATAGATAATTAAGCAATATTTAAACTTAAGGACCATTAAAGTAGAGCTATGAACGCTATTGTGCGTGATGCGTAACAGTGCGAATGAAACGAGTGCGAGACCTTGGCAGTACTAAAATCGCATTTGATCTTGAACGAGATAGACGGAGGTGCATGTTGGCTGGCCTGTTTTTTTTTGATAACATCGCGTCGTGACAAAAATAGTTCGTCGCCTTTCTTACACAAACTTGTAGCGACAGAGAGTTAAGCCAGGGAAATGTTTATTATAGGTATTCGACTACCTACTTCCTCATTAGACAAGTAAGTGTCATTGATTAGTTATAAGTAGTAGGTATTTTTAAAGACTAATGTTTTAAGATATAACCTTAAAAATGTGTTAACATGGCTTAATAAGTATGTCGAATTTGTCGGAATCCAGCAAAACACCGTGTAGGTTCGTGCACCACAAGGAAACCACAGTAACGTCACAGCTTTCTAAAAACGCCCTTCAAAATAACTGGTTCACTATTATCAAACGCATTGCGTAAACTCACCAGGCGGTCGGTAGCCATGTCGAAGATGAGTATCTTGGGGGGGCAGACACGGCGGAAGTCGTCGAGGCTGGTGACGACGCCAGCGTCCAGGACCCAGAGACGGTTGCAGCGGTCGGCCCTGACGCGGTACACGGAGACCAGCCCGGTGCAGTTGATGTCGCCGCGGCCCGCTGTGTGCCACGACCAGTCCGGATAGGCCTGTGGATAAAAAAATACTGTTAGAGGTTTAAAACGAGACTACGAAATTAAACGTTATAAAAAATCTTAAGAAGTGGCTTAGGTATGAATTACATCAAAATTCGCACGATCGGCGCAAGGTTGTGCGTAATTTTTTTAAATAAATTTTGAACTAAGTGGGTATGTTGTTACATAATCTCCACTTAGGGTGATGGCACCAGTAATGGACCAGAACCAATTATGGTTTTTTTTCCGTAAACTCAATTTTTAAGAGACAGACACTATTTTTTTTTATTTTTCAGCAGGGCTATGATGGTCGACTTTATAAATGACATGGTTGTATAAATGATGATAAAACTAATATTTTATTCAATTATTGATCTGACGTCTTTTCCACTTTTGACAGCGATAGTCGTTAAACGATTTACTGTATAATATGGTCGTTGGATAATATGTCATTTACACATACATTTCTAACTTAAACTTAGTTGATAAGTGGATACGTTAACGGTTAAATGATAATTTATCCATTAGTCCATTTTGAATCTTATTGCAATTTCCATAGGAGTTGTAATTCAATTACCTGGGTAAAGTGAACGAACGATTTTTTATGCAGGTGGTTGTGGCACGTGGCACGAGCGGTTTTACTTAACAATAGACAATAAGATTAGCCGTCGGGCTCTATTAGAAAGCTACAAACTATACTTTTTTAATTACCCTTAGGTTCGGAAAAAAGCTGCTGGCACCTCAAGTATACAGTACTAAGCCATTATTATATCTCCTTTAGAGATATGCAAGAACGATAGAGAGGCTGATACCTAACGAATATTCAGTTTTCATTATTTTAGTAGACTTATTTTATTAGGTATCTATGTCTTGTATCACTTTATGAGGATATAGTTAACGGTTCACATCCTTCCTATGATGTATACCTAGATGATAATCAATGATCGGTCTAGTTATTGAACTAATTTAGACGTTGCAAAAAGTATTTTTGTTGGTAATTACAGAACCCTAACATGTAATTAACACATAATGTAACATAAACAACTAAGAACCTAAAACTTAAAGAAACTTATAGCCAATTACCCTGCTACGAGGACTATGAATGTTATTTTTTTTTATCTAATTTATTATTTTGAGTAGTTTACTAGTTAAAGTTGCAGCATAGGTACATAGACGATAACACGCAAGTGACAGTAGGTAATAACTATAGCTTGGGTACGGTGACAACTGTCTTGGCCGTACAATTTAAAACCCTGAAACGCAAAATATACATATATTTAGATAACAGTTGTCACCGTCCCCGAGCTATGTGAAAAATACTATAATAAATAAGCTAATAAGATTTACAAATCCAGTAAACAGAAGTCTTAATTATTATACCCGATTTTAAAGTTCAACCTCTTAACTCCGGATAGTTCCTGTCAGCTATAACTCTTTTGAGGTACGATGTAACCAGCAATTAAGGTGAGCTGAACCGAGGCCAATATATCTATTTACAACTCGATTTTCCAACGAGCGAACTTTATGTAATAAAGTAACCATAGCCTATAACTATTACCTCGGCGATCGCAAGTATCGGCCCATCTATGAAATATGTTGTATGTGTACGGGGACCTGCCTAACGGACCACGCTAAGTTTTCATGTCAAGTGCCACGTCAAGTATGGAGCTTAGGTATAAGATATATGTAGGTAATTAGATATACATTCTTACTGCCGAGCTTGTGCAAAGTTCACTGGTCAGATCTAGTCTCATAAATAACATTTATGGTCATTAGTAATTTTACGCTTTAAATTAACGTATTTTTAGTCATGTGCGATATGCTTCGAAGGGCTGCGCCGCCTGCGACAGTAATACCTACGCGGCGCGCGGTATAACTGGTGCTCAGCATGATTATGATTAGTGCTTGAAAATCGAGCCTAGCGGCCTCCTAGCCTAGTCCGTAATGACCCTGCCTACTAAGCAGGAGGTCCCGGGTTCAAATCCTGGTAAGGGCATTTATGTGTGTGTTTATCGTTCATGAGTTATGGACGATTCTTATTGTATGTAAAGTATTTATCTATAAGGTATATCGTCGACTAGGTAGTACCCACAACACAAGCCTTATTGAGCGTACTGTGGGAATAGTGGGTCGGTTTGTATAAGATTGTCCTATAATATTTATTTATTTATTTTAAGCTCTCCAAAACATGTCGCGCGAGTGACTAAAAATGCGCAAGTTAAACCGTAAAATCAATTTAATGTTAGTATGACTCACGAGTCTCACGGCTGTTTTTAACTCCAATTGTGATGTTTACAACCTATATTTAGTTACCATGATCGTTACGTCAGTTGAGGCGTATTTATCGCTCCATTGCTCCCGTTTATCGTAGTACGTAATGGTGTGTGCCGACATGGTGAGTAGGTTTCGCGGGGAGAGGTGGGTTATGAATGGGGAGAGAAGGTTTGAGAGGGGGGTGAGAAGGGATTTTAAGGCTACTGCTACAAAAATAATGTATTCCAATTTAAAATGGAGCTATAGTAATACGCATAATAAAAAAAAAGGTCCAACAATCTTCCAAAATCACCTTTGTATGAAAACCCCTCTCACCCCAAATACGAGGCACTACGGGGTGAGGTGGGTTTTCCTCTTTATCGTCAAAGTTATGAAATGGACCTACCCAAAATAAAATAAAAACTAAAATACAAACGCCCGGAACACTTATTATATACACCATTCAGTTTTCATATGTAAAAATAAAATGTTATCGAGGTTTGATTTTCAGTTTTGACCCTACTCACCCCATTTTACGGTATCTTGTAACGTGCGGACATATGGGGAAGGGGGGATAATCCGCGCACTTGACCAGCTTAATTACCCACTAATTTCACGCGGTCGATTTTATTTGCAATCGCAGCCAGCAATAAAGAAGCAAGGTATTTATTAATAATTTTGGACGATAATCGAGGTAATTATTCAGAAGGGTAATTATATGAGGATAGTAACTAATACTTTAAAAAAATGATCGTGGACGTGGACGATTAGTCATCTACTTCCGCGGCACGTTTTACTCTTAAAATAAAGCCGGAAATCCAATATTGTATGCAGTATTAAACAGTACCTAATGGTGTATGTTTATTGCTAATAATGTATAAATATCTGCGAGATCGGAAAACATATAAAATCTTTAAAAATGGCGTTTTCCCAGTGATAATACCTATCAAGATCGATTTTTCACCCCAGAAAACCCTCAATACCCCCAAATACCAAATTTCATCAAAATCGTTAGAGCCGTTTCCGAGATCCCCGAAATATATATATAAATAAATAAATAAACAAGAATTGCTCGTATAAAATCTTGTTTAGATGCCTATAATGTATAAGTAGTCTTGTTTATGTTATCTACCTCTTTGTCAAAAACCCTAGAGGCTACCATTTCTCTAATAATATTATTTGTCGGAAATACTCTAATTGTATGCATGTCGTAAATAAATTAAAACTTTTTAACTAAACTTAAACTAAAAAAAGAACGTTAATCTCATTAATACTAGTACGAAACAGTAGTTAATTATTCAGTTAGATTTTTTAGTTTTAGAGATTATTTCGTTTACTTATACAAATTTAGAATCACGCCATTCACGCCTCACCTATTTAAAAAAATAACAATCCGTATTTTCGTGCTTTGAACCAATTCATTAACCTACATTACGTGATAGACTATTTAAAATGTAGGTTTGCAAATTGGTCTATTTTTGATGTCAAAACTGATTAAGTGTGTATTTGCGGCATAATTAACACTTCGTGTGTTACTAGAGCGTAACAATTAGCTGCTGGGCGATGACGAGTGCGTGCTGCTGCAAAATGAGCCTTCACAGCAAAACCCTCAAAATAGGTAAAAGTTTTAGAACTTCATACAAGGGTAATGACTACCAATGATTAATTTGGAGTGTTGACAACAAGAGTTTGCTATTCAGATTGTTAGCAAAGTGAATCCTCAGGGGGCCTAGAAAAGATGACAATTGTTGATAGAAAACGCCTTAAATAATATGTATATGAAAACAATCACGTGACTTTTCGTAGCATCTGTCATCCCAATACATTCTTTCGTTTCGTTTGGCGTTTGTCGATGTACGATTAAATATCATCTTGGCTAAACCTAATAAGTCCCCATATATGTGTATGGCATCGTTGGCAACGCATGTGATCGGACTATAGTCGGAAGCGTTCATAGATAACGGTCTTCGTTTCGCATCAGGTAGGTCAAGGTAGGCCTAATGATGCCACTGTACTGGCGAGTCAGCGCTCTCGACGTAGCGCTGGTAATGTCAAAATACATCGCCGAGCGCTCGGCCATTGTACACGGCCGAGAAAATGGCCGGAATAGCCACTCGTGCCCAAACACCTAACCATCAATTTCACCAAATATTATTTGTAGCATTTATTCTGTCGCATATTTTTTTTACTGCTCCGGAGCCCAGGGACAGCTGTTGTTTCCCTGAGCCATTTATTTTCGAACCTAACTTTCAATAAATATTCAGTCAAACCCAGATCGGACGGTGTATGACTTTGATTTTCTTATGTGAGGAATATGGGCCTATTACTCGGTCGGTGATTAAACTTTCACGATTTAAAGTTTTTAACAAAAAATTTGGATAAGTCAGCCGCTGAGCATTTACCTTAGTAATGGTAATGACCCTGACCCTAGTCAGCACCTAACCACTGGAGTCTCTCCACGGATCGTCGTTTCTATAGTAGAAAAGTTCAGGAACACATAGGTATCAAATAAAAAAAACCAAAATCAGGATGATGGTTTTAGGGTCTCGTCGACATGGAATCCAGTAAATGTAAGCGAAAACGCATATCACCGGTTACCTATAAATCCAAACATTACCAAACAAGACCAAGTGCATCAGGATATCAGAAATCAATCATCAGTTAGTTGTAGTTTTTAATTTTAGTTTTTTTTTCATATATGAATTACTTACTTGTTTACTTATTTAATAAAATTCTAACAAATATATATAACAACATATATACATTTGATAATGGATGCCCCTAAAAACCTTACGATGTGATTGAATTAGAAAATATCGCCCGTAGTGCATCGTTCGACGTCTGCATACAAAACAGCAGAAAGGCAAAATAAAACAATGAGTGGATTTTCCCGTATACATATTTAAAGTCAATGCGAATCATTATTTTGTTATGAAGATGCTATTTGGATAACTACTATATAGTTATTAACATTAACTGTAGGTACAGATACAAATTTCGTACGAAACGACATTTCCTATTTATAATATGGACACTTTCATTATTACCAGAGATAATCGGACTTATTTGAGTCATTGCTGGCAATAATGTGGACATAACTCCAAAATAAATTAAATTATTAATCATTTAATTAATTCCTTACGTGAGGTTTATTTTTGATTCCTAATCAATAAATAACGCAAAGATTTCCTATAATGTAGATTCATTAAAGAAAATATAATCAGTATGTTTTCCTAATTTTTTGTAGGTAGGTACTTACTCATTTTTTATATTCAAAATATACTTAAGTGCTATTTATTGACTAGGGATCAAAATTAAATCTCAGGTAAAAAATTGATTAAAATAATTAAATGAGTAATTATTTAATCAATTTTTGAGTCATGTCCACATTATTGCTAGCAATGACGCAAATCTGTCCGATCTCTGATTATTACTTACAGTTTTTTTTTTATTATAAGAACTTATCGAACTTTTTCGAAACTCTGCGGTAAACACATTATTTTGATCGGAAAATTGAGAGTTACATTAAAAAGTCGTAAACTTTGAATTATGTAGTGTAGGTAATAATTAAAATGAGAACCATTTTTGTGTCCACTTAATGTAATAAATTATTTGAACAAATCTATTAAACAATTGTTTTTTTTAATATATATATTTTTTTCTCTCCATGTATTTTGAAACACAATCCTGTATTGTTCATGACTATGACTATGAAACAACAATAAATTCTGTGTTATAAAATTCATCATTTGGCTAACCCTAACTTGAATCCTAAGTTTCATGCAAATGCTTCATGCTCTTTAGTTCAAGGAACATGATTAATCGTTTTCACCCATGAAATATGAATCAAATATGAATATCAGATTAGAGTAATTAAATTCCAATTAACTACACACGATCGTGTCAGCGTAACACAATAGGTCACGATCAGCTGCGTTACCGAATAATTAATGACTCATAACATACCAGCAGTTATTTTTGTACCGCTTTTAAACTGTCCTAGTGATATATCATTGATTGCCTTTTATGAAGACGTAATTTTTAAATTAGTATTTATAAATAAGTACTATCCAATCGATATAAGTACAATGTTGATGAATGAGCAGCCACTATAAAATCAATAAAGTGCTAAAGTACCTACTAAAATTTAAGTCGCAACTGGACACACGGCGTCTTGTATTCACACCTCTAAAAATAAGTCAACAAAATGACCGTGCAAAAAATTTACAAATAATGCGAACATTGACTGTGTCAAAATAAGAGAGGGGAACGGGCACTTGACAGTAACTCGTACACATTTCAATTGAGAATGCCATGGCCTGGCTCGCGAGACCGTTCTGCCAAGGCCGTAACACGATTCTGCCGTGTCGGATCCTTTAAATAGCTTTTCCTGACTAGGTAAACTATGGCAACTTGTACATGCAGGCTCGACTGTAAATAAATTGCATAACAGAGAAATCGCCGTTTGTTAGAGCTTTCACAAGAAACGCGAGCATTACACGAGTATATTGTTGATGTTACAACTTTAAGCATGTAAGATTGCTTGGCCCATCCATTTGTAAGTAAACGAAGGTAGACCAGACCGCATTCGAAAAGAGGGCATCATGCATCAGTGCAATCGCGAGGAAAACAATATCTGACGTTCATAAAGCTGTTGTGAAAAGTGTCCTTAACATTTACTTCCTTGCAGCAATGTACTTGGTGTCACATTACATTACTTGCTTTAGTTTTGATAGAATGCGAGAATTTTCGACGACAACAGCTTGAAAATCTGGGGGAATGGCAATGCCCCTGCCAAGTCGACCAAATTTATATTTATATCAATTTTCTTGAGCTTTTTCATAAAGCTGGACTTACTCGTAACTTAAGTGAGAAGTAAGTTTGAAGTCGACTATACCTACAATTATTACAATCTTTTGAAAACTAAATATGATACTAGTTCTTACTGGGACATAATGTGCCATTAGACAGACGACATTTAAACTCCCGACCTTTAAGAGCTCGATTAGAATTAAACACTTCACAAATGGCATTTAATAGGTACTAGGTTGGCATTTTATAACAAATCCTGTCCAACTGTAACAGGAAATTACTAAATTGGCACTTGTACTTCAAATAGTCAATCATTTACGCTAACTTTGTCCTAACATGGCAATGGAATTCTAAAGTTGAGTTCTTAAGCACACTTCCAATTCGAGCCACTCAAGGTGCCAGTTTAGCCAACGAACTTCTTATCGGCGAGGTATTCAAATGAATTCTGTAGATAAGGTAAAATCGACTACATTTACTGATAACTCGTAACATGGTATCCAGAAGGCTTTTATATATCTTCTTGCTGTTAGAAATTTATTTAATCATAGTATATTCAAGTGGACAATATTACTAGTCTCGTAGACTTAGTTCAGAACTTGCGATGTAACAAATTCTTAAAAACAATCTGGAATAGAGCCGCCAGATTCAGTGCAAACCAGTCGGACCCAAATGGACCTTAAGCGTGTGTCGGGCTTGTTGGTAAGTTGAGCAATCTGGGGCTGTTGTAATTCGACCGTTTTCGCGATAGCGCTTTGTGCACGCCACGCCATTGGTTTTATGCTACGACAAATTGATATGCCTCAATATACTTAGTCAATATTAAACATTATATTGTCATAAGTTTTAATATAAGGGGATTTTTTTTAATCACTTAATCTTAGGTTTAAAATTCATTGCTTTTCTGTTAACCTGCCTAAACATATACCTACGTTGAATTTTAAGGAGGTAATATGAACTTCCTAATATTACGAAATGCGAAATTATACAAATAAATCACACCTAACTAACTAAACATTGTACTATAACTAAACATTGTACTACTAAATGTAGTTCCGCATTGAGTTTCAAATGTTTCAACATAGCATTTGAATTTTAAATCTCTTAGATATGTGCAGACTTTTCCTTCTTAGGAGTATAGACTCACATAACATAAACATTCAAAGGCAGAAACGTATTCTAAATAGGTGCACAAACAAATAAAAAAAATGGTTTTAATTCGCGTTTAGTAGTAGTAGTAGTAAACTCTATTAGTACATAAACATTAAAAAGTAATATACAATTATAGCTGAGTACCAAGGCGAACTTATTCCTTATTAAAAATAAAGGACAACTTTTTCTATTATCTGTCGATTCGATTACCAACTCCAAGGTTCGGAATCAACTATTCTAACGAACGAACCGGATAGTTAAATCGCCAATATAATAAAATTTATCATGATTATGGACGCAATCACTGGCTAGGAATGCAAACTAGTGTACCTATAATAGTTAGGGTAAATTCCGATTTTGATTTAAGTAGTTCCCATAAAAAAAAAACTTTTGTTTACCTGAAGGACGGGACTGACACCAGGCGGCAAGCTCCGCGGCATCCAGGCGAGCGTGGCGGGCACGCCGGCGCGCAATCGTGGTATACCCAGGTAGATCTTGTCCCATCCGATCTCCAGGCCCGTGGCCACCGTGTTCTCCGGCTGGAACTTCTCTAGCAGCACCGGATCCGGTGGGAAGTCGAACTGCATCACGTTCCACTGGCTCACAACTTCCAGTATAGCGCTGGCTGAGCCCAGCCACGCGCATAGCAGCAACACGTGGTACCCCATATTCTGAAAACAAAAGATTATATAATTTTTTGCGGCATTGACCCAGCCGCACCTCACGACCGACTTTTACTCATAGTTCAAGGACACTTTCGACCGACCACGAGATGCTATAATGCATAGAAGGTAAGTATGTGATAAAAGGTACTTAGGTATTTTTTAATCGGTGGGTAGTTATATTTCCCACGTGACGAGTAAAAAATAACGAGTGCAGCTTTAATATAAGATATTCATGCAAAAATAGTATGCGTGTCATTATTTTTGTACATTGTAGTGAGCTAATAAATAATAAAACAAATTGAATCAAATTAATTTGAGATAAATAAATATAAAAAGTTTAACTGTCAGACCAACATTTTATACTTAAATGTGCAAATGCTTAATATTACAATTAACTAGCAATTTTAATTAGTTGAGTATATAGGTATAGAATTATGTTACCATGGCTATACCTACGGAGGCTACGAAGCGTTAGACCGGACAAATAAAAACATATAAGCGTACTTACGAGTATTTAGCATTGAAGAGATTTTGATTAATTACTATATTACAAACTTTTATAATGTTGTAGCTTACGTAAAACTATTGTGTAGATAGGCGTAACTAACAATCCTAAAACTTGATTATTAATTTTCGTTTTCTAATGATCAATCATATGGCAGTGTTCCAAAATATGTCGTACGCACCAACGTGGTTGGTGGTTACATAAGTGAAGCAAACCAGTTCTTCATTATTATATCACAGGCCTCATGTTTGTAGGTTAACATTGCAGCTCTACAAAAGTTAGAAACCGGAAGTGCGTTCAAAATGAATATCAAAATGAGCACGACGAAGACACAGATCTCATTAAGTCATTAGATTAATCTTATTACGGTAATAGATCGCAAACTAATTTAGAAGGCCTTAGTAGTAGTTGCCGATGCTGGACCGTTTGCCAAAATTGTAGATTAAATTAAATGACTGGAATGGTATAAATACTACATATGATTATACTTATCTATGTAACGCTACAAAAAAAGGAAGTAACTCAACCTCCTTTTTTAATCAATAAAAAAACCGGCCAAGTGCGAGTTGGACTCGCGTTCCAAGGGTTCCATACATTAAGTCCGACTCGCGCTTGACTGCACATTTCTAATAGGTTTTCCTGTCATCTATAGGTAAAGAACTATTTTGTGTATTTTTTTTTCAAAATTTTAAACCCGTACGTATTTTAAAAGTATAAAAAATATATATTTGAAATTTTCAAAATGAGCACTTTCATTTGATATATAACACGATATAGTTTGAAAAACTTTATTTTTTAACTTTCTCATTTACCCCCTAAAAGTGGCCCCCATATTTAAAATAAATTTGTTTACGTTACATGTCCATCTCAGGGATACTAATTTACATATGTGTACTAAATTTTAATAGTCTGTGACAGACGGACAGACAAACACATGAGTGATCCTATAAGGGTTCCGTTTTTTCCTTTTGAGGTACGGAACCCTAAAAATATCGATTTTGTGTGGAACCAATTTTAACATCTTAGTTTTAGCGACAAAACTTTCTGCAATTCTGACTTTTTGCAATTCTTGTAAACTTAATCTCCAAACCAAGCATGCACTTAATAAGTATGCAAATATACAGTGTGTGGCCTATAACGCGGGCGAAAAATTAAAACGTAGATTCTACTCCTCAAACTAGACAATGTTTGTTCAGCGACTTTTAAAAATAACTTGTGGTTTGTATTTTAAAACACTTTAAAATTTAATCGAACACGCAATGTACTGTATAATTAATAATTATGTAGGTATTACATTTTGGCCATCACCTGGTCTCGCCTTTTACTATTATTACATTGCTATATAATTCTGGTGTCAAAATTGCCTGGTATAACTACCAGCGTACCTACACGTGTTGCTTATTCTCATTAATAAATTCAATAAAGTGCTAACACATAATTTACATCTGAGACTTAATTGTGACTACTGACACACTTTACGTCTGTAAGCATATATCACGTTTTCGAATATGCGTAATAAATATCGCGAGATTTTTACGACATTGTTTGAGAGTTCGTAAATATATTTTAATTACCTAATTCCTATAAATATATGTTGTCATATCAGAAGGAAAGGCTGGCAAGGTGACAATCGTTAGTAACGCTAATCGAAAAGTCGGAACGTCAGATGCGAACGAAAAGTCACGTATTGTTTTTTTTTAATTGCCGTTAACGATTAATGAATTTCCAGACTTTTACGACTGGTTGGTATATAGTTTGGAAGTTTAAGTTTTTTAAAGGTCACCATAGTAATTGCGGCCACAAATACAGTCAGCAATTAACTCTTTATTAGTAGGTATGCTTTAAACTTTATAGCACTGGAACGAATAAGCTACCTAAACTATATGATGATTTCCTGTGTGACAACCTAAGCACAAATAAATTAGATTCAACTCAACACGACATACTGCCGTATTCGAACTTCAAGATATTCACAAGAGACGACATGTACTAGATCCATTCTAGATACGTTATATTAGATTTCAACTAGTTCTCTTGTGCAGCGCAATTCGAGCAACCAATGTCACTTTTACGTTAGATTAGAGTTAGACATCTTCATATCTATTAGATGTGAATTGGATCTCTAAGTCATACCCTGTGGAAATCGTTCAAGAGTATCTCCAGAATCGCGCAAATGTCAAATTTGACAAGTTAGATTTTAAACATATCGTTATCGTATCTTGGTGATGTCTAAAAGATATCTAATAGATGTCTATTTCAAAATCCGAATCGGGCCCATAGTCTTGCTCATTCATAGGATCTTTTTAAAGCCGTTATTGTGCCGAACAGAGAGCATTAAGTATCTAAGTAGGTACAAGAAAGAATAGGCAATTTGTCTGTCGACAGTGACAACTCCAACCAGCCCTAGTAGCACGGTCGCATTTTTATCATTTATCACCATGCCTGTCACGTTCTAACAAGTATGTAAGTGCGAAAGTGACGGGCATAGTGATAGTCGATAAAAATGGAACCGTGCTGAGCCCGCAGGTTGACGTCAGGTTAAGCAAGCCTGTACCTGTATTCAAAGAGCACAGAACCATACAACGGTTATATTCAGTCATATTATATTATTTTATCGCCTTTCGAAACACAGCGGCTGAGTTGGATATTTAACTATCAATTATAATAAGACTGAATGAATTATAGTTTATGAATACATTTACAGTTAAAGTAAACAACATAACTAAATTTATAAACTAGGTACAATTCAGAATTCAACGATCTCTTACCCTTATCCACCACCATCTTATTTTACCTATCTGTTTTTTACAGTGGGGCAATGCGGCTAGCCTTCTACACACAGTGTAGGTACACCCTACCGAGCATCTGCGACTTAGGGCCAATGTGGTACCTATCAATATTGTTTTACTAGAGAGTAATAACATGTATTGTATGTTATAACCAGTGATCGTTAATTTTCCAGCAATTTTGGTGCAGCATAGTAAAAATAAAGGATTTTCTTCATTTTTTTTCTAGGGAGAGGATTGGTTAAGGTTAATATTACTGTTATTAACCCTAATTATCTATTTCACCTAGAGTAGGGCATACAGATTCTTTTAACCAACACTGCACTGCACTGCACTGTAACAATGCTGCACCAAAATTGTTGGAAAATTAACGATCACTGGTTATAACCACAAGACAATATAAATACAACAAGAGTCAATAATTGTGGGTTGATGCTAATTACAGTAATTACATATTAACTGAAAGCGTCGCCGCGGGTGCCAACTACAAATTGCAAAATGCCGATATTTGCAATTTGAGGGCCACCCACTTTCTGGCCCTCGGGGGAAATTCAATCAAATTATTTAAAAAAACTAGATAATTATGTGTTTGATGGAACCGGGAAAAAAGTTTTAAGTATTTAATAGAATCGTCCAAACTAACTCCGCACAGATTTTGCAGTGACTGAGTGTGGAGTGATACCATAAACATCCAATTCCTGTGACCATACCACGTTTATACTCGTACAGTGTGGCTACCACCACCAGGCGGTCTAGCATGAGTTGCGTTCTCGCACGCGACTCCATACATCTGGCGCGATCAAGTATGGACTCGCGCGCGAGAACGCAAGTTGTGCTAGACCTACAGTGTGGCAATTTGGCACTGACATAAACGCCATTGAGAACGTAATTTACTTTATATGCATCTCGCTCGTACTCGCATATTAGTGCGAGGGAGCTGTATAGAAAGTAAATTACGTTCTCGATAGCGTACCTATATGTCAGTTTTGACACTGTCAGTGGCTCATGGTACGGGCTTGATGAATAAATAAATACTTACTTCGCCCATTGTACTACCAAGATTAAGGAACAAATATACCTAGCTATTACCAATATTATTCTCATAGTCAAAATACTTGGAGGATATAATCAAACGGAGACGCCATGTCTGTAATTTTCTGTACAAAACAGTCTGCCGATTTTTGCGGGGGAGGGGAACGTCAAATGTATGCGTAACGTAAAAATAGCGATGTCAGATAAACGTCAGTCCATACATTGTGTATGACCGTTGGCCGCCTATTTTCGACAGAGGGGAAAGCCTGTAATGGCTACTCCGTTTAGTTGTATCCTCCAAGTCAAAATATGATTATGCATGTAGAAAGTACGCTATATAAAGTATATAATCGTGTAAAGATATCTAATAGGCATAAATATTTTTTACGATGCGAATTGGCCGGTATTTATAAACCTTATATAATAAACATAAAGACTACCTACTTTAAACGAGTATGTGTGAAAAACGAATAATTTTCCCACGTACTCGCGTTACGTTTTGGGATTTGGGATCGCATGTGTACACGATTATATAATGTTAATGTCTCATAATATTGATTAAGACGTGTTACGACATATCCGCGATTGCAAAGAAAACTTTTAGATAGCGTTTAACATTTGTTTGCTCAGAATGTAAAAAGAGTTTTTGACAAAAAAAGTTTCAAATTATACCTAATTACAAGAATAAATAGGTACTGTTGACATGAGCTATATCAGCCTTCGTAACTAGTAAAACTGCCCAGGTATTATACTCGTAAATATCATTTCCGCATTTGCCTTTCGCTTACTACATTCCATAAACTTGCAAATCCACGATAACTATAAACAACTACCAATATACCACAATTGAAGCATACCAAATTAAATGACAGGCACTAAAATGGAAATCTAATATATATATATGTGTGGTATGAGAATCCACTAGTGCAGTACACTTTGAAATATTAAATTGTCTTTGACAACCCACTTAATAAACCGTGGGTAATGTCAACTCATATCAGATAACGTCACGTTTTGCAGAATCCCAGCATTCCGCGAATCCGCGTAGGTACCTACGTAGAACTAGGGCACGCATTTCAATTCGTTATTGTTTACAACTATTTACATAATAACGTCTTGTGGAATCACACGCAACGAGCAAGGTCGTAAAGAGAGAAACTGGTCGCGTACGAGGACCTTTTTATGCAACGTGCGTGCGCGCACGATGAGACGATAAAAACGTCTTCCTTGCAAATCATAATAATCTTCATTTATGGTAATAAGATTGATTTAATTGCCCATTATTACTTAATAACGAAATGTTAAACACAGTTACACATGTTATTATTACCCAGTTTTATTAGGTTAAGGCAGTTTTTTTAGACCCGAGTGCTCATTTTTTAAAATGAATAAACTTATCATCTCTATTGAAGCTGAAAATGAAGTAAAAAACAGCAATCACATATATCTATTAAGAACCTTTGGTCTCCCGAGCAATAAATATGCATATTTATTTTTAAAAAGCTTTTCTGGGTATAATACATACGTAGATTAGATACTTATAACTTTTGGAGACAAAATTAATATTTTAGGAACAATATCTTACACAGATCGACCTATAGGTACTAAGCTAGGTAAACATATAAATACATACTTATAATTATAGTACATAATAGATAACAACCATAACTCGGGAAGTAATATTCGTGATGAACACACATAAATAAATGAAAAATAAATGCCCTTACCAGGATTCAAACCCGGGACCTCCTGCTTTGTTAAGCAGGGTCACCATCTTATATTTTTAACTTGAAACCGTTTAACCTTGAGTATCATTATGCGTTAATAATTAATTTGGCAGTACCCATAATAAGCTTGCGAAAATAACTGTAACAGTCACAACAAGGTTAAATTAATATCTACCTAAATTGGCCTTGTCGCCGATATGAAACAATAGCACAATATATATCACCATAGACGACTCTGCTAGTTATGTTTGACACTGATTGCTTAAGAATAAGTTGTATAGAATGACAAGCTAACACCTTCAGCACTATCGATCATAATTTGTGCCATATATTTATGTATGTACTTCATCACAATTGACAGAGCACATTTGTTTACAGGCTCATTAACTGTCGTTACATAGGTTTAATGTCTACTTATATTATTATTTATTTTACACTGAAATTACGAACGCTGGCTCTAATGGATTCTACCACGCTTCAATTAAACATCATGTAAGTATATACAATGATGTTTAATTAAAGCGTATATATATATGACTGTGTTGGACCAACGTTGTCTTAAATAAACGGATTTATTATGATTATATGCTCAGTCTTGAACCTTTATCCGCATAAAGGGATATACTTAATCATTTATATTTATATATCTAATCTAATCTAATCGTTCTGCTAAAAAGCTACCGTTACCAAGCTACCTTTAGGTAGCGGAAATGATTACGTACTGTAATTTAGGCTAGATTCACTGTCACTACAACCAAAAAATAAAACCGGGTAATTAATACCGTAAAATGGGGTGAGTAGGGTCAAAATTGAAATTCAAACCTCGCTAACATTTTATTTTTACATATGAAAACTGAATTTTATTTTGGGTAGTTCCATTTCATAGCTTTGACGATAAAGAGGAAAACCCACCTCACTCCGTAGTTCCTCGTATTTGGGGTGAGAGGGGTTTTCATACAAAGGTGATTTTGGGAAGATTGTTGGATCGATTTTTTTTTATTATGCGTATTACTATAGCTCCATTTTAAATTGGAATACATTATTTTTGTAGCAGTAGCCTCAAAATCCCTTCTCACCCCCCTCTCAAACCTTCTCTCCCCATTCATAACCCACCTCTCCCCGTACTCACCCCGTTTTACGGTACTATTAGTTCTAAGGTGTTGTAAGAGCATTCAAATGCAGAATATCTTTGGTGGATTTATAGCTTCCGTATGGTCCGGTTGGTAACAACAACGGAAACACGTTACGGTAACCTCATCAAATCAACACAAGCTGGTATTAGCTTGTCGATGAAACCGAAAGTTAACGGCAATTACGCGTGCATGGCAAAATGCGGGTCGCACGGTCGCAAGATGTTACCACGATGTGATGCTGATCGTTAAGGCATGCGTAAGTTTTGTTAGTAGTAGTGGAAAAATACAGGGATATAATATAAAGTGAATCTGCTTTGTTTGCAAAAACATTTGAAATTCAATGCGTTACATTTTGAGCATTCTTTTTATTTTTGATTAAAGTTTTTTCCCCAATATTCAAAGGACTGAAACCTGGTGGTGGTGAAAAGCGCTGGTGGCCTAGCGGTAAGAGCGTGCGACTTGCAATCCGGAGGTCGCGGGTTCGAACCCCGGCTCGTACAAATGAGTTTTTCGGAACTTATGTACGAAATATCATTTGATATTTACCAGTCGGTTTTCGGTGAAGGAAAACATCGCGAGGAAACCGGACTAATCCCAATACGGGCCTAGTTTACCCTCTGGGTTGGAAGGTCAGATGGCAGTCGCTTTCGTAAAAACTAGTGCCCACGCCAATTCCTGGGATTAGTTGCCAAGCGGACCCCAGGCTCCCATGAGCCGTGGCAAAATGCCGGGACAACGCGAGGAAGATGATTCAAAGAACTGAAACCCACAATCAATTTGTAATTTTTTTTAATTCATTTAGGTTATTTTTGTGCCAAATAAATACCATTTCTATTACTCTCTATGCCAGGCAAAATCTTGTTTTTTCCATAAGTAGGTAATCATTCTAATCAATATTGATGATTTTGTTACCTAAACCTTGTACGTGTATGACCAAATAATGCATAATTCATGTACCTATGTCTATACTTAATACTCAGAAAATATAATTCTGTGTTAATACTATGCCGTAGTTTCCTTAGGTACGCAACCCTGTAGGACTTTAGTCTGTATAATATTATCTTGCACCTTTTCGATTATAATAGTTCGTGAAAGGGCATTCATCTGTGATAACCTGACCTTTACATTTTTAAAAGTTGTTTTGTCCAGATATTCGGTTGCATAAAAATAAAACAACGCACGGCGAAGGTCATCAACTTCTTATCATACAAACAAAAGCTTAACTGATAACCTCAATATATTAAGATCGTTATAAACAGACATCGGAATCCATGGGGCAAATTTTCTTGACAGGTAGGGACTTCCTATATCGACAAACACAATTATCGATGCTCGTTCTATGTACTAGTGATTGCCCCCAATATTGTGTGTCTTTTGTAACTATTGTTTTGAAGACAAGTATGAAATTCACACATAGCATATTTTAAATAATCGCTAGGTTATATAAAGGTAGGGCGTAATACTTATTGCACTATGAAATAATCAATATTATCTCAACCTCTTTATTGATTGATTATAAATAAAAGCGAATTTAGTTATTATTTTATTTGATTTTTACACTTTTAATAAAAACATATGTTAAGCAAACCATTGAGTGATCACTAGTATATAGAACGAGCATCGATAATTGAGTTTATCGATATAGGAAGTCCCTACCTGTCAAGTAAATTTGCCACACGGATTCCGATGTCTGGTTATAAAGAACTGTTGTATTCAGAACTAGTATTAGAACAATCTTATATGTATAACTACTTAGTTGAATAAAAAAATAAATCAAAATATTGAAAAAAAAATTAAGAACAAACCCAGAATAAGCATCCTATTTTTTTCGAGTTTGCAAGCTATTTGCAAATCGTTTCAATCTATGTCATTTTAGTGTTTTGGCATTAGCCACCTTGGAGGATACAACTAAACGGAGTAGCCATTAACAGGCTTTCCCCTCTGTCGAAAATAGGCGGCCAACGGTCATACACAATGTATGGACTGACGTTTATCTGACATGGCTATTTTTACGTTACGCATACATTTGACGTTCCCCTCCCCCGCAAAAATCGGCAGACTGTTTTGTACAGAAAATTACAGACATGGCGTCTCCGTTTGATTATATCCTCCAAGTTAGCCACAATTATGTAACGTCCCTAAAGTCTATTTTTTTATTCGGTAGACTGAAATGACAGTTCATAGTATGAACATAAAATGTCATTTCATACTATGAAATGTCATTTTAGTCTACCGAATAAAAAAATAGACTTTAGTAGTAGTATTTTAACGAAACCTTAAATTCTCTCGTACTACAGTATCACATCAGTCAGTCACGCGAACTTTTTATGCTCTTAACACTTCGTGAATAATATGCCATTCTATTTCGAACTAATATATTATTCCGTATATTAAATATATCAAAATTTGAGTTTAGCCACAGAATAAATAATAGTACTAAGTACAGAAGACTCACTCTCTAACAAAACGCGTCTGTTACGATCAGCACAGATATGGCCGCTAGGTGGCGACAGCGCCACGCGCGGCTTATGGCTTTCCCCAAAATTGGTGTGGAACGGATGTACTTTTAGCTACCTGTAGCAAAGTGATGAAATCGCGGAGTGAGACACGCCTGGTTTAGCTTAGAATTCCCCGTAACGGCCATAACACACTCGTCATATAAAAGACTTCAACGCGCAACAAGTGGAAATGCAAAAATAGTCACCACTTAGTACTTGCAGTTAACCATAGCTTTATAATATGTAAACACACCCGTTATTAGTCGCGGCACGGCACGGTAATGGTGGTAACGTAACATGTACTTTAGATTCGATCTTACTACTCATTTGTTGATGTGATAAGGGAACGCACCACAGAACAAGTTAGAATAGCGATGCGAGCAAGGTACGTGTCGCCGCCGGTTTTGAGCAAACGCTCGCATGCTACTCGCCCGCGCTGACCGAAAAAAGAAGTAAACATGCCTTTTGCGCCACAATAACGTTCAGATTAAGAAGCCAGACATCAAATCTGTCTAAGGGAGGCGTATCCATTCACCACGCACACAAGTTTTTACTACCGTTGCGCGAGTGTTAGTAAACGTGGAGAGGAACGAGCGGCGACACCGGTTCCGATACTAACTGCGCGCGATAGCCATTCTAACCTCTTTAAAATAAAATAAAAAAATAAAAATAAATTGATTTTATTTCAGGCAAGCACCCATATAAAAAACACACAAAACGAAATACAAAAATACAAAAATTACCGGTAAAAAGACAAAAAATGTAAAAAGTAAAATTACAATTTAGAATAGAACTTAAAACTACTTCCGGTTCGCATCTTGGTGCAGAGACAGCCAAAACCTACAAATTGGATTGTGCAAATCCTCACTAATCATGGCAAGGATACAGTTATCAGAGCTGCGCAGCCTACTCCAAAAGGACGCCACTCTAGACCGAATTACGGCAAAGAAATCGGGGACACGAGCCTCCGCAAACATACTCGATGCACTACACCACCTTGGCAACTTCATCAGGATTCTGAAGGCATCGTTATATTGAACCCTTAGGGTGTTAATTGCTTTCCTGGTGAAGTTGGTCCAAAGTTGCCCTGTGTAGAAGCTTTGACAGTATGCTCTAAAAAGCGTCACTTTGACCTCGTCGGAGCATCTGCCAAACTTGCGCGCGAGCATGTTGCACCTCACTGATAGGGCTCTTCTTTCACGCTCGATGTCTTTGTCGTCCTTCAGGTTTTCGGTTAGTATATGTCCGAGGTATTTAAACTGCTGCACCCTTCGAACAGGTAACCCGTTTAAAAATACATCAAGTATCCTCTCCGGACCCTTTCCTGCCCTAAATATAAGGTATTCAGTTTTATCGCAATTATACTTCATTCCGTGAGAAATCGCATATTTCTCACAGAACTGAAGCAACCTCCTGAGGCCCTCAGCCGAGGGGCTGAGGAGCACCATGTCATCCGCATAGCTCAAACTATTAACGCAGATGCCACCTACGTGACATCCGACTCTGGTGCTCCTCAACCCCACAATCAGGTCATTCACGTAGAGGTTGAAAAGGTCCGGAGAGGTTATTCCCCCCTGGCGAACACCGCATTCTAACCTATACTCGTTAGAAGTCGTTTCGCCCCATTTTACGTAGTTCGTTTGGTTCTCGTACCAGTATCTCAACAGATTTGTGACCTCTGTAGGAACTGTAGTGTTCCTTAGTTTACTCCACAGTAAATCATAATTTACCAAGTCGAAAGCCTTACTAAGGTCGAGAAAACATGCATACACTGATCTTTAATATGTTCTGTGGAACGCACGCCCTACTTAAAGCGGTAACAAGAAACGATCTACCTATCTTTGTATCTTGATCTATATCGAATTTTTAGCGACATGTTCTACAATCATACTACAATCATTTGTAAGATCTTGCTTGAGTTGTCTAGTTGTAGATTATAATTATAGTAGTAGTAGGATGCTAAAGCTACCATTTTTGGGTTGAAATCCCGATGCTTAAAGTCAAATGTATAAGTATGATGATATGATATGTATGTAAGGATATTTATACATAGGTATCTATGGTAATGTTTCTATATGTATAAAACATGTCACACATAAGTAGGTTTTGTATCAAGTACCTTCACATAACAAGCCTTATTTAGGTTGCTGTGTGATTTGCTCTTTTTGCGTGCTTACAAGATTGTTAGATTGTTACCCTAATATCTCAATATTATTTAACAACTTGTCCATGTGGAATTCTCGAATGTGTAGACATATCGATTTAATTAAAGTAAAAACAAATATTATAGGAAACTTCGTGAGGAAACCGGACTAATTCTAACACGGGCTTAGTTTACCCTCTGGGTTGGAAGGTCAGATGGCAGTCGCTTTCGTAAAAACTAGTGTCCACGCCAATTATTGGGATTAGTTGCCAAGCGGACCCCAGGCTCCCATGAGCCGTGGCAGAATGCCGGGACAACGCGAGGAAGATGATGATGATAAACAAATATTATAGGATTTTTTTTACACAGATCTATCTAGTACCACAATAAGCTCAATTAGGCTCGGGTTGTGGAGGACCAACATATCAAATAAACATACCTACTCATCAATCACAGATTTTTAAAGTTCGAAATTCGCTCGAATTTGATACAGTTCTCGGTTCAACTGTGTGACTCTGTAATTAGCTTCTCACACTCCGCAAGTCACACCTACCAACACTTACACGACCTAACTCATAATTATCCCTTGTTAAATTCAATAGCCCTATGCAACAGACATTATCGTGGTATGCGATGTAGTAAGAAATAGGCAAGTTTTGGAAACAACGGGCCAAGAACAATAGGCGATTTTATGCATGAGAATTGTTAACGACAACAAGTCCTAAGTATCTTTTAGTATCTCTATAAGGTATTTATTAAGTATACACATTATACACAAGTCTTCTAACTTTAACTGAGATGATGAACGCTAAAGGTTATGCGCTGAAAGAGCGTTTTTTTGTTTTTTTTTTATTCGAGTTGTATTTAATTAAGAAGCATTAACTTGGTTTTATGTAATTTTGACGTATCCACCTTTTTTTTCGTAGTTTTTATTATTAGTTGATGACCCAAAAACAGTACCTAATTATTATTGTTTGAAGTGGGTAGAGCGTCAGCGTCGCGTCGGTGTAAAAGAAAAAGCTGCTTAATGCGTCACTGATAGAGATATTCTGGTTATATATATACACCTGGCATTGATTTATCGATTCAAAACTTGAGATATTCTGGTTATATATATACACCTGGCATTGATTTATCGATTCAAAACTTAATTAAGTATATTGCCTAACTTTGTGACCTGGCGGCCTAGCCAAGGCGACGATCGCCATCGAATCGCTTTGTGTCTGTCTATCACTCTTCCATATTAGTGCGAAAGTGACAGTTACGTTTCGATCGCTACGGAGCATTGACATATATATCTCAGGACTAGCCTTACGGGCAATAAGAATGGAGCATGAATGGGGCCAGTACAGCGGTGTGAAAACGCTGCAACGCGATTGGTTGATGCGTTCGCATCACGTGCGCGCGGCCGCGCGATTGGTCGCAACTAGTTGCGTTAGACTACACGATTGGCTCGAATTCGTGAGTGACACCGCTGAACTAGTACCATTTTTAGTGCACGTAAGGCCAGTCCTGCGATATATATCAATGCTACGGAGCGTAAGCGATTGTCACGTTGGCTACGCAGCCTGAGGGCTTACCGCGAACCACGTTCGACGTGTTGCCTCCCTGTCACACTTACGTACGAATTTACAAGTGCGACAGAGAGCCAACACGTCGAACGTGGTTCGCGGTAGGCCCTCTGATCTCCGAACGCTAATGAGAGTAATGATGCATCACGACCGAGTACGACACTGGAACGAGCAGTCAATATAGTGTTTCAAACATGCCGTTGACACTGTACACTTGACGTACATTGAGATTCATGAATAACTGTCGCGCTAGGGACCGATTTTCTGATGGGCGTTTTTTTTTTGTTGTCCCAAACACTTTTTTTTTTAAATTTGGGATTTTTTATGTTATTTCTACTCAGAATCACGAGCTCTTTCTATCCTAATAGGAGAAAAAAAGTGTCCTAAGGTTTTTATTTCCATTCCGTCACCATTTTTCATAGACTTTGTATGGTGGTCGCGTAATGGAAAGATCGAAAAATTTACGGAAATATTGGGACACTTTTTTTCTCCTATTATGATAGAAAGAGCTCGTGATTCTGAGTAGAAATACCATTAAAAATCCCAAATTTGAAAAAAAAGTGTTTGGGACAACAAAAAAAAACGCCCAATAATGGATAGCCTGCTAACCACCAACAGGGCATCTTAGGCTTCCAGAAAACGCACTTATAGTAAAAGTGTCATGATTTTTGAGATAATCGAACTTTTATGTCTTTTTTAATAGCTAATAGCACCTACTTGACTTCAATCGCCTAGCTATTAAAAAAGACAGTAACGTTCGATTATCTCGAGAACCATGACATTTTTACTAGACCTATAAGTGCATTTTCTGAACCAGCTAAAGGGTAACATTCCATTTCTGACCGCAGCTGCACTACTGGTACTGAACGCGTCGCTGTTACTGTCAATTTCCATAGTAAAATGAACAGTAGTGCAGCTGCAGTTGGAAATGGACTGTCACCTTAAGGTTTCCTGTTGGTAGTTAGAAGCTAGGTTATCCATTAATTGTATAAGTAGCTATCCGCGAAATATGACGTATGAAATATGACTGCATCTCTCCTGTATAATCTTTAGTAACTTGCTCTCTCTGAATTCAGTGTTGTACGAGTATTGTGGCAGCATATTAGTAAACTTAATAGCGAGTAAAGCCATCAGACAATGCACTATTGTTTACGATGGTGCGATCAGTATTCTCCAATTAGCAATAATTCAATGTTTACTAACAAAGCCAGTCAGAACTGAAGGAATTTATGTGATTAGACTATAACAAAAACAATGGATTTATAAAGGTAAACCAAATCTAAAACCTTTTAGTCGATATGTTCATGCACTGATAACTTATGTTAAGGTTAATTTTCTATGCTCGCGCGTGGTACCACGTGGTCCAACGTGGTAACGCGGCAAGTGTGATGGGCACCTTTGCACTCGGTGCAGCTCGCGGAGGTCTTTTTGAATAGTTTATTGGTTAATTTAGATACTTTTGAGTATTTTTTTAAGGATTGTATGTACCTTTTATCATCATCTTCCTCGCGTTGTCCGCGCATTTTGCCACGGCTCATGGGAGCCTGGGGTCCGCTTGGCAACTAATCCCAGTAATTGACGTGGGCACTAGTTTTTATGAAAGCGACTGTCATCTGATCTTCCAACCCAGAGGGTAAACTAGGTCCGTATTGGGATTAGTCCGGTTTCCTCACGATGTTTTCCTTTACCGAAAAGCGACTGGTAAATATCAAATGATATTTCGTACATAAGTTCCGAAAAACTCATTGGTACGAGCCGGGGTTCGAACCGCGACCTCCGTATTGCAAGTCGCACGCTCTTACCGCTAGGCCGCCAGCGCTTAAGACGATTGGAAGGCCCAATGCCCTTGAGCGTCAGGGCGGAGCTAAGCGCTCTGTACCCGCACCACCCGCTTACCCCGCTCGCTGCGATCGTACGTGAATTTTGTATCGCTGCACCGCCACGAGGTTCAAAGAATAAGATACAGCCCAGAGGCGTGCAGTTGGCGCTATACTCGTATACCTTTTGTTTGCAGCCGTGCGATTGCCAAGTCATTATATGTATTACAAATTAAAGATATATATTTGATACAGTTTTAACACCCCCTGGCACTGATTAAAATAACCGACTTGGTTTCACATTACATCTCAAAACTTTTTTGTAGTAGAAGCGTTGCGAGACTTGCACCTTTTTACATGTAATGTTTTTGATGGGATCTCATCTCTTTTTGTAGACAGTCCTTCTTTTCGGGTACTCATACTATGTATACACATATCATAAAGAAACACATCTTCATTCATACTCACATCGTACATCGTAGTGTACCTTTACTTTACTACCTACTATTTGTAGGAACTGCAACAGTAACTTTGTAATAGCAAATATTTATATGGGATTACAAACTTACTTATGCAGTTCTTAGATCTTTAAAACGTGACTGATATTGCAATATTTTTAGGTTTTAAAATTAAATTTAAAAACTACTTATATTTAAAATTTGAAGCTTGTGGATATACTAGAAGTACCTTAGAATTATGATGATCGTAGGTGAGTGAGTGAGTGAGTGAGTGTGTCAGTGTCGAAAATAAGGAACTTTGACGTACAATAATTCTTAAACTACTAGTTCAAGTTGAATGTTTTTTAAGAATATATCTTAAGCATGTTTAGCCCTATATATTACTGAAAATTCAGGGTTTTAGCTTCAGCCAGCACAAAATTACAGGACGTCGAAAATGGCCTGAATCGCTTCGAGAAAAGGATGGTACGGCCAGATTTTTGCTCGACTTGGCGGGGGCACTGCCGTGCTCCCAGATTTACTTAATAAACTAACATCATTTTAATGGGTAACAATCCTAAAAATGAAATGGTTTCTGAATCAAACTATATAGTATATACCTACAACATAAACTGCCAATGTTGATCAATTTTTTTTAGAAATTGAACTTTATTAATAACGTTAAATTTTAATGGCAATATGTCGGCGCATGTTCGAAAACATTTTTTATATATTTCAAATGAAGCTTTCTCAAACATAAGTGGAAATATTATCATTACGTTCGTAATAATAGGCTGCGAAACACCGTGTTGCGCGCGCTAAAGCGCGTCACAACCAAATCAACATTCTGCAGTTATTTAATCTTTGGTCACAATAACTCCAATTTTATTGCACCTCGGCTCAGAACAAGCATGCAGAATACAAGGAAGGCACGGAGCGACGAGCGACACAGCCTCCTCGTCTCAAAGCTAGCACACGACTGCCGGCCACGCCTTTTTCGAGCTACATACGCACAAAATGTTGAAAAATATTCGATTTCTTAAAAAAAAAATATTTATTAACATTATTCTACGTTGCATTTGTAGTATCTGTTAAAACAATTATTCTAGTTTAAAAATAACTTTAATCGAATAAACCGTTTACTAGAAATAGGCAAAGTTAGTCGCAAAACGGCCTGTCGTAATGTTCCTTTTTTGGAAAAACTATAAGTCATAGGGAATAAGTCAAACGTTGGAAATGTTGTACATAAAACGTAAAATCATATATTTTCATATTTTTTTGTTGAACCGTTAAGAAGATATAGACTCTAGAATGTTAGAGTTTTCGGCCAAAAACGGCGTCTAGCGCCTTAAAGATGTAAAAATAAAGCCTTCATTTTCTATGATAAGAAACATTCCATCTTAAAGAAAATAATATGCCTAAAAAGTAAGTCCTGGCAAGTAGGTTTAGTACTAAACCTACTTGCTCGGACTTACTTTGCAGCCTCCCGGCCGTAGTGAAGCCATTTAAACTAGGTACCTTATTAGGCCATAAGTATGGTACTGTGACAAAAGTACCAATAAAATGCAGTATCACTCTATCATTAGATAAGTCGATATAATAACCTTAGATGAAGATAGTCATGTTTTAGCTTATTTAGCCATTTTTTTGCTTGTATGTAAATTCAATGTTGACCCGTAAAAGTGCCCTTGTGGCCTATTTGCTGAATAAATGGCGAAGTTTGAATTTTGGCTTGATGGAATTAAGTTTCTACAATAAGCAATAATATGTTTGTAATAAAATTGTTTCTTAATAATAACCACAAGATACCTATTAGGTATTTTAAAACGGCTTTGATAAGTCTTAGCGTTTTCCTAGTAATTTCTTGAAGAATCACTAATCTTAAAAATGTAAGTAGGCAAATAAACCAGAATTACTTACCTAAATACTCGTCTATTGTTCAGGGAATTAAAATTCAGGATGATTTTATTTTGTAATCACCAATTAAAGAGCAGAAACAAAAAGTTGGCCGCTGTTTCAATTAAACATGTTGTTTAAAACTTTGTTGCCGCGTTTGTATGAAATTTGACAAACCCAGGAATATTTAACCTATAATCCTATAAGGTGAATAATTGTTAAATATATTCTATGACAATCTGCGAATAAGTTTTTGATATACAAACTGACGCAAATTGTTCCTTATCTCTTGAGACGCCTTTCCTGTCTGGTATATAATTGACATCGATTAATTTATATTCGACATTAGCAGATCATCATTTAACTATTTCTATTTCAAAAGCCAAGTTTATTATAAAATTTATTTTATTAAAATAAAACCTAAGTTGACTGTTAACTTATTCCATCTTTAAAATCTATAAATAAATCCTGAATTTACTTGAATACTAATTAACTACGAGGTACTAGTTTTACCCAAATTTAAAGTAAATAATTAATAAGTTATCAGGTAATCAGATAAATTGCCTACCTGTAATCGACGAGCTCGCGGCAACGGTCAGCGGTAAGATTGATCCAATATCGAATATCGCGCGAAACCGAGCACTCAACAGCGGACGTACGTTGTACCACGGTGCAGACAAAACTCAACTGGAAGAACAAAACACAGAACACACTACAGAACACTCGCCCCTCTTAAAAGTAAAAGTGGTCGATGTCGATCCCGGAGGCGTGGCACTGGCACCAACAACAACCGTGACTCGGCTATTACGCCAAACGACGCCTTATTATCAAGGTGCGTGGCCCCAATACTTAGATACCTCACGAGTCGGTCCGGAACTTCTGTCTCAAGGTCGGCTTTTGATTTTGACAGGGCGCTTTTCAACATGTTTCTACGCAAGATTAGAGAGATAGGTAATTCGAGGTAATTAGAAGCATACGTATTCGATGCGTAGGTCAGTTACAGCTAGTACGTCAGTAATGGTCTGCATTCCACCAGAGCTTTTGATTTTTATCAATTGAGGGCAACTTTTTTGACATATTTCTCTACAATAATTATGTTATTAAACGAACGTACGTATGAAAAGGTGCTCTGAAAAGTCTGAATACGAATTAATGTAAACTATAAATTGCGAATTCGGAGATCGATAATTATTTTCTTAAGTACATAACAGGATGTTTCCATTTAAGTAAGGTAATTAATTCGTCTTTGGTTAATTCGTAAATATTTAAACACATATTATAGCTATTCATCCAAACATGACATTCAATGCAATGACATGCACTGCAATGTCTGCAATCCTTAACGGAATATTTTACGCTGCCTGTACCCATATTAAATATATTATATGCTTAATTGACTATCAATAAAAATGTAATTGAATTAAAAATAAGCCCTTTAATGAAAAGCAATTAATCAGTACATCGAACAAATCCCACGGTAGCTGACATATTGAGAGTAGCTTTACTCATTAAGTAACTACATAAACACAGCTTTTTGCATTATAGGTACCTACCTAGTTCACAGCGACGCCATAATTTACCCAGGCGCTAGGCCACTCGATCAGCTATAGGTATAATTCACAAACCATTGTAAATCAATTAATGAGATTGTCCCTATAGTTCGTTTTTTTAGCATTAGAAATAAGGTAAACAATCTTCATGTCTTTTAATTGAAAAACACATTTTAAAAATACGTTACGGTAAATATGTAACAATTATGAAACTTATACCATCTCTTATAGTTTTCTGCTTTCATAAGTAATAGTTATTGATTTTTAAAAAGTGTTTTTCAATTAAAAGACATGTCAAAATCGCTTACCTTCTTTCAACTTCTTTCTAATGCTAAAAAAAACGAACTATAGTATAACTCTACCTCAAAACCATTATCAATGAGAGATGACACTTATGGTTTACCTGTATAGTGTATATGGTTTACATATACCTATACTGCACGGCTAGCACATGATGGGCGCGACAGTCGACAGGCGAGAAAATGCCGCGACATAGAGCTCTCTCGCGAATCGGTAGCATAAGAGCCGCGCGACAACCCGCTGTCTCGCGGACAAATGTCAAAGCGACATAATTTTGTCGTTTGACAGTTCCACGCGGGATACTCTCGAAAATCGTAGCACGAGTGTACTATGGGAGACAAAATGTCCCGCGTTTGAACGTCAAAATGAGAGAAATTGTCTTCGAGGCTAGAGGGTCGCGACTAGGGTTTGCTCCCGGTACTGAGTTTGGCGACAAGCGCATTTGGTCGAAGTTTTGTTGACTTTTGTTCTAAAAGAAAGATAATTTTCCATATTTTATATTTATTTCATACTACAACACTTTTTTGTTTAAGTATAATTTGAATCTTGAGTTTCATGATCATGCCATTAATATCAAAATTATTATATTTTTCACAATGACTTGTTTGTTCTCTTAAGTTAAACGAAAATCCGACAGAAAAAAATCTAAGCCTAAGATTGTACGATCACGACCACATCAACAAAGCAAACCTTTGGTGGCGAATTGACTGGGGGATAATTAATAGAAACATAAATAATTGATACAAAAATATTACATTGCTAATCCGGGAAACAGTTACGTGCTATCAATCAGTGCTAACCCGTTATATTTACACGCGTATTTTTACATGCAATTATTGTTGACAACCTATATTATGTCGCTCCTTAGGTGTTTCCATTCATTGTGGGATACCTATAAACAACACAATCCCGACCTGAATATTGCGATCAACCTCACTTATAATAAGTAAATGCAAAAGTAAATCTGTACCTATGTACAGTCAGCAGCAATAGTTGCTAAGCGGGCGAGGTGTTCAAAATGATCTTGACGCGACTTTATTGTTAAGAGAATAAGAGCGCGTCTAGGTAATTTTGAACACCACGCCCGCTTAGCAACTATTGCTGCTGACTATATGTTACCTCTTGACGCTTAATCCGCCGAACCGATTTAGACGAAATTTTGTGAAACAACATTCCACAAAGAATGCAAATAATGAATCTGGCAGCTCAACTCAAACTCCACCTCACAGAAGACCACAGCCGTAATACTTACTTTGTAGTGTACGAGTTGGTACTAGCCTAATCCTTAAGTTACGATTCCCACCGACCGGCTGGAGTTGGGCCGCGCCGGAATGCTTTTTCAGTGTACCTATTTACATAATGTGTGGCAGAAGCGATAGAATCCGTCCGGAGTCATCCGATCCGCAAGCAGCCGACCGGCTTTGGGCATACAAATGTGAAATGCGCTCCGACTCCGACGAATCGTACTTAAATCTGAGTACCTATCTCAAAAAGGTCAAAGTAAATAAAATCATTTAAAGTTTTTGGTAGTATTTATTTAAAAGTCACATTATTTGAGAAGTGTTATCAACACTCGACTGTCCTTGCACGGAGTAGGTTCCCAACTTGAGCCCTTCTATGTCCTCCGTGATGGCAGGAGGGCTGCGGTTAGCAGCAGCATGCTTAGGTGTAGAGAATACCTCCGTGTTTGATGATAGGCTTGTGCATGGTTGTCATTCAATCTATCTTCGAAGCCAGCAATGCAGCGGCTAGCCAGCCATAAGGGAGATATGTCGGGGATTAGCATAAGATATTTAGTCTGTAAATAAGATTTAAAAGGAATGTAATTTTTTTGCAAAATACAACGGAAAAGAGCTTTATGAAGATTGAATTGTGTACGTAAGTACTTACAACTTGACTTCTTCGTAAAGATGGTATTTTGTTAGCCAAAACTTTTAACAAAACGCCAATTATTCGTAAGGAGTTGTATTTTAATGATTAGGTAGGTAATCTTTAGATAATTATAATAATATATTCCAACTTGTAACGACAAAGCGAATCAAATTTTGATTGACAGTATTGACACTGACATTTTCGACTTAAAAATAATATTTGCTATTTCTTATTCTTCATACTGCGAGAAAGAGACAAAGTTATCGTGACTAGGGACGCTCCGTTTCTAAGGCTGACTATTCATTACTTATCCGATTATTATTTTACCGATTCAGTGTTGCCACGAATGAAAAGTTTGTTCCATGTATAAATGGCCACATTGGCTAAGTCGCGCGCGGGATGGCTCTCTCTCGTGGAACTTTCCGTGGAACGTTCCACGAGAGAGAGCCATCCCGCGCGCGACTTAGCCAATGTGGCCATTTATACATGGAACAAACTTTTCATTCGTGGCAACACTGAATCGGTAAAATAATAATCGGATAAATAATGAATAGTCAGCCTTAGAAACGGAGCGTCCCTAGTCACGATAACTTTGTCTCTTTCTCGCAGTATGAAGAGTAAGAAATAGCAAATATTATTTTTAAGTCGAAAATGTCAGTGTCAATAATGTCAATCAAAATTTGATTCGCTTTGTCGTTACAAGTTGGAATATATTATTATAATTATCTAAAGATTACCTACCTATTTATTAAAATACAACTCCTTACGAATAATTGGCGTTTTGTTAAAAGTTTTGGCTAACAAAATACCATCTTTACGAAGAAGTCAAGTTGTAAGTAGTACACAATTCAATCTTCATAAAGCTCTTTTCCGTTGTCTTTTGCAAAAAAATTACATTCCTTTTAAATCTTATTTACAGACTAAATATCTTATGCTAATCCCCGACATATCTCCGTTATGGCTGGCTAGCCACTGCATTGCTGGCTTCGAAGATAGATTGAATGACAATCATGCACAAGCCTGTCATCAAACACGGAGGTATTCTCTACACCTAAGCATGCTGCTGCTAACCGCAGCCCTCCTGCCATCACGGAGGACATAAGGGCTCAAGTTGGGAACCTACTCCGTGCAAGGACAGTCGAGTGTTGAGCACACTTCTCAAATAATGTGACTTTTAAATAAATACTACCAAAAACTTTAAATGATTTTATTTACTTTGACCTTTTTGAGATAGGTACTTAGATTTAAGTACGATTCGTCGGAGTCGGAGCGCATTTCACATTTGTATGCCCAAAGCCGGTCGGCTGCTTGCGGATCGGATGGCTCCGGACGGATTCTATCGCTTCTGCCACACATTATGTAAATAGGTACACTGAAAAAGCACTCCGGCGCGGCCCAACTCCAGCCGGTCGGTGGGAATCGTAACTTAAGGATTAGGCTAGTACCAACTTGTACACTTCAAAGTAAGTATTACGGCTGTGGTCTTCTGTGAGGTGGAGGTTGAGTTGAGCTGCCAGATTCATTATTTGCATTTTTTGTGGAATGATGTTTCACAAAATTTCGTCTAAATCGGTTCGGCGGATTAAGCGTCAAGAGGTAACATATAGTCAGCAGCAATAGTTGCTAAGCGGGCGAGGTGTTCAAAATTACCTTGACGCGCTCTTATTCTCTTAACAATAAAGTCGCGTCAAGATCATTTTGAACACCTCGCCCGCTTAGCAACTATTGCTGCTGACTGTACTTAGGTACAGATTCACTTTTTCAATTACTTATTATAAGTAAGGTTGATGCAATATTCAGGACGGGATTGTGTTGTTTACATCCCACAATGAATGGAAACACCTAAGGAGCGACATAATATAGGTTGTCAACAATAATTGCATGTAAAAATACGCGTGTAAGTAAATATAACGAGTTAGCACTGATTGATAGCACGTAATTGTTTCGCGGATTAGCAATGTAATATTTTTGTATCAATTATTTATGTTTCTATTAATTATCCCCCAGTCAATTCGCCACCAACGGTTTGCTTTGTTGATGAGGTCGTGATCGTACAATCTTAGGCTTAGATTTTTTTCTATCGGATTTTCGTTTAACTTAAGAGAACAAACAAGTTATTGTGAAAAAATATAATCATTTTGATATTAATGGCATGATCATGAAACTCAAGATTCAAATTATACTTAAACAAAAAAGTGTTGTAGTATGAAATAAATATAAAATATGGAAAATTATCTTTCTTTTAGTCAACAAAGTCAACAAAACTTCGACCAAATGCGCTTGTCGCGACCCTCTAGCCTCGAAGACAATTTCTCTCATTTTGACGTTCAAACGCGGGACATTTTGTCTCCCATAGTACACTCGTGCTACGATTTTCGAGAGTATCCCGCGTGGAACTGTCAAACGACAAAATTATGTCGCTTTGACATTTGTCCGCGAGACAGCGGGTTGTCGCGCGGCTCTTATGCTACCGATTCGCGAGAGAGCTCTATGTCGCGGCATTTTCTCGCCTGTCGACTGTCGCGCCCATCATGTGCTAGCCGTGCTGGATTGATACGGCACTTGAGCGTTTGTAAATTATCAGATGCCATTCCCAGCCATTCACAATGATCGGTTTTTGTCCTCAATGTTAATGAATGGTGGGACCCGCCGAGAGGAAATGTGAGCCGAGCCCCGAATGTCGGAAGAGCTCGTGTTCCTGAAACAATCAGACCGAAACGGTATTCTGATCCTTTATTTCGTACACCGATCCATTTACTTGCCAACTTGCAATGGTATAATGTTACTCATTACAAAATTACATTGCGTATTAAATAAAACAATGTCAATTACAAGTAATACAATGCAAAATACTTAAGCCTAGATTGCCCACCGCGAACACCGAAGTTCTCAAATTGCGGGCATCTTTCTCTTTTACTCCAATTAAGTAAGGCTTAATTAAAGTGATAGAGAAAGAACCTGCATTTTGCGAACTTCGGTGTTCGTGGTAGGCCCTCAGCTTGCCTGGACGATATAAGTATTTCGTCAGGGATTCTAAAACATTTTTCGAATGATTTTTATTGATTTGCAATTGTATGGATCGGAATTGTGCACAACATCACAGAATAAATAATAGTACTAAGTACAGAAGACTCACTCTCTAACAAAACGCGTCTGTTACGATCAGCACAGATATGGCCGCTAGGTGGCGACAGCGCCACGCGCGGCTTATGGCTTTCCCCAAAATTGGGGCCGAACGGATGTACTTTTAGCTACCTGTAGCAAAGCGACGAAATCGCGGAGTGAGACACGCCTGACAACATTAGCTATGCTCGCTGTATGTCTCGCGCTGTCAAAAAGTTATGAGATCGCGCATAGAGCCAAGCTTTTAACTCTACACGCCCTAACTCTACAAACCCTAATTTCACAACCTCTACACACCGTAATTAAAATATGTTTGGCCGTTTCGTTACTACAAATAACACCTTGTATATACAGTGTGTGGCCTACAACACGGGCGAAAAATTAAAACGTAGATTCTACTCCTCAAACTAGACAATGTTTGTTCAGCGACTTTTAAAAATAACTTGTGGTTTGTATTTTAAAACACTTTAAAATTTATTCGAACACGCAATGTATTACGAAATTGATTATGCCTGTACGGTGACAAGACTGACGGGCAATGTCAATTAGACAGAATTTAAAGTACATTGAAAATATTATTTAGTTTGTTTGAAAAAGGGACAATTTTAAGACTACATAATTTCAAAAAGCTGTTGAACAAAAGTTTTATTGTTTGAGGAGTAGAATTTACGTTTTAATTATTTGCCCGTGTTGTAGGCCACACACTGTATACGAGTGGGTATTAGCATTATGCAGTGCAATATTTCTAAGTATGATCGCGCTTAGTGTTAATTTTTAGAATTAACTGTTACACCAAATTTTATTTCCAATTAGGTACATTACCACCATTGTGTTAAAAGCGAACACAATGTATCAATTACTGATCAATATACCATTTTTCTGTTATGCTCTTGCGCATCCTAACAATGTGGCATGGTACGGGGGTCCTATGCACGTAGAATGTGAACATGCATTGAACCTTTTCACCGGAAGTGGACAGTATGTAAAAGAAAATGTGATTGCAACAAAAGCCGTCTCGTTTAACGATGACGTATACGTAATGACGCCTAGGTAAGTGATATATTTTATACAATCACCTGCAATAATATGTTACTCTTCGAAGGCCGCAAAAATATATGACATGCTCTTAAGTATGGTTCTACAAATAAGTTCGGGTCAGTTATTTTTGCGACATATTATACAGGTGACAGGGGGTTACAGGTGACAGCTGACACATGATACCTCAAGATATCAAAATGGTTTGATGTATTTAATCAATTCTTAGTAACTTTAAATAGGAACATTTTTTCTAGATTAAATACAAGTTGGTTATTTTTAAAAGCAAAGGCTTGAACAATCCTGGGGACCTACAGCACAGTAAACTTTAGTAACAATATTTGCCAAGATCATATGAAATAGTATCAACATAGGGTCTAACGCATATGTTACCATAAAGTAATAATAATTGTGCCACGGCAATTATTAGTCTTTAATTAAATAGACAAAGTGAAATGTAGTCTAGTCTAGATTGGCAGGTCATAAATCATTATACCTACCTACATGCACTTGATGCATAATGCTGAAACGTGATTATACGAAACTAGATTTAGGTATTATTATGCTGAACATAAACTCACAAAGGTTCCGTAAGAAATTATAAACTGAAATAAGTTATTGCCAAAAATATCATTTTCATTTCTCATCTCTGAAAGAGGGTCAGTGTTGTTCTAAAAGGTGTACAGAAAATGATACGTTTTTGCACTAGAGCATTTTACGTTCCAAGTACGATTTTTTAACTTTTTTTACGATAATCAATTGAAATTTGGGTTTATGTGAATTTGTTTCACAATTGCCATTTTGATATTAAACTCCCCATTCTATAAATACCTAACGATACTTTTGGCTAAATTGTTAATTGAAAGTATACCCTCAAGAAATAAGTTACTATGAAAATGTATACTTACTCCAATATTGGTTGAGCAGCTTGAGGTTAGCTGGTGAAAGACAATTTAAGTCATACAGGCTGTTTTTTTTTTTCAATGTTTAAATATATCTTACCATGTCATACATAACAAATATATTATTACAGTACAAAAAAGGGCCAGCCACACTTGTTCAGTAGATATGCCCTATACATTCACCTCGTAGTTTATTTTCTCCCTGGTGACAGTTAGTTTTACTAATAGTTCAACCAAAAGTTTAAATTTATTTTATAATCTTAAAATGAACCATAAAATCAAGCCTTAGGTACACAATAATGCATAAGACCAGTTGTACTGAAACAAGTTCGACAAGGCTGGTTAGATTGAAGTGCAGACAAGGCTGCAGGCAGTGTGCTTAAAAATTGTCAGATTTTTTGCTTAGGCATCCTATGAATTGCTATGACTAGAAATCCGACATAAGTATCAAACAATATGTCGGGCATAAGTTCCAAGAAACTGGCGGTCTAGCATGAGTTGCGTTCTCGCGCGCAACTCCATACTTGAAGTCGCGCAAGATGTATGGAGTCGCGCGTGAGAACACAACTCATGCTAGACCGCATGAGATAGGTACTAGCCGAGGTTCGAACCCGCAATCTTAAGGTTCAAATTCGCATGCCTTAACGCTAGGGTATCAAGGGTTCAGATCTAAGAAATTAACTTACCTACTTTCCTAACAGAATGAAGCGCGGTGTGCTCGCCACGGTATGGCTGTTGGTTACTGGGCGCCAGGGTCCAGCATTAGAGCCTTTCCCTAGCCTACCAGCGCACACCGTAGCTGACTGCGGCAGCATACAGAACGCTGTCGACTTCCATCTGGACTATATTGTAAGACAACAATATACCATCATACTATACTATACGTTGTTTTTTAACCCTATCATCAAACACCTGTATACTGTATTAGCTAAATATTTTACTTATAAGTAAAATCATACTTACATACCCTTTTTACCTACACCTCGGGTAGGGAACCGAGTTTTAGTTAGGACTTAACCACAAAAAACAAAAGGCAGAATTTACTGTTTTATTAATACTCTCAATCATAAGTATTGGCTTGATGTTTTACGAACAGCGTGCGTAGCCAACGTGCAATCGTTAACGCTCAGTAAGCGAACGAAATCAACGAAATGCAACTGTCACTGCCGCACTAGTACGGAATAGTGATAGAGAGATGACTACGAATACGCTACGGAACGTTAACGATTGGCACGTTTGGCTACGCGCGCTAGCGCGCTACAAATGCCCTAATCGGGATTCGAACCCACGACCTCCAGCTTCGTAGCAGGATTTCTAGCGACTAAATAACAAGATAGTTTTGCAGATGATCTCTTTCTAGAATTTTTACACATACTATGCAAACTTTCTGTACCTTAATATAATATAGAATTTCTTTAAAATGGTGTTAATAATATTTAATTACACAAACGGGTCTACCGCGATATAATTTCATTGCTTGTATTGTAAAGGTAAAAACAATGAAATTATATAGCGGTAGACCCGTTTGTGTAATTAAATATGTGTACAAAACGCGAGAGTTTAAAGTGTTAAATGGTGTTAATAATATTGCAGGGTAATCTCTGGATACTGGACAGTGGCATTATTGACACGCTCGAAGCGCCGCGCTGCACGTGCAAGCCCAAGGTGGTGGTGGTAAGCACGCTGCTTCGTACGGTGACCAAACTCCTCGACCTGACAACCGCAGAACCCTCCTCGCTGCTACAGAACGTGGCCGTAGATTATGGGTTAGGTGGGAAACCTTTTGTGTGAGTATTAAAAATCATGTACCTTTTTACAAGATTTTATTTATTTTTATAACACCGACGAGCGTTTGGACTAACTGCCGTATTCGAACTTCAAGATATTCACAAGAGACGACACGTACTAGATCCATTCTAGATACGTTATAGTTTAGATTTCAACTAGTTCTCTTTTGCAGCGCAATTCGGGCAACCAATGTCACTTTTACGATAGATCGTGTTAGATATATATTAGATGTGAATTAGATCTCTAAGTAATATCTTGTGGAAATCGTTCAAGAGTATCTCCAGAATCACGGAAATGTCAAATTTGACAGGTTAGATCTTAAACATATCGTTATCGTATCTTGGCGATGTCTAAAAGATATCTAATAGATGTCTATTACAAAATTCGAATCGGGCCCTCAGTCTCACCTTATGGGAAGAAACGATGGCAAAACGGCCAAATATCATCACTACTTAGTATAAAAAAAGCGGCCAAGTGCGAGTCGGACTCGCCCATGAAGGGTTCCGTATTTAGGCGATTTATGACGTATAAAAAAAAAACTACTTACTAGATCTCGTTCAAACCAATTTTCGGTGGAAGTTTACATGGTAATGTACATCATATATTTTTCTTAGTTTTATCATTCTCTTATTTTAGAAGTTACAGGGGGGGGGACACACATTTTACCACTTTGGAAGTGTCTCTCGCGCAAACTATTCAGTTTAGAAAAAAATGATATTAGAAACCTCAATATCATTTTTGAAGACCTATCCATAGATACCCCGCACGTATGGGTTTGATGAAAAAAAAATTTTTGAGTTTCAGTTCGAAGTATGGGGAACCCCAAAAATTTATTGTTTTTTTTCTATTTTTGTGTGAAAATCTTAATGCGGTTTACAGAATACATCTACTTACCAAGTTTCAACAGTATAGTTCTTATAGTTTCGGAGAAAAGTGGCTGTGACATACGGACGGACAGACAGACGGACAGACAGACAGACAGACAGACATGACGAATCTATAAGGGTTCCGTTTTTTGCCATTTGGCTACGGAACCCTAAAAAGTCGCTTCCCGCTGTCTGTCTGTATGTATGCTTAGATCTTTAAAACTACGCAACGGATTTCGATGCGGTTTTTTTAATAGATAGAGTGATTCAAGAGGAAGGTTTATGTATATAATTTGTTAACCCGTGCGAAGCCGGGGCGGGTCGCTAGTATATAATACCTATGGTTAACTGGTTCATTAGTAGGTAACCTATTCAGTCTTGCTATGAAGAAATCAAGATCTGCCTATTGTCAAGGAATATCCTAGTTAGACGATAATTATACATATATTTTATCTTGTCATAAAACGGAGTTACCGAACTATCTACACTTAAATTACTCGTATACTAGTTACATATAATGTTTCATTATAATTTATGCTAGAATTTGAATACTGTAAAAACTACACATTAGGCGCATCAATTATGCGAAGGAAACATTACCAAAGACGTACGGACGGAGGAGCCGATAATGATTACTTTGCGTAATCGAGACTGGTTGTGTACCTACACCATGTGATATGTTTAATACTTGCCCAATAAACTTACCATACTATATAATATATATTACACAACCTCCTTCCTGGAAACTGCACTGTTATTTTAAGCAAGTTGTAAGCATATGGAATAATTTAGGTACTTTATTATTACCTGAATATGCCCTCTATATACCTACTTTTAGTTCACTCCGTTTTAAATGAATAGGTAGGTAAATGCTTAGCGCGCACCATATGTCCACTTTTCTTATAAATTTATTTTTCACCTCAGCAGCTCGAACAAGGGTACTTTGCTACTTAAAAACCGTGAGCAAAATCGCATTTTGCTCACTGAGTGAGACAAAATGAGCAAAATGCGACACTGTTTTTAAGTAGCAAATTACCCTTGTTCGAGCTGCTAAGGTGAAAATTTAATTGTTGGTATATCTTAAGAAAACATAAGTGATGAAGAAGGAATACATTTTTCGGGTTCTCTAATATGTTCTCACTGCTGAGGTGAAAAATGTTGTGTACTACACGAGATCAAAGTTATTTACATCTCGTGCGCTTTTGAGTCCCTTACTACGCTCAAGATTCTAAATTAGATTAGAATTTAGATTCTAAATCTATTATAGAGTCTTTCGCTTGCACGGGACTCAAAATAAGCACTCGAAGAAATATCAAACTTTGATCTCTTGTTGTACAAATAACTATTGAAGTAGCTTTAATGGTGGCCGCATCCCACCTGCTACATCACGAGTATAATAGCTCTCCTATTCTACTTACTAGTTTTCTATACCTCCACAAGTGCACATCGCTAAAAAGTAAAATGTGAATTATTACTAAAAAAAAAATGTCACTAAAGGCGGACAAGTAATCAATAAAATGTACCTAGGCAAAAAACAAGGGCATGTCTGCAGAATTTATATGCACATTTCAAATTGCAAGCATTCGCAAAGTCAATAGATATCTATTCATTCACTGCAGATCGATATCGCTGTACAGTTAAATATAGACATGACCATTAACTGGTTTTATGCAATTTACATACGAATAAACTTGCTAAGGTCGCAAGACAAATTGGTCTTACACTATAAGTAATATTGCAAAATGTTTAAATTTGTGTATCAATTAAAAGTAATAAATCTATAGCTCTACAAGTACACTTAATGTAATTGGAGGCTAGGTAACGAGGTGAGTCATCTTGGCACGGGGGGTTCATGTGTCAAATGTTTTTTCAGCTAGACACAGTAAATCAATTGGTCCATACTGCTAGATAAATTAAGAATAATACGGCCATCTCAATTTTTTTTTGTTAATAACATAATTGTGTCATATATTAACAAGTGCTAAAGATGAGATGTGAGGCTTAATTGTTTTGCTTACAGATACATTTCTGACGCATCTCGAGGAGCGATTCTCGTTCGCGACGCCACATCCAACACCGAGTGGACCGTCTTGTTTTGTTCCCCGAGCTCTGGGTTACAGATTACGCTGGGGAAGCGCGGTCCCGCCCACAACGTGCTCATGGCAGTGAGGGCACACCAGCCGGGGTTAATAGAAATTGAATGTGCTGCGTTACGCAGACGAAATTCTGCTTTACCACTTCGAGGTAAGTGGGGTCAAGTTACCCAAGTGGAAAACAACTCAAAAGCACGGTTACAATATTTTTATAACGCGGGTCCACTCATTCTTGTAAACACACTGGATTTCCGTCATAATCGTAACCTTAGGTAATTCTGATAAAGTTGTGCGGTTAGCACGCCAATTAGGTACATGCCTGACCTCCGGTATCGAATTATGATACAAACAGGCAACACTAATTTAATATAGACAGCTAGTACTAACAGAGGCAACGCAGTTACCACTAACTTTACCTTGCAATCAGTAGGCTTACAATGACTCACTCTAAGCAGCTATGTGACGTGAATGATTGCCTCATTATAACTATGTATAGCTATCACGATAATTATGTAGGTACCTATAAGTTGCCACAATAAGTTGATGTGTGAATCCAATCAGGTCTTACTTGCCTGACGAATTTACCAGGCTAAAGGCCCCTGTACACAATGGGCCAGCGCCGGCCACTCCAAGCAGGGCTGGATCTAGGGTAGAGCGAGTGGAGCGGCCGCTCTAGGCGCCGGATGGCAAGGGGGGCGCCAAAATGGAAAATGAGAAAAAAAAAAGTTTAAAAGACGCGAGTGTGGGGAGGGGGGGAGGGTTTAAAATACGCTTGAAAACTTCAACGAATGGCGCGGAAATCCGATTTCGCTCTACCCTGATCAAGGACCCGGGCCGGCACTGACTCCAAGGGACGCATTTATGCGTTAGACTTACTTGCTCCCAAGTGATATTGCTATCTCATTCTACCGCATGGCTGGCTGCGTCCCTTGGAGTGGCCGGCGCTGGCCCATTGTGTACAGGGGCCTTCAGGGCTATACGTTTCCCACATAGGTACGGCACTTCAAACATGGGTTCTATTTTCGACGAGTAAGACTGACATTCGATTGTAATTTTGAAACTGTCAGCCTGGTAAAGGGTTAACGAACCCATGGACGAATAAAACAAGACTGACAATATATATATGTCGGCGGCCGATCGTAAGATCAGGCAGATCGTAATGTTCCTGTGTAATGTTTTGACGATAGTGACATATACACAAATTCGCTTTCCTCTAATATTCAGCATCAACTACCTACCTACTTATTAAACGGAAGTTATTTTAACAATTGAGCGCCGAACATAATGAATAGACCTGAGACCAAGCTGAAAATTGGAGTCACGATTTTTTATAGACGTCGGTCTTGTTTATTCGTCCATGGAGAAACTGAAAGAACCATAGTGTACCTGTACTCCTTTCATTCCAGCATTCGGCGAGCAAACTCGACCAGTATTCCTTCTCGGTTCCGACACACATCACATCTACCTCCGCCACGCCGACGACTCCGATGTGCTCTCGTGGGACGTCCGTGATGGCTACAACATGTCCCAACTCATCAGCATCCACTCTCCTGGGCCCAGGCTCGTACCTACCTCGGTCTTTGCGGACCCTTTGAAACACTCGCTCCTAATACTAGACTCTAACTACGGTGATGTCATTAATAGTAATTCACCGGTATATCAAAGGATTTCTTTTATAGGTCAACTGTGACGATATTATTTGTACCATTGATCATAAGTAAATGAATTATAGTCGCTGCACATAGTTTTATTTTTTGAAAGTTATGATGCATAGAAATTTGTAGATGGGGTGTCACTTAACTCTGCAGCTTACTGTACATGTCCCATTGCGTACCTACTTCGGGTACATGTGTAGAATCTGTGATGTGTAGATTGCGTAAGGTTGATTTTATATAGTTGACCGTAAAGTTAATGGTCTCTCACTAACTAATATCGATTAAAATAACTAGTTTTGGTTTCTATTTATTCGGAGGGGATATGGAAATAACGAAACCAGATATTCGTGTAGGTACATAACACTTATATTTTAAATAACGTTGTGAAAGTAAAATAAACATCTTCAAATTAAAACAAATAACACAATACACATTCGGAGATTGTACGACCATCGCATGGATTGAGAATTAAAGAATTTTCTAGTTTTATAGTTAGTATATGATGTTTTTATATTTACCTCGAATTTATTTATAATGCAGATCCGATCAAACAATTCCTAATGTCAATAGCTGCTATTGTATAGGTAACAAACCTTAAATATTTATGTTTATGACACTGGTCGTCTATCTTCGAATTGATTAAAAATTAAACTATAATATTTAATAATGAGAGCCAGCCTTACACAGCAAGAGTCACTTTCCAGAGTATTGGGACAAAATACATACAATAATAGGTTTATTTTTTAATGAAGTATGATGCATCCCTGACAAAATAATCACAGGTACCGTTTAGGCCATTTAGTCTGATACTTTTACGCTTATAACAATGTCTTTTAAATAAATCAATTTCAACATAAATTATAAACAAAACCTTCACAATCAAGTGCAGCTTACATAATTCTAACCTATGTGCAAATATGAAAATATTATTTTCAGTATTTACATTTTTTAAACTCGGTAAGAAATTTGTGATCTGTAGAAACAAAGTATAAAAGCCAATATATACAATATTTCGTAAATAAATTATAATTATTCATAAAATCACATGATACCTTGCAAGTCGTTCCCGGTGGAGGCTGCTGCCCAAATAATATTCCCATTACCCAACCGAAACCTTCTGCAATTCCAGTATTATATCACTTGGATAGTATTTACGAGCCGTGTGCAACGGCCGTTATACAAATATAACTCTTACTACGTACATACCTATTGTAAATCAGCAAATATGGTGTTTTATATTTTTAAAATCACAACATCCCAAGGGCCAAGGCACTAGTGTGGTATTTGTTATGAAAATTTGATAATATCGCCCGCTAACTACGGTATTTTTACTGTTAACTACAGTCTATACACGACACTACACCACAACAATGCTTTACGTTATCTAACGAAACTGGTCCAATATTATGCGGTTCTCAGTAACCAATCTTTGGCATGTGTAATCAATCAACGAATTAAAGTTTCCAAATGTTAGTAAAATCCATGTTCAAAAATTAAATATAAAAGTTCATTGGTCCGTTTCACGAATCTACATGATCTTTCTAGCCTCAATTGGCGACACTAAAGCGTATAACACACACTTAGAAAAAAAAACAAGTGGCCGTTTGACCAACATCAGGGGTTTAAACTAGAGATGCCCCGAATAGTGGTTTTGGCCGAATACCGAATATTCGACCCCTCTCTCGGCCGAATACCGAATTCGGCATGACATGCGAACATTTTAAGTCACAATTATTATGAAAACTGATCGCTAACAAAGCTCAACGTTAGATGACGTTAGCTAAGATAATATATATTTTTGTTGAACAGCATTAATGAATAGAGTCAAACAAAACAGACTCATGATAAAAATAAAATGTTTTTTAATCAACAAATGCTCAAAAAAGGTTCTTCTTATTTAACAACTTTCCAAGAACACATTCTAAATAGGTATACGTACATAGTTTTTGGTTATTTTTATTGTGCAATTTTTCTTTTTAAGTAGGTGCAACAGATATTCGGTATTCAGCCGAATAGTAGGCAACATTCGGCCGAATACCGAATATTCGGCAAAGTGGCCGAATAGGCCGATACCGAATAGTTGCCGAATATTCGTGGCATCTCTAGTTTAAACAGGTTATTCTAGTCAAATTGTAGTTTCGTTAAATGGACCACAAAGCACTCCGCAGCAAAATGTGTTATTTGGCAAAATATGAGCATAACTTGATTTTATAAACACATTCAGTGCCGAATACCCGACTATCGGGTATTTTTTATATTTCAATTAATAAATTTTATCTTATCTTATCTTTATGATTTCGTTCCCAGGCCGGACGACCCGACAGTCGGGATCGTGGTACTACACCTTTATATATGAAGAATTTTTTGTGGCTGGCGCGGATGCCTTGTTCGGCTGGGTGGCAATGAATGTGTTAATGTACAAACTTTGCTGCAGAGTAATTCGTAAATAATCAAAATTCTGACAGTCGCGTTACATATTCTCACTGCAAACTCTATAAAACATAATAAATTAACTGTCAACTACCAAAAACAATCAGATCTATGGTTAAATAGGAAATAAATAATGGGTAGGACCGCATTTGACCCTTCAATGGTACCTGTTGCTCTCATGTGGATATTCGAGTTTTCCAAACGGAAGACTTTTCACCTGGAAGAATGCCAAAATTACAGTTCAAAATCGAGTAATGAAATTATGTACACCACGGGTATTCACGTATTCAGGTATAAATATTGTTTAAGTATTTACTTAAACAACGGAGGTGGAGGAGGAGAGGTGTATATTTATATGAACGATACTTAATTAATAAATCAGTAACAATAGGGTATTATACTGTAATTAAAATAAATGATTTTACACCATGCATGAAATAAAGCACCAGATAATTATTAGAAAAACACAGATAGGAGTTATTTTTAAACACATTAGCAAATCGTTTTGACACTTTTGACAGTTCTAAAAAAGTAACTGATTTGACTAGTAGGAAAATACCCTATTCTAAACAGTACTAAATTCTTAATTGGTCGTCTTACCAAAATTAAATGTTCTATTCTACAGGCTACACGTATTTTCAAACAATCAGTTGTACCTATTTTACGATCACAGATTAGTGATTACACTTTTCAAAATATTTTAATACTATTGTGTTGTCTTGTAGGATTATTTTTCTACACAATAGTGATTGCGACTGTTTACTAACTATTGTTTTCACATGTTTACTAACCAGAACATGGATTATAAAAGTCTAAAATAAAAACATTATTCATTCATTCATATGGTGTCAATATGACACAAATATTGGACATCTCACATCATACCACTTGATTACCAATTTCTATGATTTTACAGATCTACGAAACTGTTATTTATCGCTTTCAGCTTTGGTCACAATGGGGATATCACCATATATACTTGGTCAACCAGATCTTGACAGTAGAAAAAGGCGGCAAATTTGAAAAATGTAGGCGCGAAGGGATATCGTCCCATAGAAAATTTGAATTTCGCGCCTTTTTTTACTGACAAGATTTGGTTGACCAGCTATAACTTTTCACGAGATCGCAAATTTCAGAAAGGCACATAATATCAGCTTTAATTTCTGAATACTAACCTGTTCTATGAGATTCCCCCGCGATGTTGGCGTGGCGCGGAACGATGTACTTGGAGTCCTGGAACATGGTGAGCACTAGGTCCTCGGTGGTGGGGTGGTACTCCACGCCGTTGATGCTGGCCACGAGCGGCGAGCTGTCGTAGTTGCGGTTGGCGTCGCGCGCGGCGCCGCGCGGCGGGTAGTCCACGGAGCGCGGCCGCCGCGTGTCGACGGGCGTCATCTTCGGATTTATGTGCACGTCTTTGTGGATGTACGGCTCGGGGGATGCGCTAGATTCGTCCTCGCACTCGCTCGGGCCGCCGGTCGGTCGGTTGCCGTTCACCTCGACTATTAGCGGCCGCTGCAGAGTCGGGGATTGGATAATAGTGGTGTTGTGTACGACGGGCGCCGGGTCGGCGGGGCGGGGCTCCGCGGCGCTGTCGTCGGGCAGGCTCGCGATGCTTCGCGCCGAAGGGCTGCGCGTCGGCGGGGTGAGCTCCGACTCGGACTCGGGCTCGTCGCCGGGAGCCTCGATCTTAGCGTCCTCGGCGACCTCGTCCTTGACCTCGACGATCTCGTTCAGAGTTTCGCTCGGTCGTTTAACGTATTTCGGCATTCGGAGCGCCCAGTGGCCCCCGTCGTCCGCGGCGCACGGGGAAGCGACGGTGGGTCTCTTCCGTTTGTAGAAGAGCATGTAGGCGGTGTTGTTGACGAGCTCGCCGGAGGCGTTGTCTGTGTCGACGGGCGTGACGCGCGAGTCGTCGAACTTGTACCAGCGGCCGTCGTAGGGGTTGCGGCAGGCGGCGGTGTAGTGGCCGGTCTCGAGGTCGTCGCCGTGGTGGTAGCACACGGCGTACAGGTCGTAGGTGTTGTCGGGCGGCGCGCCGGGCCGCGAGGCGCGCCGGCGCGGCGAGCGCGAGTGCCCGGCCGCGTGCCCGTGCACGTGCCCGCCGCCGTGCCCGTGCCCGCCGCCGTGCCCGTGCACGTGCCCCGGGGCGTCGCCGTGAGCTCCACGCACGGCCAGGTGCGGCGTCATGTCCAGCTCGCTCAGGGGAAACTCCACCATGGTCGTCAACTTTGTACTTGTTCGACACTTGGCTTGCCTGCGACAAACGATTCAACATTCAGTGCCAATTCGGGAAACAAAAACAAGTTTGCCCTAACATAATTATAATCAGTAATAATTATTATCAGTCTAGCTAGTGAACCACTTAAAAGAGCATTCGCAAAACAGATTCTTATCAAATAAATTGTCTATACTTACTGCCGAAACCGTTTGAGATGGATGACCAAGATGTCGGGCAGCGACCACAGGCCGAGCGTTTTAACGACCGGCATATACCTCTGGCACTGGGGGCACCTGCAACAAACAAAGGGATTATAATGGGTTAAGAAGAAACGCCGGTAACGTAGCAGTAAAGCGGTATGGACTTCTAGTTACACGTCGTGGATTCGAACCCTGGATCGTACACATTGAAGAACATGAGAGGGCCTCTCTAAGAAAACACTTCAGTCAATGAACTGCCGGCATTTCAACGCGTTCAGTACTATTGCGACTTTTGACAATGTCCCACACATGTATCTGTAACTGTAACTTTTTTTTTATTAAAAACGCCTTCGTGAGCGGTGAAAACTGATTCGAATAATACCAAGAAACATAATAAAAGCAATAGAATAACATTCCACCGCTAAAAGAAACTTGTTCACATTTAAATTATTTTGAAATGTCACTTTAAACGATCACGACGGCACGCCATTTTCTTCGGTGCATAGAAAGATTAATTGGGATTGGTCTTTAGAACCTAAAGATGGATTTAAGAAGTCACCATGTAACTCACCGCCAAGCGTCCTCCTGGGCCAGGTGCTCGGCGCGCGTGTAGTGCGCGAGGCACGCGTGCAGCGTGAGCGGCGCCGCCGACCCGTGCGCCGACACGTGCACCTCGCACGCCTCCAGCGGGTCGCGGATTATACTGTGGGAAAAACAACTTTAGGTTAACTCACGAACATTTACTTTCGGAGTATGCACCAATCAAAAGCGGCAAATACACTTCGTCGTTCGCCGCATGCTGCATGCGGCGACCGCAAAATTGTAAAGAACACGTTAGTCGGTCGCATTCGGCGATCGACAGCTGCCAACGCTTATAAGGTGACCGAAGCAGTGTAAATACGACATCCGCCTTATTAGGTCACCGACAGCGGCGACCGCAGATCATTTGATAAAGTAAAACCTCTATGCAAATGTACTCATTATATCGTTGGCATTGGCCACTTATATTTGAAGTTGTCACAAATAACAAACGTCAGACGTGCATGACACAATAAAATTCGGGTGTCTGTCGGTAGCAGTTTCTCATGATTATTTTTATGTGAAGATTTTTATGTATTATTAAGCAAACTAATAAACTAGCTTTCCTAAGCACAAGCTTTGATATCGCGATAGCTCTCAGAGATCTGATGGATGACTTTGTAGTTCAGCCGCCGCATTCGGCCACCGCATTAGGCGGACAGACTAGTGTAAAGACGACGTTCGTTGAACGAATTCATTCAAGAGTCATGCGGTCGCCGTAGTATTAGGCGGACAGACTAATGTGAAGACGACGTTTGTTGGCCTAAGTAGTTTAAAATGAATTCGGCGACCGCATTAGGTGAACGACGCAGTGTAATTGCCGCTAAATATAAAGATAAAAGCTCCGGTTATATGAAAGTGAAAAATTTCGCTGCAAATTGCAGTACGAGTTTTCGTCGCCCTCGGTTACGCGTCGGTGATGAGTGAATTTGTTTGGAGCGTTTTTTTTTCGTCGTTAAATACACGACTAGAGGCGCCAGCGTTTCGTTCGTAAAGGATAGACATTCGAGTCTCATTTCGCGTTGTTTTACGCATGTAAATGGATTCTTAATTGAAGTATAAACAAACTGTGAACCTGTCTCTGTGCGCCGGGTCCCACAGCAGCTCGAGTCGGAGGTGCGGGTGCTTGTCGTGCGCGCATAGCGCCTGCTCCACGTCCAGGGCAAACAAAGGGTGGGGAAGCTGAAACAACACATTCGTTTTAGACTCTACTATAGTTCGTTTTTTTTTGCATTAGAAAGAACTTGAAAGAAGTTAATTTTGACATGTCTTTTAATTGAAAAACATTTTTTAAAAATCAATAACTATTACTTATGAAAGCAGAAGACTATAAAAGATCGTATTAGATTCATAATTGTTACATATTTACCGTAACTTATTTTTAAAATGTGTTTTTCAATTAAAAGACACATCAAGATTGTTTACCTTATTTCTAATGCTAAAAAAACGAAGTATAGCGACCCGCCCCGGCTTCGCACGGGTTAACAAATTATACATAAACCTTCCTCTTGAATCACTCTATCTATTAAAAAAAACCGCATTAAAATCCGTTGCGTAGTTTTAAAGATCTAAGCATACATACAGACAGACAGATAGCGAATTTGTTTTATACTATGTAGTGATTAAACTCACTTAGCTAACGGCCTCTTTGAAGAATGTTTGTCTAATTGCCGCTCAATCTATTTAACATGTATGTCCGTGGTGGCAATTATGAACTGGCTTCAGGATGCACGAATAGTCGTTCCGAGGCCGCCTAAAGCCATCATCGCGTACGTTGGGCATCATTGTCTCGCAGTCGATATTGCCGCGCAAGAAAACGTTTTTTAGCCGAGACATGTTCGACTGATCGACATTGACTTATATCATAGACTAGGAATCCTCTAGACTGCGTTTAGAGCAATTATTTCATGAAACCGATGCTGCCAAAAATACGGGGGTGCGGGGGGACGAGGTGAGCGAATCCCGTGCCGTGATTGGGCCGTTCAAAGACACGGACCAATCACGGCACGGGATTGACTCGAAGATGGAGTAAAACTACCGTATAAGTGGCAGAGGGGGTAGCGTTACTACGCTCAGTCTAGAGGATGTCTTGTCTGTGACTTATATACTTCGCAAAGACGGGCCTTACGGGCACTACGAAGTGGGCTAGTTCGAAGGTGTGCAAATCGCGTTTGTCTTTGTGCACATGTTCGCTCGTCATTATATGAACGGTCCTGTGCAAACAGTATAGTTTGTAGCTTTCTAGTAGAGCCCGAAGGCTTATCCTATTGTGTATTGTTCAGTAAAACCGCACGTGCTACTTACCTGAAAAAAAGGGTCCTAATTATTCTATTTGGCACCTGAGCGCGTTCTAGTCCAACGCTCAAAAAACCAGTGTAGGTGCGCTCTTCGATAACGCGCTTTGTTACGCATCTCGATGACACATTTTAGACTGGTTCTGTAGCGTTCGACTCGCCGGCACTCGGTAACCGAAGTACCGATTTTTTATGCAGGTGGTTGTGGCACGTGGCACGAGCGGTTTTTCTTAACAATAGACAATAGGATTAGCATTCGGGGTCTATTAGAAAGCTACAAACTATACCCACTACCCCGTACCACAAAACAGATACAGTACAGAAATCAATCTACATACAAAGTGCGCTCGAGCAACGCACACATAGACACTGCTCACAGACACGATATCTCGGACCGGTTGGGACCAGTACGAGCGCGAGTGTCAACCGCTTGAGACACGCGCCTGTGAACTTTTTTGTGCAATAATGGAGAAACAAAAAAGATGTTATTATAACTGTTCAATGGACGGTTGTTTAAATTCAACAATAAACGGTGAATTGTCGTTTTTTAAACTACCAGTGGTTTCAGAGAGGTAAGTAGGTGTCTGCTTGTATTTCGATGGTTTGTTTTAACGTTAAACAGAACAGTTAGGTAGGTAGGTAAGCACCCCGCCCCGGCCCCTACTAGATACGAGTGCCACTACCACGATAGTTTTTTGTGCATAAATCATAGTTGACAACCCTAGAGCGACCGCCGAGCGTAGGTATGAAAAGTGAAGTACATACATGTGATTGACTTCTGTACTGTATCTATTTTATGCCCGTACCTCGGGCTGCAGGTAGGCGGGGTCGCGCGGGCGGTGCGCCTCGGCGATGCGCGCGCGGAAGATGTCGGCGCCCTGCGCGCCCTCCAGCACCAGCTCCGCCACCACCGCGCTCATCTCCTTCAGCAGCAGCTTCTGCAGGTCCTCGTACGACGTCTCGCGGGGCACCTGCATCGCGTACGGCGATCCTGCGAACGACACCTAACTGTAGCGTATTTGACACATTCACTACCAGACAAAAAACGACGCACTACCCCAGAAATCGTCGAAAGCTGCGTATAAAACAACCCGCCCAGCGGGTTGTCCGGCATCTGAGCAAAGTTCACGAGCGCCCAGCAGGTGGGTTCCTGGTAGTGAATGTGTTAACCAGTAAAAGTCTCTGTTATTATAGCCTCTAGCCGCCCAGACATCAAAACTTACCAAGACAAATGCAATTTTTATTTGTCAAAATAAAGATTTAAATTAGAATGGAATGGGAGACCTTTTGGGCGGTTAGAGTGTTAAGCTTTGGTTTCCTCCGAGAGCGGTGCCGTCATATAGCGGCCGTCTCCATACAAATACTATGACATCCATATTTAGCCGTATTATTTAGTATGGAGACGGCCGCTATATGACGGCACCGCTCTCGGAGGAAACCAAAGCTTTAGGATAGAGTTTTCTGAAAATTCGGCGGTTCCAACGCCCGTGATCGTGATCGCCCAAGTTCACATCGATTACTCGAGTTATGAAATATAAACCCCTAAATAAATAGAAACTTTGAGTGATAATTAAGCGCTTACGCGCTAACGAAGTACTCGTCGCTGTCCATAATACATTGGAAGCTATAGTATAGCAAACATATTCAATACAAACGGCATCAACTAAACTATTATAACTAAAGCATGAATCTAGTATTAAACTGGATTGGGCATGAGTGGTGGGGATAACTGACAGAACGGGATAGTCTTATGTATCTTTCAGTAGGAGTAGCAGCGAAAGCGCTATTATTGTTTGTCCTTGTCACAGTCTCACTTTTTTTTTTATTCCCCACCATAAATTAGTATGGATGATTGGCCGAATTTATTTGTTGCCCACCATAACAAATAAATTCGACCAATCATAGCGTCGCATTGCGTATGTTTTGTCCCTCACGGAGGCACGCATAGATCACTTCTATAGGATGCTACCTTCTATGAACTAAAGCGATACAGCCCTCTAGACAAATGTGATCCCTTACCAAAACGCTCCCCGTCGAGTAAGTTGACCCAGAGGATGAGGAGATAGGGCGTGGTCGGCGTCTGCAGCAGCGGCGGCGCCTCCATGCAGTACAGCGCGCCGAAGTCCAGCCCCGCCGGCTCCCACCCGGCGCGAGCCACGCACCAGCCTGCGGGAACACACAATGTATAGTTTGTAGCTTTTTAATAGACCCCGAAGGCTAATCCTATTGTCTATTGTTAAGAAAAACCGCTCGTGCCACGTGCCACAACCACCTGCATAAAAAATCGGTACTTCGGTTACTGAGTGCCGGCGAGTCGAACGCTACAGAACCACTCTAAAATGTGTCATCGAGATGCGTAACAAAGGCGCGTTATCGGAGAGCGCACCTACACTGGTTTTTTGAGCGTTGCACTAGCCCGCGCTCAGGTGCCAAATAGAATAATTAGGACCCTTTTTTGCAGGTAAGTAGCACGTGCGGTTTTACTGAACAATAGACAATAGGATAAGCCTTCGGGGTCTACTAGAAAGCTACAAACTATACCTAACATGAGAGACTTAGTGTAAGGCCTGAGTGGACGCTCGAAGCGGAGCATTCGGCGGGGCGTGCAGCGTGGCGTCGGGCTCACAAGTAATTTGAGCAGCGTGCACTAAGGCCGCTCCTATACGTATGCATTTGCGCCCCGCCTCGCTGCACGCCCAACTCGAGCGTCCACTCAGGCCTTACACTTATACAGAACGGCTGATTTACAAATGTTAAATAGTATAGTTTGTCGATTTCTAGCAGACCCGGTACGGCTTATCCTTTGTCTATTGTTATGTTAAACCGCACGTGCTTCTACCTGCCATAAAAAAATGGTTGGGCCGTTTTTACCGGTTATTGAATTACCACTCTATGGAGATTGCAATAAGGTTCAAAATGAACTAATGGAAAAATATTTTTCTAGGCTGTGTGTGGTCCATTTGACTCGCCGGCACTCAGTACTACGGTTACTGAGTGCCGGCGAGTCGGACGCTACAAAACCAGTCTAAAATGTGTCATCGGGATGCGTAACAAAGGCGCGTTATCGGAGAGCGCACCTCATAGACTAGGAATCCTCTAGACGGAGTTTAGAGCAATTATTTCATGAAACCGATGCTGCCAAAAATACGGAGGTGCGGGGGGACGAGGTGAGCGAATCCCGTGCCGTGATTGGTCCGTTCAAAGACACGGACCAATCACGGCACGGGATTCTGACACTTTGACTCGAAGATGGAGTAAAACTACCGTATATAGTGGCAGAGGGCGTAGCGTCACTAAACTCAGTCTAGAGGATGTCTTGTCTGTGACTGAGATTAAACGTAATGTCGGTAGTGCCAGCGCGACTTGGAAAGAATGAATATCCATACCAGTTTCATTGATTTCGGCCAGAATGATGTTGTCGCGTTCGATGCCAGTATCCGTGTGTAGGGTCGTTCGCAGGTCTTCCATGGTGGAGTTGGCCTTCAGCTCCACGCCGATGCGGACTTGGCGGGGTTGTTGGTTCACATATACAACCTGATAACAAATTCATACAAATTATTTAACTTTTCCCAGCCATAGTAGGACTTATCAACCGATAAATATTCAATTGAATTTCACCTTAGCACTCTGATTTAAGGTTCAAATTAGTTTGTCGCGGTAGAATATTATCCCAGGATGCCTCCCCAAACAGCATGTTGTGGGAACCGCCATCGTGGGTTTAGTTGGTAGGCTTCTCAGTGGAAATTGCCGGGAGGTAGGAGTCCCACATACCTCACCAAAATGGGTTTACCTCAGGCCAGGGATGATGCGTAACAGCATTCCCACACCAACAAAAAAAAGGTTCAAATTAGATTGGGTATTTTAGGGAAATGTTACTTGTCTTCAAATTAATCAGCAAAACTTAACTATTTGGAATATATTTAGATTTCTTGGAAAAAAACTAGATTTTTCGGGTCTGGAAAAGAGTATACATTACTAGGTTAATTTTGAACACCACTTCACAAAATGTAAACATCAAGATATAAAATAAAATAAGCTACATACATAGTTGCATTTTATGTTAAGAAATGTGTAGGTATGTATATCATATTAATAGTACATTACTGCAGACGCCGGGAAAGAAGGGCTTGCCGGGTGAGTAGGTATAGCCGGCCGACCGTAGGGAGGCCGGATAGTGATACGAAGCCGGCAAGACCTTTTCACGGCTAGGCATGTATAGTGCTTTTCTCAAACATGCAATGAAATAAAAAAATACACCACTCAAAAAAACAAATTTATAATCTTTATAATAAAAATCCAACTTCACAACATAGGTTTTTTAATTTTTCTTCCAATCCCGCCATAATTGTTTTTTTTTTACGGAAGTCGTCCGTATTTCGCGTGTGTAGTGTTCGAATAGACCTTATTAGGGCCATTACACACAATCTGATAATAAGAATCTCAATTTCTATAAATAAAATAAATACAGAGGATTTTAAATATTGTCTATGGTCTCTGGTGACTGACGTATAGACAAAATTTTAAATTTATTCATCAACACATTGAATCATACAGATTCGTATTCTTAATATCAGTACGTTCGTGTATAACAGGCGTTAACACGGATATTTTGGTCCGATAACCATTCATTCACCAAAAATATAAAAAAAAAATATAATTCGGCTGTTTAGTCTGTTCATGGACACCCCCATGTTTACATTAGAATTTTTTAAAAAAATTACTTCCCGGCCTAGGCCTTCAATTTCGTATGAAATTCCTTTACAGTTCTCTGGAGTTGCTCCGCCCTAAACGTGATACTTCTAAGCCTCATATAACGCCCGGAGCGACGACATTTCATTGCATGTTTGAGAAAAATTTTAAAACCGCTGAAAAAAATCAGAGCACTGCAGTGCATCAACAAAGAAATAGGTGAGAGGTACGCACACCATCTTCAATCCATCGTGGGTGAAAATGAGATACTGATGTTGTCATATACTCACATTAACAGGTAAGGGAGAGATCTGTGCAGCGGCCGGCCTGGGCGGTAGCTGTACGCTCACGCAATGGAAAGGGTCGAATGTACAAGATGTCCGCTCACACTTCGCGCACGTCAATGCCGACCTGTCAACACATTTCACGATAATAATACGAAAACATCACATATCACATAAGTAAGGCTTCACTGTTATACACAGCTCGAAAAAGAAAAATCGATCTAGCTTGGTCTTATCTCTAGAAAAACGCGCATTATCGAGTTTTTATATGCTTTCCGAGTTTTGCTCGGTCTCCCAGATATTACTGATTTAACGAAGGAAAAAGGATTGATTACAATGCATTAGACACATCGCATCCAAATGACGGGATTATAAAATCCGTATTCTAAACTGCCAACCCTTTCGGAGATATTTGCACAAGTCAAATAATACAAACTTACAAAAAGTCATTCACCCTAATATACCGTATCCGTTGTAGGTTAAATCTATGTTTGCAAATTATTGCTATGACTCATCTGTGTCAGATTGTTGTGGCCTTGATCTTTATCTCACATATACTATTTATAGTTACATAGCATGCGGGCATCACATGGCTGACTTTTATTTAACTTTTTAATATGTACGTAGTTGTTGGCCATCCAAAGAACTCGATTTTTACTGGCTTTTCAGCTGTACATGTCATTTTCAAGCGAAAGGTGCCACATTGATGGTTATTAAATATTATCGAGAATAACGATTTAATTTTTATATTAATCTGTCAGCTCCCAGTGGCTCATATATGAGCCAGAACGCTTATGGATGACGTCATATCATGGGATAACAGTGCCTAAATAGAATGTAGCATATTCACCATAATGTAAAATAGGAATATTACCGGTATTGAGCTTGAAATACTGCCTGAACAAATGAACTATTTCTTCTAGCGTGATTAGCTAAGGTTTCCGCAGCAACCACCTCGTCAGGTTTACCGCATGTGTTCTGGAACATACAACAAAAATTTTAAAAGACAAGTTATAAAAATCCCAATGTCAATTATGCCAAGCAGTTGACAGGACTGGAATTTCAATTTTGTACTTCAATCTGAGTTTTTGGTTTTATAAGGAGTACTATATATAACAGCAGCACTGAAGAATGCCGGGAACTTGCTCGGCGTGTTCTCTGTTCGCAGTCGCTTTCCTGCACAAAGCGGGAAAACGCTGGGATCGGCTACGAGCGTCGCGCTACGAAAACGTTGGCAGTAAATGTATTCTGATCATCATAGGACTACTTTACTATTTGTTACTCAATTGTATGGATGGTGCAGCAGTGCAGGTCAACATAATTAGTGTATCAGACTATGCCAATTTTTTAATTTTTTTTTTCGCAAGATTCTGGTAGGCTTCCGTAGCTCAATTGGCAGAGCTAACGCACGGATTGCGGAGGTTGCGGGTTCAAGTCCTGCCGGAAGCGTAATTTTTCCATTTTTTCCTTTAATATAAAATTTGAAATATCAGACTATGCGTCAAAAGTATGACGTCAAAACCATTCACTGATAGCTTAACAAAAAGAGAAATTTCTCTATTTATGGAACAAACTGTTGCATTGCAGATTAACATTTGAACGCAAACTGTCGAAATATGTGTAATTGGAGAAGTATTCATGGCAGGTACTTATGGCGCGTTGTTTCATATGCTACTATTGATGCTGACTCTACCCTCCTGCAAAAAACTCTACTATTTTTAGGTTTCCGTACCCAAAGGGTAAAAACGGGACCCTATTACTAAGACTCCGCTGTCCGTCCGTCCGTCCGTCAGTCACCAGGCTGTATCTCACGAACCGTGATAGCTAGACATTTGAAATTTTCACAGATGATGCATTTCTCTTGCCGCTATAACAACAAATACTAAAAACAGAATAAAATAAAGATTTAAGTGGGGCTCCCATACAACAAACGTGATTTTTGACCGAAATTAAGCAACGTCGGGCGGGGTCAGTACTTGGATGGGTGACCGTTTTTTTGCTTGTTTTGCTCTATTTTTTGTTGATGGTGCGGAACCCTCCGTGCGCGAGTCCGACTCGCTCTTGGCCGGTTTTTTTTTACCCGATTGCATCAGGAACTTAATGTGTTTCGAGCGTATGCATGTATGTCAAGTTTTAATCATGTATGTTAGTGAAAATGTTATTAAAATAATACAAAAGTAATATGGTTAGTGTTATTACCTTAATGGTTTTATATTTCTTTTTAGTGGCAGTGTTTAAATCTTCATGAACCTTATCTAGCAACCAAAAAAGAAACTCTTGTGCATCATGCTGGCTGTTCCCTCTGTACTGTATGCCATGCCTCTCCACTGCACCCTGTCAAATAAGGAAAAAAATAAAACATTTTTATTTAAATACATAGTCTGTTCGGAAAGAGAAGAGTTGTGGAATGTATTGAGTCCCATACATTCCACCACTCTTCTCTTTCCGCACAGACCCTATATATGTATAAAATCAATGTTTTTTACACTAGCAACCCGCCCCAGCTTTAGACGAGGGTGATGTACATAAATGTGTCAAATAAGGAAAAAAAACATTGTGTCATATCATATTTCAACCAATTTATCATCAATCAATTTAATTATACACAAAACCTTTATGAAACTACCACTCACTCCACTATCATATTAAAATCCGTTGCATATTCAGGTTTTAATCATACAGACAGATGGAGCTACTTTGTTTTGTAAATATTGATGTACTGATTTTTTTCCGGTTCTAGTGTCTGTATTGTCCGTTGAGTGTTTTGTTACATATGTATTTTCGTTTTCCACATACACAACACAATAATATTTTATGGGCCAGGAGGCTGAATTTTAATGATTGTCGACATCATCATTTGCCATTGTAGTTGTTAATTAAAAATATCCATGGCCAAACACAATTAAAAACTTTATTATTTGTAATATGTATGTTCATTTGCCATGACAACATGACTGCTATCTCTGATAGTGTCATTTACCACAATAACTCATTGTTTGGCAAACTGTATATTACTGTTAAGGTAATTAATAGGAATTTAAATGCCATCATTTGATTTAACTAGATCACCATTAGCATTTACTTATCAACATAAATTCCAGTGTGACCTTGTATGATACGACATTGCATTTGTACATGGGCTCAGTTTGTCCTTTAAGGTTGACATAGTATTATATGATTCTATAAGGAGCCAAACAGGCAAGTCATTTGCTAATACACATAGATTAGAATATAATATATGTATATAGTCCTCCATGTCATATCCGACAAAGGCGACCCCTACAATTTTCTCTGATGAGCATGTATATGGCTCGCAAAACCGAACTTCGTTTTAAATATCCGGTTGCACTGTGCAAAGCTGCCACATATACATTAATTAGTAAGATGTGTTTTAATGACATTATAGTACAATTCCAAAAGAAAGGGCGAAGTCAGAGCGCATTTCACATGTGTACGGCCACAAGCAGGTCAATCTCCTCGTGCTGGACATGGCTGACAACTCACCTTAAATGCAGTACTCATGTCAGGCGTGTATCTACAAGCCCAGAGAGCTTTAAGAAGAGTTGCTAGTTGTTCCGTTACTTCTCCTCTTGTGCCATATTTCTTTGAGTTAATTTTATTCCTTTTTTGTAAGTCTACCTGAAAACAAGAAATAAAAACATCAATATTAAGAATCAAAAATAGTCAAGATAGAAGATTTAAATCATAATAGAAAATAACATTATAAATTAATAATTCTAGACTAATCTATACGAAATTACATCAATGATGTTAGTTAGTGACTTTTACTTGTCACCCGATGATTTAATGCTTCACTGAACCCTAACCCGCAATAGATGGTCTAATAACATTCTAATAAGAATATGAGGTCCTAACGTTATGAATTGAATAAAATCTTTGCTGAGCTATACCAAATCTGCAACATTTCTCATAGAGATCAATAAACACAATTGTAAGTTACCTTGTAATGATCTAGCACAAAATACTCTGCAATAACATCAGTATGTGAAAGGCACTGCAATACTGCATTCATATAACAAGTGTTGCCATGATTTTTGATGCCTGTAGCAGCTGGAGTAAAGCCTGGGGGCCATGGAGGGTCACCGCTGCACGGAACTCTCTCACCATTGAAGACTGCCGGAGCTGATTTTACCTGTTAGCAATCATATCAATATTTTAGTCAATAAATAATGAATTCGCAATAACGCTCAATAACTCATTAGAACTTCTTACCCCGGACACATTAACAGTGCTCATGTGTTGCGCTATTTTGTTCAGAAATCGTTTCCATGATGGCCTTCTAAACAACTTCCTCTCGATTACACCGTCGTCCTTCGTGGATTCTGCGGTTGTGGAGCTGGCACTGACTTGCTTATTGTCGCTATCGTTGCTCTTACTTTTGCTGGAACCTGGTTTAATGGTACTAAAGGGATTGCGAGGCAACGTAAAGGTCCTCTTTAGTCGGGATCCTTCCACCTGTTTTGGTGTCATGTTATTATCCGCAACTTCGTTTATTAATTCACTCTCCGAACATGATTTTAGAACTGACGACAAATTATTAGTCGACATAATCACTGTTTTATTCTATAATTATACTTGAAAAGGGCTATAATAAAAAGAAATCTGATTATAAAACATTGCATTGCAATAGATATGTCACTGACATAAGCGCCATTTTGATTCGCTCGAATGTAATGTAAAGGAACGGATGAGTGAATGGATGAGTATATTCCACAGATTAATATCAAGATTAAACAACTGTACCGATATTCGGAACCTAAAGTAATATATTGAGAGTGGCAACACTGTAGTTAGTCGTATTGTCCTTTTCTAGCATATACGTCCATCTCTCTCCCACACCCCCACCACTTCAGGCAGTTGCGTTTGACAATTTTTACAGTTAGAAACAAACGCAAATTACCTCATTGGCTTGCTGTTTTTCCATCTGGAAGGTCGTGAAGCTAAACTGCTGGTGAGTTTTTGAATTTGTACCCCAGTTTAGCTGACTATATTGAAAAACAGTTTCTAACGGCTTTTGCCGTTCGAAATAAATATTTAAATTTAGTTGTCCGTTAAACTATCTAGCAAATAAAAATGATCCGGAATAGTGATGTGCAAGTGTTTTCAAAGGCTGCCTGCGCGCACCGTGGCTATGCCAATGAAAATACTAAAACACATGGTAGAAAACACATCGAGCTGGTAAAGCGTGCACGTGTCACCATTATAATTTAATTTTATTAAGTCTCTTCCGAGTCTTGTTAGTTTAAATCTTTGTGTGTGTATAATAACGGTTGAAATTATATAATACTTAAATGGTGATGTGTGGAGGTATACCCTTTCAAGTGATTTGTGTTTTCGAATACGAATGGATCGGATAGTTAATATTACGTAGAACCTACGTATTAAGGTAGAAGCTTATAGACGTGTAGGTTTTTTATCTGTCCAAGTATCTATCAGCAATTTATCTTTTTATCCCGTTCCGGGTTAATATAATATTTCAAAATTAATTTTTTGGTAATAAACTTGCTGATAAATAACGTGTACCCGAATAGGAGTCGACGATATTTTCGCTCTAAGGGACACAAGGTAACGAACAAACCTACATCGCAAACATTGCATTTATTTTTGTGGAAAGTGAGTACTTCGGCAGTACATAAACTTAAATCTGACTAGACATAGAGAGAGATTAGCATGGCTCTGCGCAAGAATGACATGCGAATTCGTGAAGTATTTCACTCTGTATCTATCAACTTATATCTCTCCAACTAGATCTTTGATTTATGTAGGTAGGTACCTACTTAAATATATAACTTAGCAGGTACTTACAGCTTTAAAGGTTAAGGAAAAGAACTCTTGCATGTAGGTGCTATATGTGCTTGTGTTATTTTGAATTTGAATAACTTGATTATTAATTCTATACGTAACTACATACAAGAGGGTCAATTCTTAAGCCTACTTACCTACCTACATAAATAGTACACTTAAATTAAACGTTTCAAATAAAATCGGAAGCCTGTGACATGGAAGGGCATTAACGATACGGGAATCTTTAGATTGATTCATTGACGAAGACGCATGGTTTGGTTCATATTGTCAAATTATATTAGTTAACTGTAGAGTTAAAGTTTAGTTTTGGCAAATCTGCGCGTCACCGTGAATGACACTTTCTAAAAGTGCCTGTTAAAGCCGGCGTAAAGCCTTTCACCTTGTCGAGCAAGGAACCCGCAACTTAGGGAATATTACCCATAAACTCAGGGTATTTGATTTGAATGATACTTATTCTTAAACTTACGTTTGTTATGGTTCCACCTGCTAAGGTGCGCCTAAGAGAATCTTTTATTCGTTCACAAACTAACGTCAAGTTATTTGTGATGAAACCAATATATTATGTACCTATCTAAACCTGCGCAAGGCTGCCATGTTTACACCTGCGTAAGGTGTGCCAAAAGAATCTTTGATTCGTTCACAAACTAACGTCAAGTTATTTGTGATGAAACCAATATATTATGTACCTATCTAAACCTGCGCAAGGCTGCCATGTTTACACCTGCGTAAGGTGTGCCAAAAGAATCTTTGATTCGTTCACAAACTGACGTCAAGTTATTGATGATGATATTATAACCTATGTAAGCCTGCGCAAGGCACGTCAGACATATTCACAGAAATATAAATGATATGGTCATAACACAGGCGTGCGAGTAGACCACAATCACAAAAATATTACAAAGATTAAGTTGTAAATATCTCTTTTTAGAGAATGTAAAAATGGTTTAAAATAATGTTTTGGGTAAAAATCAGTCGAAATAGGCAAGGCTTCGTTATTAGAGTTTTCATTTTTGTTTACCAATCTATTTCAAGGGTCCCGAACACCCTATTGGCTAAACCCGAAATTGGGCTAATTAACTGTGGTAAAAGTGAAAACTGCTTTCCATTTACATAACATTTCTAAAATTATAATAGGTAAAATAAAAACCTAAGATTCCAGGCCTATCTCGACTCATTTTTATTTTAAAGATGGAAAAAATCTTTGCACCCTAATATAAAATTGTGGTCTGGAGACGCTAAGCCTCATAACTTGGGTGGCATAGATAATACTAAGAGATTTAGTCACCTAATTTCGACTATAAGCCCAGGCAGAATATTGATAATTAGAATAAGGAGTGGTCAATCCTCCAAGGTCCATACAATCTGTGGACTCTAATTAAATCAGGCTCGGTAAGCTCACGACACGACAGAGCTTACGATTCCATTCTGAAATAAGCTATGTTTACAATATATATTACCCATGGTGTGAAACAAACAGCCTGCTCAAGGTGTACAAAGGGTCCGTTTAACGGCCCTATAAACATCTACAAACCTTTGAAGTCTAGGCCTGCTACAATATGACAGACTAGAAATAAATACATATGATCCCAATGTAAGAGCAGCTCACAGTTGCATAAATTATATTTGGCTGGAGAGCACTTGTCTTTCAGTTAACATGTTTACGAGTACCTACCTATGTACACGACATGACCAAGGTTACCTACCTTTTTACATAATTATTATATCCCTGACTGCCATGGTATATTAGGAAAATTATCATGTGCTGGCGGTGCTGCACAAGCATGTTTGAAATAAAATATACAAAACTGGCCTAACGGGCGTTTATGAATTATGTATTTTACACCCTTGTGTCTGTATTGTGACCCTGGAAGTTTTAAACCACCTGTATCGTAAGTGCTCCTATGCACGGATTAAGTTTATAATAAACTACCCATGCCCTAACCTCAAGGGCAAGTGCTTCTATGCACGGACCAGATACTGTTGTCACTTATTTCACTTATCATGACTTGTCATAGTTTGATACTACACGTTTAATAAATTTAAGACCGTGGAATGTACCCACTACAAAAGGTTTTTAAAAATAGTGACTGAATGGTTTGCACGAACGGTTCTAGCACAGTTTCTGGGCGGTCACGTCTAGGGCATGACCCTCTAGTTCTCAATTTATACAAAATTATAGCATTGTGATACTGTTCGCTTTGCACAATAAAATAGGGGAACAGGAGCACGCCTTGCGAAAAGGCGAAGCTATTTTGAAACGCAAACCTTTCAAAAATAGATTGAAATATATAAATAATTATGTTTTTGGTGTGGAACATGTAATTGTACACCCAAACAAATGCAATCATTTATTATATGTTAGCAAAACTCTGCCAAAGTGTTAGTCTGTCTCTACAGTGTAACCTGAAGGCATGAATGCACATGAATCTCTTGAAACATGGTGGATTAACTAATTTACACCCCGTCTGTGTCTTGCTCCTACCAAATCCACAAGTTGAGGACCTCAACCTATCTAGGCACCCTTCTTGCTCGAGACCTGAAAAAATAATCTCATGCAGTCAAGTGTCGGAAAACCAGGTCCACACTCTTAGCACTACCGTGAATATATCTAAGAAGTCTGTATACTGCCTTCCAGGAGGCGGGATGTTAATAGACTAGCCTATATAGTAGGCCAGAGATATAGTATACAAAAGCACACTGGCCCAAATCCAGTAATATTATATGCACTTCAGAATACAAAATAATTGACTATTCTGCGTATATTTGATATCAAAAAGTTACAACTACCTACTCTTAGGTCATAAGGAGGATAAATATACATAAATATCAAATATATTCGACAAAGTGTTGACCCTAGCATTGGATAAAATAGAGGTTCCTCTTAAACGGCATCTGCGCTGTTGGCTTTGGGCCCACGGGTGCCCGGCAAAAGGTCGGGGACCCCATGGTTCCGCACAGTTATTGCAAATAATGTAAAATCACAAAATAAACACAAATTTTCATTTTGGTTAAAAACACATATGCGATGAGCTAAGGTTTCGAATTAAGTACCTTATTCTTAATCTGGAAAGAGAAGACTGAATATTCAGAATTAAGCTATGTCTATGAATGGTTTACATAAATTAAGCCACTTTAGCGTTCAGAAACAATCAAGTTTATGTCTACTAGTAGGCACCAGATAAGGTAAACTACTCATACTGCATATATAGACAATAATGAGTACAATTAAGGTCACTTGATGATAGCTAAACATGAACATAAGCAGAATGAGCTGCACCTATACAAATATCATTGATAAAGCTCTGTGGCAATTCTACATTTACCATTTGAACGCCAAGAGCACCAAAAAGCGTCGTAACTAGTGCCCACATGAGTATTATGATATGGCTTAAGCTCTCAAAGTAACCTTCACAATTTTAAGTAAGGTTTGTTTAGGTCCATTAGCTCGCGTTCGCGTTAGTAAAGCGTACAAACGATTAAATGCATTTTATAGCTATAACCAAATAAATAGCTCACACTGGCTCACAGTCAGACATCAACTTTGTGGGTAGTGATAGTGATATAACGAATATTTAAAATATTCGTCTACTTAATCCTGAGGGATTCTGGAAATAAGAAAGGTCTTGTCCTTGTTATATCCTGCAACTGCTTACCTTACTAGATAATTATTATCAAATTTGTCAATAATTGGGAGTTATAAATAAAAACTACTCGAGTACTTTATGATTTTTATCTTTTCATATTTTAATTACATCACTCCATATCACAGATGTTGTATGCTCCCTGAAGAGTAGACTGACTTATCTTCTTTTACATAGTCTCACATACATATAATTAAGTACTATAGCACCCTTGTGGTGACTCACTTATTTTCGTTGAAAATGTATAAGTACCTACATTAAATACGTATATAAAATGGAAAGTTAGTATCATAATATAATGGTATATAAAATTGTATGCTTTACTAAATACCTCTCTCCTCACATGTATTAAAATAAAGGGTGTACTACATAATTAATTAATTAATTAAACACTCCTAATATAATAATATTACATATACATAATATGTAAGTACATGTATAATCACATTGGCTTGGCGTCTTCCCACCACCAGGCGATAACAAACACGTCTCAATATATTACTTTAGGTTCCGAATATCGGTACAGTTGTTTAATGACAGCGTTTTACACAAAAATAAAACGCTAATTAAATAACTTACCATATTCGGAACCTAAAGTTTTAATCCTGCCTGGTGTAAATATGTATAATTTTGAGACAATGAGGTAATTTGCGTTTGTTTCTAACTGTAAAAATTGTCAAACGCAACTGCCTGAAGTGGTGGGGGTGTGGGAGAGAGATGGACGTATATGCTAGAAAAGGACAATACGACTAACTACAGTGTTGCCACTCTCAATATATTACTTTAGGTTCCGAATATGGTAAGTTATTTAATTAGCGTTTTATTTTTGTGTAAAACGCTGTCAGTAAATAAAGCAGGAAAATAAAGCCGTGTCCAGACGAGCTTTGCAAAATGACCGATTTGATCAAGAAAATATTAAGTGGTATCCAGACGAAACTGATCAAGTCAGTCGATTTGATCAGGAAAATAATTGGTCAATTTGCATTCCATAGATAATTACTATGAAAATTGGCATTTATGTGTCCGCACCTACTGATTCGATCGGAGAATTTCATCAGATTGGCGAAAAATTGTCTCGTCTGGATACCACTTTAATCTCATCTATAGCTGGTCAACCAAATCATGTCAGTAAAAAAAGGCCCGAAATTCAAATTTTCTATGGGACGATATCCCTTCGCGCCTACATTTTTCAAATTTGCAGCCTTTTTCTACTGTCAAGATCTGTTTGACCAAGTATAGCGTCCACACGTACACAATTTAATCACCAATTTTAAAACC